>NW_024527266.1:5370540-5601090 GCF_017590135.1 Pyrgilauda ruficollis
CGCTCCCTCCCACCGGCCCCGGCTCCTCCCTCTCCCTCCTCCCCGCTCCGCCGCCCGGTCGGAGCTACCCCTACGTTCTCCTCACCGCCCCCGCCATCTTGGCGCCCCCCCACATAAATAGAGCAGCCCCGCAGCCCGCGCAGGCGCAGCCGGGCCCGCGTCGCTGCTGTTATTGCTCAGCTTCCCCCGGACGTCAGCGCGGCCGCCGCCGCCCACACGCCGCGGGTGCCGGGCCCGCCCCCGGTTGCCGGGGCGATGCGCACGCCGGGCCCGCCGCTGCCGCCTGCAGCCGCGGGGGCTGCGCAGCTCTCGTCCTCCCGGGGCAGCGCCGGCAGGCTGCGGGGGCCGCGGGCCTGCTGAGGGGGAGGTTCGCTGAGGTCCCTAGAAGTCGGCGGCTGCGGGTCAGTCACCAGAGAAAAGCCACCCGTGCGGGGAGAGCGGCCGTTCGCAGCCTGAACGCGCGGACGCACCGTGTCTCGGCAGCATCAGCCCACGCTGAGTGGAACAGCAGAGGACATCGGGGTTTTATAAAACCGTGCCGTACGGCGGGGTTGATCGCAGCTTGTTCCTACAGAAGAGCAGCCGCTGCCCGGGGTGCCGGTCTGCCCTCGGCGGCACGGAGCTTGTTCAGCGGCCATGCCTGGTCTGCAGGGCACCGGCTCTGGCTGCAGGGAGAGTTGAGGCTTGTTGGGAAAGTGCTGCTCCAGAGAGAGAGGGGACGACGCGAGGAAGGCAGGGTTTGAGCAGCAGCGAGACTTCCCTCATGAGCAGGAGCTGCCTGCAAATACTGCAAGTGTTTCAGTCTGTCACCACCTACTTTGACAGACTGATGGCTGGTATTTCCAGATGGAGGTATGCCACGAAGGCAATGTGAAATTTCAGGAAGCTTATGAACATCATGAATATTGTATCCTCTAGCTTCATTGGAGCACAGAAAAACACATTACCATTTTTGGGGCATTTTTTAGTCTCAGAAATACTGGGTAGGAGTGGGTCTATTCTCTTTTTAAAAAATTTATTCATGCAAAGCAAGCAATTTACATCTATTATTTTGCATAATGATAACAGACTATTCTGTGTATCATATTACTCCACTTTTCAAACTACATGCATCACTGTGCTTGATGTTTTCCTGTCATTGCATAGGAAGCCTTTTGACTTGACTTTTTAATTTCATCTAGACTCCAGAGGAGATCCGTGACACTAGAACAATGTTACTGAAAGTTATAACATCACTAACAGGGAATGAAAGGCATTCCAGAATACTGCTTGGAGCAGCAAGTCACTGGAATGACTGACCTGATCTGAGAAATGTTAACTTTCCTTCCGAGGCTTGAAACTTTGTTGAGCTTTAGTCTAAGGGACTTGTTTTATCTTAAAGCCTTGCATGTTGTGGTGTGACTAGCAAGCTTAGTAGAGGTGGATGTATTCCTCAAATAGGTTTTGACTTTCAGCATCATAACAACATGATTTGGTAGTTGCACAGTTGCACTTGTTCTCTGTTGAGAATTTCATACAGCTGATGCACAAAATAGGAAATGTATTTCTGGATTCAAACTGAGTGATCATCCCTAGGCTCCAGACCTCTGGATTCTGCCAGGAAGATTCTGATTCTCATCAAAGTTTCTGTGTCATCTATGCCATTATATCCTGTGATGGTAAAAAGGGGCCTTTCCTCAGAAAAAGAGCAGTTTATTGCATATCAAACAGAAATCTTATGTGGAAGTCACAGGCTCTTCTGCAGCTCTGCTGAACCTTGTTTTCAATTACCAGATGGGAGTCTAGACCTTGAAATAAGTACAAGAAGAATACAACAGGTAGTTTCTTGACAGATAATACTTGGATATATCCCTGGAAAGTGATAAACTATGTATTTTAAGTATCTAATGTAAAACTCATTCAGTCTTTCAGTCTCCTAACTAAGATATAGGGGACTATATTCAGATGAAATCAGTCTAGGGCATGCCAGAATAAAATCAGTTTTACGAGTACCTGAATCCAGTGCTTCATAGTGTCTTGTAGTCTTGTAGTGTAGATACACCTGGAACCACATCTCAGTCAGATTTTTAACATGCTTTTAAAGTAGAAAAAAAATAAGCTGGAAAGGAACAATCATCATTCAACCCATGGTAGGGTTACAGAGAAAACCAGAAGTAGTTCTTGGAAATAGTTTCAGGTGGCCATTTGTTCTGATATTGTAGACCTTGATATTAGAAGCAGCCTTTCACATCTAAGGTTGAAACAGTAATTCATATGTCCCAATTTCCTTTCTCCTAGGAATTTAATTAGACAAGTAAACCCTTGTATTTCTGTATTATCTAACTTCTAAGCATCTTGGCGTGCACTTATAATTTTTATAAGGCTTAGTATTTGTTTATGCACCTAGACAAACAGTAGCTCTGGATCTTTGCATTTAAAGTGAAGTCACTAAAGACAGTACTAGACAAACAGTAGTTCTGGATCTTTAAAGACTAAACTGTCTTTAGTGACTTCATTTAAAGTGAAGTCACTAAAGACAGTTTGCTCTGAGTATCTGAACTGAATAAAAAAGAACCTTGGCAGGAGATCCAAGCATAGTAGTTACTGGAATATGTTCATGTTACATTTGGTCTAAGATACTAGAACCATTCGGAAAAGAAAACAACCAAATTCACTAGATCATAAGTTCTCAAGGAATTTGGTTTTGAATACATCAGAAGAGTTCCAGGCTTGTACCATTTCAAACACTTCAACAGGAGTTAGATTTGTAATTTATCCATACTTTTTACTCTGTTTTGCTACCTGTTGCCTTCTTTGTCAATAAGCTCAATCTCAGGTATTGTCTGTACATAGTATAATTGTGCTGCCCTTGTCAGTACAACACAAAATTTAACAAGTATCATTTTTAAAAAGTAATTAGAGATGTGCTGCCAGTTACTTTGCTTTCTCTCAGGATATGACCATGCTGAAATAGTCCAACATTGAATACAGATTCCTTCCCTTTGTATGTTATCTGAAGGACACAGAGAGGCACATTAAGAGTTTAAAAAAAATTAACAACTACACAAAGAGTAATTTTGAGATGATACTGAAACTGCTTTTTATTTCACTGGTGAAAAGCAGTATGAGTAGATCAGACAAAGTGGATGCTTGGAACTACAGATGCTACAACCACATCAGTGAGCAGCAGTTTGTTGACCTGACTTAGTTTCAAATACAGAAAACAACAGAGACAGACCAGCAATCTGCAGAGGCCTCTACTTTGGTGCAGGTGGAACACTCCTGCTCTGCTTTGGACTGGCTTCTCTGTCTGTAGCACTCTCATGCTTTTGGGCTGTGTTGGTTGTGGTAGAGTCAGAGCTGTACCCTGTTTCATTACAGACCAGTGGTCACTGCTCTCCTGGACCTCATGGAAGCCATTGTCTGGCTTCCTCTGGGCTGGACACCCCACAGCAGCAGGCCCAGGGTCCCACCAGAAAGCAGAGCTGTCCTTATCATCAGTTATATACCTCCACGGAGCTTGTTTTCAGCTTCAAAGGCTATTACTTTACTTCCATGAGCCATGAGCCTGTTGCCCTTGGATGTGAATGCAGGAGAAAACATGTTCTACTTGTATAATAATATTCCATAATAAGTTTAGGTGGCATGGGATGGCAGTTTGTTCTCTCCTTTCCTTAAGGTGAGCATTGAGATCTACATTAGAGGTAACAGCTGTAGTGGCAGCCAGCTCATACCAGTGGCAGTCACATCTCCACTGCTCAAAAGTCTCCAAGACAGAGAGAGAATATCCTCATTTACCATCAGCTGCTTCCTCACCCTGTCCTTGGTTTCTTATGGTCCAACCACACATCTTGTTGATCCTTGTGGTCCTTTCACTGGAACTGCTGCCACAGCAGCTGCAGCTTCCATTTATGTGTCAGGAGATGATACAGATGCAGGTATGTTGGTGTTTATGAAGCTTTTACTAGACCTGCTGCTGCATCACAAGGATCCACTGCACCAACAATATGGCTAGCATTTCTGGTTTTCTGTTTAATGAGGATCTCTGAATTCAAGTGTGCTTTTAAAAAAAAATAAGTTCTATTTTCTCTTCCAGCTTTACTAAGTTGCTCTCTGCTAGACCCAGAATCAAGAAACAAACCACCTGTTTTCTTTCCAAAATGAAACACCAATGCCTATCATACCATTTAGAAAACTGATTTATCTGCGTGATCCTGCACCCTCATATTTTTACTACTGTTGTTCTTTTAAGGAAAAATACTGTTTCCTGAAGAATTTACCTCTAGCTTTCTTTCCTCAGGCACATATATTTAGGAGCTGTTATCAGCAGCTCTGCCATAGCCTTGAGAAGTCTGAAGTACACTTTTCAGTGAAGTAAACTGGAAGGACTGTAGGCAGGTAGAGAAATGACAAATTCACTCTAGGAAGGCTGTGTGCATTAGCTTCAGGTAATTAGAATCTCCTTTGATGGGGCAGTAAAATTCGTTTGTCACAATTTCAAGGCAGAGGAACTGCGATAATGAACTTCATCCCATATGTTTTTATTTGCTCCCTGTGAATTGCTCAAGCCTTGCTTACTGGAGAATTTGAGCCCAAGAGACACTGAACTCCTCTCCAGAGCTTTAAAAAATGCTTTGAACAAATCTGACCAAAAGCGCAAGGTTTCAATGGCAGTAGGAAGTTTTAAAACCAGTAACAATTTTTATGCAAGAAGTAGTTACTGCTCCTGTAACTGGAAGCACCTTTTACCCCTAGAAGTGGATTTAGGTGTATCTTTTGCTCACTTGCTGAGATGAGGAGTGGTCTTCCAACACCATGTTTTGTGCCAGAACAACATAAATGGCATGGCTGTGTATCTCGGAGGTAGCTGATGAAAACAAAATGTTGGCTTTTATCTCACGTAAGCTAGAAATCAGGGCAAGTCATCATGGGAAAGAAGTCAAGGGATTTACAGGAAGGGATATGTCATGGTAGTGTGAGTTCCTGAACTAAAGGTGGGGGTGTTATCATCCCTGCTGTTCAGAAGAATTTTCTCAATGAGAAATTTAAAGCTGACACAAGTTCTGAATGACTGGTGATTTTTATGGCCTACAGAACATTGTAACATTCTTTAAGCTAATACATAGGATAAGACTGTTGACTTAGAGCAACCTCAGAGAAAATTCAAAGCCTCAAGAGCTCCATTTATATGGAGTTGCAAGTTAGGAAGAAAAAGCAGAGAGAGAAAAAGGAAAGAAGAATTGCATCCTTGCCAAGGAAAGCAAGCTGCTTGGAGAAGTTGTTGTGGGAACATCTTTTGAGCCTGGAGATGATGAAATATTAAGACATTAAACAACAGCTCTTAAGTAGGTGCATTTACCAAGCAGAATATGGGTCAGTTGTTCCTTTGGGAAACAGTAGCAAAATCAATTGTAACTAACAAGATAAGAACACTTTTCTAGTTACATCTTATTTTTTACTTAATTGTTAATAATTGTTTCTGCTTCTTGTGTCAAGATTTCTTGCTGGAGCAAGCATGCAACTTTTGTCCTAGTGTTAAGGGTGAACTCAGTATGAGTTTGACAAATAAGCTGTAAACTTCTATAGTAGTAATGATTCCAGGTGGTGAGTGCGCTCTGTCTTAAATAACATTAATTTGGGGATGTCAGCCCTTGAGATGTTTTCTCTGCCAAGCAGTGAATCCCTAGGAAATTCCTCTTTGCAGTTTTACTCTTTACTTTTCTAAAAAGCAAGAAAAAGCAGGGGAAAAAAATTATTTACCTGCTAAGTGATGACAAGAAAATTAAAGCCACTGAATCACCAAAATAACAAGCAATAGGACAAGATAAAGTTGACATCAAATTGCACCAAAAGGGGTTTCAATTGGATATTAGGAAAAATTTCTTCACCAAAACGGTTGTCAAGCAATGGAACAGGCCACCCAGGGAAGTGGCTGACTCACACTCCCTGGGGGTATTTAAGGGCTGTGTAGATGTGGCATTTAGGGACTTGGCTTAGTGGTGGCTAGGGTACTGCTGAGTAAATGGTTTGATTCAGTGAATTTAAAGTTTTATTTTTCAAACGATTCAATAGTCCTTTAAAATAACCTTTTAGTTGAAATCCTGGAATTTTTTTTAGATAGAAAGAATAGCAAGAAAATTGATCAGAAATAAACACAGGAGGGATTTTGTAGAGGAGAACCCAGTAATATGCGTGGGCACACACACACTTTTTTTCTTAAAAATACAATATATAGAAAGGCAGCAGACTTCAATGAACTGGCAAAGAAACTTAAACTGAGGAGCATCTGCCTGTTACTTTTTGATTGTGACAATCACTTAAAACATACCTAAGTAGAATTTAAAGCTGAAGTGGAGCTGTCTTTGAAAATAATAGACTTCCTTAATGGTAGCTCTTTTATGATTCACACCTGCTCATTTGAAAGTGTAAAAACACCTAGATGTTTACAGAGATTGAGAGGGATTATGTGCTCTGGGGAGTTGTCCCTCACTTTTTTCCTTATTTGCACCATTTCCTTAAAGATATTTGTGGCATGGGATGCTTATCTCTGATGAAAAGCCTGTTCCATCAGGCTAGCACCCCTGGAGGCAGCCGAAGATTACCAGGCTGTCTGAAACTTTGGAGTCAGGTTATTGTCTTATCTCTGCATTGCTGTCTGCCGGTTTTATTCTCCCAATAGCAAAGAAAGCCACACAAGAATATGAGTCATGATTTCCTGTAGCTCTGCCACCCAGCTGTAACACGAATAACAAGGACTAGCCGGGTAGGGAGTTCTCAGTTTGAATTGCAATTGCTACAGTAAAAGCAGCAGTAATGCTGTTTAATGAGCTAAAAGGGTCTGGAAGTAATTCTCAGAAGTACAAAAGGTAATATGCCACAGATCTGCCCTCTCAGGGTTTCCCTTGTGGGTGCTGACCTAGGAGAAGACAAACACTCTCAGTGCCCTTGAGAGTGGACTCAGGCAGACTGCTGGCTAGAGGAGCCTTGGTCACTTGCCACGGTGATATTTCCTAGTTTTTAGTGAAATATAAATATTGTGATAATTACAGGAAACCTATTTTTATTAAATACTGTAATATATTTAAAATTATTATAGCTACTGTTCAGGCAACACCTGAACAGATGGTCATGCAATGATCATCTTCCCAAAAAGGAGAACTTCACGTAATACATATATGTAGATGGTAAAGCAACCTTCTAAAAGTTATGACATAGAACATAATATTTGCTGTGACCATGAAGAAATATTTTTCTTTTTTGTTCCTCCTTTCACTTTCAGGCTGGTTTTACCAAAACTCCAATTTCCTAACCAAGTTTTTTAATGCCTCTCAGCACTTTGGGAACTGCTTTTACTGATGTAAGTTCCACACCTGGGTAAGTACACATTAGCACAGACAGGTGAGAGTGATTGCATAAACAAATTACCACATTTTTAACATTCATACAAGCTTATGATCAGAATAGTCAGAAGCATACTTTGCATGTGCAGCTCAGCATTTTCATACTTCCATGATTTCATTTCCAAGCCAAACTGCCTTCAAAAAAGCAAAGCACATATTTATCACCGAGAATTAACTACATACCAAACTTGCAGATTCAACACAAAGCTGCTTTTGATTTGCCACAGCACTAAAAATAGCATCTGAAAAATTACATATGAAAACGATTTTTCATACATGAATAATTTAAATAGACGAAATTCTTTAAAACAATTTTTTTTCCACCTCAAGTTGGATTTTCAGAAGACATGACATGAAGCTTTTTGGGCATGTTAAAACAAGTATAGAATAGCAGCAATAGAAGTGACGATTTTAAGAACAGAGTGGACACTACATACCCAAAATGCTTGTGAAATCAAGCTACATTTTCTGTATAACAGTTCTATTTCAGATGTCATTTTTCTGACCTTAAAAGAATTACTCCTGACATTGGTAAGTAATAGTAGAGTCTACTCTTATCTGAACACTTCCTCAGTGTTTTAAGAGACTGAGTTATTCTTAGTGTCATGTTGACTTTTAGTCTTCCACAGGACTTAGCATTTTACAAATCTGAAAATATCTTGCCTCGAATGCCTGTGAAGTGGAAGTGAAGCAAGTCATTCTCAGCAGTGGAGCAAGGGGAGGAAGTGAGAAGTGGAAAACAGCAGTACTTTAGCAGTAGTCTGTTAGTCCTTAAGGCCCATCACATAAATGGGGAGACAGGAAGGGAAACCTCTCAGTAGGGAATGAGAATATGAAAAGTGGACACAGTGATAAAACCTGCTTGAGAACAACTGGCGAAACTGAGTCAGGAGTGTTGTAAAGCTTGCCTCAGAAATTACTTTGCTATGACCAGAAAGTAGCTCTTTGCCTTTAAATGGTGGGGAAAACTACCACAATTTTATATAGACAGCTTCTCAGTTTGTTCAGTAATGACTTAAGTTCAGCACATGTGGCACCATGAATAAGTCAGACAAAAGTAAGACTGAACTGGTAGAATGAAAACATAAGGATAATCATCAGTATGGGAATATACCAGGCAGTTTATGACTTGGTTTATCAGGTTTAGTAATTAAATTTTTGTAACATTTTCTTAGAGACAGCTTTCACACATGGATTCATGAGACACGATGACATCATGTGATCTGAGTTAATTCACCAGCTCTGCAAAATAAGATACTGAGTTTTGCCACATAATGGCTCACCATATAATGGCCTCACCCATTAATGTAAGGCAAGAAAAAAGTACAAGTAGCTTTAGAGGAGACATGCATAATGATCCCATCATGCTTAAGAAGGACAAAATCATCCAAGAAAATTGTAGCTGTTACAATGGACAATGCAGCTGTTAGAATTGGAGCATGGTTCTTTACTACATGATGTAAACAATGTCAACATTATGTGTTCTTAAGATGTTACCTTTTATAATTCTGCACTGTTGTGTGTGGTTTTTTTCACAGAACTAACCACATGGAAGTTGCTTACAGTGATGAAGGTGGAGTCTAAGGCTCATTACTCATCTCCAATTAAGGACCAGCTTAAAGTGTGGTTTAAGGACTGCAAAAAACTCAATACAATTCCTAAGTCCATGGAACAGCATATATAGTATCCCACCTTTCAATTTGATTCAGCTGTATCTGAGAATCACTACAAACTATGAGACAGTATATTTCCTGTGCAAATAACTGGAGACCCATGGTCTTGAAGGTCTATCATAAAAACTTATTAAAGACCACATATTTACATTATTTTAAATTCTTCTAAAGAATTACTAAGAATAATACAATGTGAAGCAACTAAGCACAATTCAAGCATGTAAGCCTGAATTGAAACAGACGTTCTCTTTTTATTTGAAGAATACACTGTGTCACTGTGTCTTCTCAAAAGTCACAGCTCTTACTAAATATAGACATTACTTTTATTTTTAAATCTATAAATAGATGCTCGTGTAATTAATCAATTAAGCAAGACCTATAAGGAATTTAGGAGCTGTCCCTTGCCCAGAGATGTGAAATGCCTACTTTATTTGTTTCAAATGAAAGCTTAAACTCTGCAAAATCAAAGGTAACCTTTTAGTGGCTAAATGTGATTGCAGGGCCAAAAAAAGAGTTGTTTCAAATTATGCAAAAGGACTTGAGTAACTGGATTCTGTCAGTCTCTCTGGGATGCTGAAAGGCTCATTTAATAAAGAATGAATGGGAAATATCTCCTGTGACATGGATCTTTTACAAATTTAGCTGAATATAACAGTGCTGCAGTTCCTGCAAGTGCAATACATTCATTTCTGATGTCATGTACTTAATTTTAAAGAATAGCATAATACCATATCTGAAAGGTACCTGTTAAATAAGTTGAGAATGATAAATGATGAAAAGCAGCCATCAGTCATTAACAACAATGTCTTGGGGATCCTGGAAGTATGGAGGATCCAACATACCCCTTGATGACTCAGATATAGCTGTAAAACTGTGCTAATAAATAGCTCCAGAGAAAGAAACTAGTAATTAGTGGGGATAAATAGTCATGCAGAGTGATCTGCATAAGCTGGAAAGCAAAGCCAATTTGAACAAAATGTATTTTTGTAGAACAAAAAGTAGGCTGTCTCTTCCAAAGGATAGACTGTATTCTGGAAAATACCAGTTCTGGAAAAATCCTAGATATCATGTCCCAGCCAAGAACCAGTCTAGTGCGAGGCTCCCCTGTGATAACATGGCAAAAAGGATGAATGCAGTCTTTGACTACCCATGCAGAGGAATAGCAAGCAGCACTATGGAGAAGCATATTCCAGTGTTACATACAGAGATAAATTATGCCCAGTGCTAAGCAGCCATGTTTTCAAAAAAATCTGTTGGCAAACCAACTGCCAGTGTTCCAGCCAGCAAAACACCTTTACAGGGGAATCAGTCTTTCATACAAACAAGAATTGACTTGCTGCACTTTAAAAGATGAAAAAAAAACTCCAAAGAAAACCACAAAAAAACCAAACCAAACAAAAGAATGCTGGGCTTTAATGGTTAACAGCAATGATGAACATTGGAAGAACTGAATATTAGAAAACAAGGCTAAACAAGTTGAATTTAGAATTAAAGTACAATTTCTAAAAAAGCAAATATGATTTAACCATTTGAATAGATTTCAAAATAAAACTATGGATTTTTCATTATTTATCTTCAAATTAACACTCAAGTTCTTCTGGCAAATATTTTATGGTAAGTCGAGTTAGTTATTGGATTCAACACTGGTAAAATCTACCATCTTGCACTACATAGTGTCAGGCCAACTTATCTAGCAGTTGATTAATGACTTGATTTTAATGTTACTGGTAAGACTTTCATGCAGTTGTCTACTTATTCAATCACCATGTCATAGACTGAAAGGGAGGAGGGAAATTTGGAAAGGAAACTTCAAAAAGAGTGAGTGGAAGTAACTTCTGGAGATAGTACAGAGGGAAAAAGGTCAAAGAGTAAAGCAGTGGGCAAAATCTAGATGTTTTCTTCAATGTATGTATAGCTCCCATACAGTGAAGCTACAGGTAGCAACAGCCATTTAAGTAATTGTTTACTTTGTGTATGACTGCCTACTAGCCAAGTTCCTCATTCACGCTCAGACAGCTTTCTTATGAAGATCAATGAGCCAGCTTCCAGCTGAGGGAACCACATAAACCTAAATGGCTGCTACAGTCCAGAGCTATAATGTGACATGACTTTTCTTTCACAGTGAACTTGTCGCCTCCAGTTTAATTCACTTAGGTGTTACTGTCATAGCTGTTGTTCAGGTATTAACAAGTTTAAATCAAGGTTGACTTTCCTATCCATCAGGAATGGGTCAGCACTCAACTAAAAGCAGTTACATGCTGTTTGGGGTTTGGCTTTCTCTACTAGTCACTATTAATGCTATGATTGCTAGCAGAGCAGCTTCTGTGCATTCTCTGAGGCTTATTTTTCCAGAATCAGATGCTTATTCAGAGTATAAGAAACAACTCTAATTTCCATATTCTTCCTTGAAATTATAATGATGCAGCAATTTCTGCTTTAGTCTTCCTTTCATTACATTATCTGAAATGACACTGTTTCAATTTTATATTCACTTACTCTTGACCCAATAAATTTACTCATTTCCCTGACTCTGCACATGCATTCTTCACTGCCTGCTTGCTCAATTGGTCATCTGCCTTCACTCCTAGCCATCCTATTTAGAGTACCTTGACTCCTTAAATTTCTACAGTTTAGGGAAATATGGATATGGACAGGGATAAAATTTTATCTATTCTTTACTACCTCATTTCTGTATCAGCTAAGGCAACTTCTAATCTCTGTTCTTTGAATATGACCTCAGATTAAACAACGGAACACACATTCTAGATGTATTTCTAAGGTAAAATAAACACCAGTATTTCAGTACTTTTCTTGTTCTGTTTTAATAGTACCTACATATCTGTTCATTACCCAGACCTAAATGCTAAGACAGTATGTAAAATACCTTATTTCATCACTGCTCAAGGCAAAGCCCTGCAATCCCTGTTTTATCTTAAATGATAAAAGCTTTATTGCCAGTCAATAAAATGTACTGTGCTAAACCCCATGTTATTTAGCATATCAAATATGACACTATGGCTACAGTAAATAAAGGTGAATTTAAAAAAAAACCAACTTCTTCCCTTCTGCATTAAAACTTCTTGTCACAGACAAGAGAAGTTAAAATTGGCCCCCAAACCCTTATGCTGCAAAACCATCACACTTATTTCAGAAGATTCAACCAACATGTAAAATGGTCTGTAATGGATTTGGATGCTCTTCAGCTCTCCTGCAGGTTAAGCTTCAATAAAGGGAATAATTAGATGCATTTAACATCTGCTACAAAGACACCAACATGATTTTTTGAAGCTTTGTACCAAGATTCATAATCATATTCCCAATCTGTTTCCAAGTTAATTAAACTGAGATGGAAAAGAAAAATGCTGTTCACAAGTGAAGTGTTTTGTAACTGCTTTCAGTGAAAATACTGCTCCTTTCACACCTCTTTTGAAGGACTGTAACATTGCCCCTGCTGAAAGGCTTATTGTTGCTAGTGTAATGGATCAGTTTCTAGATTTAAGTGCAAGTAACCACAACTATCAATGTACTTCTAGACACCTGAACAATAATACCCACATTTTTTGCATAAAGCAGTAAAACCAGACACATTATATGGCAGAAAGGTGTGCATGTTCCACATACATCCAGCTGCCTTAGTTTCAGCAAACTACCATAAGATCAGGACCAAGGCCATTGGCTTGCCTTTGACTGATTAATGAACATGCACTTAATAATGAGCCATAAACCTGCCCTCTTCCACAGCAAAATGAATACACTATTTCAACTTCTGCAATATGAAGCAACACAGACCAATCAGACATTCAGCTGTAGATTAAAATAAGACCTTTAATCAATGCACAAACAGTAGCGAAGATGGTATTCTGAATTCCCCTCAAAAGATAAAAAAATACTTCTTAAGTATTTTACAGATTTATAAAATGTAAAGTTTTCTTTTACAAATAATATACAAATGTTTTTTACTATCAAATGTATTACACATTTTTATGTTACAACTGTTGCCTTCTCTTAGAATTATGTACTCCCGGAACTGTTCACCTTAAAAAAATAGGAGAGTATAATAAATCCAAAAGTATAATGAATATATTGCTCATAACAGTGGTAAATGCTGAACAAAATAATTAAAAGATCTTTTTATCCATCAGATTGCTAAAGTTCTCATGTGAACTATATTAACATGAATATATGTTCTGAGTGTTAAATTTCAAAGTGAGATTGAAAAATACCATCAGTCAAATAAGTCTTCATGCTCTGAAAAAGATCATAAGACAGAAAACAATCCTTACAGACAAAAAAAAAATCCCAAATTAAGGTACTGGTAATTGAAATTCATGCAGAAAAGGATACTCCTCAGAATATGGTTTGTATTTTACCCCAGATAGGTAATCTATAAAAGCCCTAAAGAAGAGAGATTTTTCACAAGGGCATGTAGTGACAGGACAAGAGGGAATGGTTTCAAACTGAGATTATGTTTAGCTTAGATATCAGGAAGAAATTCTTTACTGTGCGGGTGGTGAGGCACTGGAGCAAGTTACCCAGAGCAGTTATGGATGGCCCACCTCTTGAACTGTTCAAGCCAGTTTGGATAAAGCTCTGTGGAACCTGAGCTCTGAGTGAAAGCTGTACCTTCCCACGGCAGGTTGGAACTAGGTGATCTTTAATGTCCCTTCCAACCCAAGCCATTTTATGATCATATGATTCTATGTTAAGCCTATTGTATTATCTGATACCCTAGCAATGCCTAGTGGTATCACTGTCACATTCTCTATTTGCCACATTCCATCACTTGCTGAAGTAGGTTTGTCTGAGTCATGTAACAAGTGGTTCTTCTTCAGAGGCCAAAAGGCTTGCTGGGGGAAAAAAAAAACCCACCATGCAGTTCAGTAACTTTTGTGGAGGAATGTGGGGAACATTTGAGGAGCACCTTGATTTCACAGACATTTGAAACTAAATTGAAAGTTGAAAAAAATCTTTGAGGAATAGAGTGGTGCAACAGAAAAAGTACCCAGAAAGTTTTAATTTAAAAAAGAAACAAAAAAAAAAAAAAAAACCAAAAAACCAATTTGCTGTATGTTTCTAATCTCACTGCAGGACACTCTTCCTCAGCCTGGTCAACCTGCTTGAATGCCTAAAGTCCCACAAGGAAGGTGATACCCAGAATGCACAGGAGAAACCAAGACCTTTGTCTTGCAGCCAGACATACAGTAGCAACTGACCTGGATCATTTTGTGACACTGACTCAAACAGGGACTCTGTTCTCCTTGGCCCACTTTTTCATGACACGAACAATGTACTCTACTTGAGAATTACCAGTGCTCTTCAGAAGGTGCAGAACTTCCCGCAGTGTCTCTCTACAAAGTTGAAAAGCAAAGATTTAAGTGAGGGTTAGACCCAACTGATACAATAAACTGCTCACATCAAACTACTTCACAAAACATAGGTTCTCTGAGACAGAGAGGTCCATACATCTGCAGTGCTGGAATAGGTTAAAATGCACACCACATGTGATCCCAGAGACAAAAAAGCGACCAACAAAAAAGTCTTGTATACAGTTGTAAAGAAATGATAAGTTAAAAAATAAAATCACAAAAATGTAATTAGTTTAGTGTGTGCATATGTGTGTATTTGTATACACACCCTCACTCCTGCAAAATTGCTCCCCAGAACAAACCAAACTTAAAAAAATATCTTTAATGTTATTTGCTAGTCTTTAGTATGGCAACATGTAGCTTAATGCTGCCAAAGCACTTTACACATAACACAATACACATAAACACAACATGGAAATCAACATTCCTAATAGAATAAACCTATTATTATTACACATATATAAATCCTGCTGCAGTTTGCCAGTTAGTTTACAGTAAGAACTTAATTGCATATTTTGAAAAACAGGCAAGTTATGTGTATTTTACTGCATCTGCTGCAGTGATTGCTAAAAGGACACTTGAAAGGTATAGTAGTTAATGAGATTATTCCAGTAGAGAAATGAATAGAAGGAAAGTGTAGAAGCCAAGATACACACCTACCAGTCATGCAGGAAACAACAACTTTGGCCAGAAGACAACGGCCATCTGGCATCACAGCAGAATATTCACAAGGGAGCAGTTCTTAAATACAGCTTCACTGCTCTCTCTCATTCCCCCATCCAGTGAAATGGGCCGATAACAAAATTATCAGTAACACAGATGATTTCCTTTAAGCTTTCATCAAGTAAGTATATTTGTGTGACACGGTCAGTGTCTTCAGAAGGCAAATTTTAATGAAAGCACAGTATCATCTACTCTTTGTTTAGAGAAATCATGTCCTTCCTACAGTGTTGAGTAAATGTTTCCTTAGTTCTATTCTATGCATTTTAAAATGTCATGTGATAATTTTCCATTCTTACATCACCATCAACTTGAAATGATGTTGTTTTCTCCCAGTTCATGAACATACTACTACACTTATAACCTAGCTTTTCCTAGTGATGATGACTAAAGTATTTTGGTATTTTAAAGTCCACAGCACTTGCTCATAAATTATTCTGTACCGTATATTCTATAACTGTTGGTGTGGAAGATAGACTTCCAGCTGAAGACTGCATATGGAGCCTCTAGATGGAGTGTCTATTCTCTGAAAGCTCAATAAAAGATTGGAAGATGATATGCAGTCCTAAAACTGAGATTATGTTTCTTGCTTACAGTTAGCTGAAAATAGGAAAAGAGCAAAATAAATTCAGATACAACAGAGAATACTCACTTTGCTTCTCGGCCAGCTAAGATCATTTGAAATACACCCACACAAGCACCTCTCTTGCCTTCCCAGTATTCAGGATTATTGTCCAGTCTCTCCAGAACATCAAAGGCTTTGGCTGAATAGTAAAACTGACGCATCTGCACAGAAAGTGAAACATTATTCCTGACCACCTTTCAGAAGGGGATTAAAAACACTGAGCCCAGTTTTCTGAAATCAGCAGTAAGCTGTAGAAGCAATGTGCGTTTTCCTATTTTTCTGCAGGCAGCAAGTGACACAGAACAGAGACACTACAGTTAGAGAAATGGAAAACAGGTGGTATTACAACATCTTTTTTTGAGGTGCCCTTATCTAGTGTCATACCAACTATACCAAAACCCTTGACAGAATCCTAACCTCCAAGTAGTCCAGACATTTGAAACTGAAACCACATTTCTTCAAGTAGACATGGCCACATATTTGTTTATCTTCTGGGTTTGACTTAATCTTTTTTCTTCACTGTTACAATACAGTACAAAAGAAGATTCAGTGACTCTATAATCCAAAATTTTCCTTAGCATAGGAAAATCCAGTGTGTACCCTATCTTTTCTGCCTTAGGTTCTCTACTTGTAATTGGGAACCAGGAGCAAGTTGCTTGGCAACAGTCAATGCAAAAGGAATGACCAGATTAACTGTGGCTTTTAAAGTCAGCACAGCACATCTCATGTGGGCTGTATGAGTGCTCTCCACTCGAGCAAGCCTGAAGGGCAATGTTGTTTGTGACTAGCATCTTTCCATGAGAGATCACAGAAGGTAGACTGAGCACAACCTCCTGTGCTTTGGTAGCTGGAAGCCTGCAGAGAAAAAAGTGCAGGCTGTGGGAGCTACATTTGGAAACCTTAGTCAGAGAAACACTGGTACTACAGGGTGAGTAATAATTCTCTTCATACAAATGTTGATTTTAACCACTGGTGACTGGCAAACACTTAAACGTATGGCAATAAAGATAGTGAGTATGAACACTATCAGATGTGTCAGCTAAAAAGAAAAATTAGAATACTGATTTATCCAAATTAGTATCTGATCTAGTTCCACTAAGCAGGTACAGGTTTAATGTTCTCCTTCTATCTGACATAAATCTAGGAAATGCTTCACCCCAAGTCATGTGCTGTTTCCCATATGGACAAGATGGGATATTGCATAAAAAGCATCAAGAAATTAGCATGAAATCCTGCATGCCAACTTCCTCACGGAACAATTTCTATCAGCACAGCAATGAGGCATCCAGCTACACCACCTCTCAGGGCACTGCTGACCTTGTTCCATTCATGCTAATTCTGTTTACTATTGAGCAAAGACTAATGCAACTGCCTTCTTAAGTTACATCTCTGGTGCTGTCTGTGGATATCCAATAAAATGTTTCAGAAACAACTGAAAAATGCCAGATAAAATCAAACAACATGACCTTGCCATTTAGTTCAAGAGGAACAATGGCTGCTAGTGTAGAAAGACAAGTTCTATTACTAAAGTAACAATTTTGGAGCAGTCATTTATGGCCATATGTAGACACATAATTAGGCTGAAAAATTTAGTTCTATAAATGCAGCTGTTAAGAGCTCTAGATAAATCCAAAATATGGAGCTACTTCTCCTCTTCAGGACAAGAAAGTTTTGAAAAGAATTTAGACAAAGCAATCAACTGATTTAAGTGAGACTTTAAATGATCTAGAGAGAGATTTTACATGAGGTCTGATTGTCAACCTGCTTTCACAAATTGCATCTATAGGAAGCACCAGAGGCATAGTGACTTGCTTGAGCAACTAGACTTCTAGGGTGAGATGGTAACTGAGTACTTGAAAGATGTACAAGGGACAATTCTTTCAGTTTTAGAATACTGCTTTTGAGATCACAAGGAGTATCTCCCATTACAAACTTTAAGGAAAATACTGCCCTGACCCAAAGGAAAAAAAAAAAAAGAAGCAAGAAGGCAGCATGAGGCATATCACTAAATCTATGCTAGATTTTTTTCCTTTAAAGTTTTTTGTCCTTTCTACCCATAATGAATCCCTAGTAGGAGAAGCAACTGTCATCATTATTGATAGCTCAAGCATGCAGTAATTTACCAATATTCTAATCAATGGGTTCTCTACCAAGAAGGCCTGTAGGTTAAAATACTGACTAATCCTTGCCAACTCACTCACATTATTAGACATCCTGCTGTTATAACAGAAAATTCACTAGTGATCACAATGATAAAAACTATCAAAAAATTACTGTTGGTACAATCACTGAATCAACATGTCATACACCAAGCTGTAAAGAGAAAACTCACTTTGTAACAATCATTTGCAATGAGCTGCAATAGGTTAAAGGAGTCCCCTGATGTTTCCATCTTCAGATAGAGCTTCCAGGCTAGCTGTGGTTTCTTATTCATAATATCTGCAATAACAAGAAAAAGCTGGATTTGTGAAAAGAATATGCTATGCACAATATTCAGTGGCAGGTGGAACAGATATTACTGTATTTCTTTGTTTAATGTAAATGTCTCAGCCATGAGCATGAGGCTGGGAAGGGGAACTTGTCCTTATTTTCTGCCTTACTAGTGATAACAGCCAATTCAGAAGAGAATACCAGTGTCAAAAGGAATAATTATAGTGTTTATCTTAATTTATATTTCACAGATAAGCAATAAGAACAACTCTCATGATTTCAGATGTGATTAAGGAACAGAATGGAAAGCATCAGAGAAGTTTTTTATGCAGAACAATGAACTATGGCAATCCATTTATATGGTAAGATTTAGAATTGTTCTTACACACAAAAAAAATTTAATGGGCACCAAACTGAGGTCTTTAATACCTGGTGCCCATGTCAGTCTAAACATTCAATTCCCATGATTCATAACAAATCAAAAGGAGAGGGCAGAGGTTGAAGCCCCTCCAAGCATAACAAAACTTGTCATTACTAGAAAAAATTGTTTCTAAATTCCTGAGATCCCTGGCTGGTTTTAAATTTGTGTATATGACTAGAATTTTTCACTGGTCTTTAAACATCACTGGTACACACAGTTAGAAATAAATGAATCTGAATCTTCTCTCTTGATGAGTAGTAATCTACTAGGGTGTTTAAACACAAAGGTTCTATGTCTTGGTGATAAGAAGCCATTCTCTTGAATCTATGCTTGGTATTCATAATTCCAGGTTCATTCAAACACTGGGAGAAAAGAAAATTAAAGTAAGTTTTTCTTTATTTTTCAAGCCTTAACAGCTGCTCTGAGAGTACCTGGCTATTCACATAAGGATCACTCTTGTGCTTTTTCAAAAGAGGGACTGTTTAGCTTGTTATATCTGTGTCCACTGTGTCTATACTTATATTGCAGGTAGAATGGCTGGTAATCAGCAACAAACATGTAACACCAAATCACAGAATTTATAGACTCGTCTCATTTAGGAGGCAGCCAGACATCAAATTGGATTTATCTCTCATCAGCTCCAAATAACATACACAGTGGTAAACAGCCAGTTCTCAATTTCCAGCACCAATCTACCTAGAGCAATGCAGTTCTTGCTAATACAATGTTTTTTGACCTTCTCTTCAAGAAGAATTTGGTATAAAAAGTACTCTAATACTAAACAAATATTACATTCTATCACGCAAAAGGATGCATCTCTGGTACTTTTTGCCCCTTGGAAATATTGCAGCATTGAATTGTTTACTAGTCAATCCCTAATTACACTCTGACATTAATGTATTATAATGTGATCTGTTAGTAATTTACATACTTGACACAATAAGATAACTATATTCATCATTCCCATAAAAAATTCAAATAAAACATTCATATATAAAGCACTCAAACACAATCTGGTACTGCACCTTAATTAAAAAGGAAATAAACTGGCACATCCTAAAACAGAGTCATAGATAGGTATCCCTATGTGTGATGTGCCTGTCTGGAAAGATCATGTTAGGAGATGTTTACTACATTTGCAATATGGCATAACATCCCAAAACACACATATTTACATTCCCGGTATAACTGCTGAAAATGGTTTGATAAGAAAACATTTTTGTATTGAGGCACTGTAAGGAAAACGAATTAGCCTAGGAAGTCTCAGACTTGAGTCCTCAGAAAAGCCCACTTCTATACTATTTTGTATATGCGGCACTGTAGCTGTCTCTGTACTGAAGTGTACTCTGCAGGGTTTTAAAAACTGGTAAATAAAAGTAAATAAGATTTGCTATAGAATGTTAAACACAGAAAAAGTTTCCTGGATTCAAGGAAATTCAAGGAAAGAACTCTTAGAAGAGTTTTTGGAAGAAAAACACATGCTGGAGATTATAAGGATATCCCTCAGGCACAGGAGTTTGGACAACATCTGGAGTAACATGGTAGGAAGAAAAATACCGTGTATGCTTGCCTGATTCCTCTCTTCCCTAGACATCTGACAGTGGCTAACCTTGAAGGCAGACAGACCCTTGAGCCTGACCCAGTATGAATGCTTCTATTTTGTGTTCCACTCTAAACATTTTAGAGTTGTAACTCAGTCTTTTAAGACAGAAAGTCTTCACTCAAGCAATTGAGTAGACAATTGAGAAGAAAAAGGGTCACTGGTCAGGACAAAGCTGCATTGACAGTACTATAACAGCACTGCACTGAAGCAGTAATTGCTTGTAAAAGCCAGAGGTATGAAAGGTGCAATAACCACCCACACTATAACTAGTGCAATCAGCTTTTCACTTTCATAGTCCTGAATCCTCCTACAACATTAAATTAAATTAGGACAGTGGATTGCCAGGACTGACGCAATAGAGGAGGATCTGTATTCTGCAATGCTGAAAGTAAAGTGACTCACAGCAGCGAGCCAGCCAGCTAAGGTAAACAAAATCACTTTTTATCTTCTCACTCTGGATCAAAAGGAACACCTGCAGGAAGAAGGAAAATGAAAGATTATACATGCATGTACTTTTAAACAAACAGAAGGCAAACTTTCCTCATTTCAACACACAGATAAGGTTTAAGTCACACAAACAACTGCTCATGAGAAGAGTTTGGGTATAGAGTTTGGCAATTGCAGTGTAGGGGGCATCCGTCTGTGTGGAGTAGGTGGAGGATTCACACAGTGCCCTGTTTGTCAAGGGACTTGTGCAGCTTCAGAACACCAAGCAGTGCAGAGGGTGCGGCCAGCCCTGAACAAGCGCCAGTGGGTGGCCATGCAACACAAACAGCACAAAGGAACACTGGGCCTGTGGGAAAAGCTATTTGGAATGTGTTTGTTTAGAAAGCAATGCAAGCAATTGTACTAGCATCTTCTTGAAATACTACAAGTTTCACATATAGATGAGACTTTCCTTCCATACATGTCAGATCATTCCCGGTCTGCAATAAGCCATTTCTAACCATTTTGGTTTCAGTAAGAATCTCAGGCAAAGCATTCATCTTTTGTACCTTACTGAACAAATACAGGTTTGTTACCTTCTGCATAAAAAGGGATGTGTGGGGGGAAGTTATACATTTTAAAATGTACTCTGGCTTTGCTCAAAGAAAAGTGAAAGCTATTTATGCCTCTCTCATGTATATTTGTAACTATACTGGATGCTACTGGCAAAAACCAAAATACCTTTATAGGAATAGATGAATGTACTTGTGTAACAGTGAGTTACACAAATTACTGACATTTGCATTCCTTAAAAATTACTGATCTCCTAATTTAGGGGGGAAGGAGAAGGAGTAATAGGGAAGAAACAAAAATAAAGCAGCATTATCACTGTAAGTAACACTTTATCATATGTTTTATTTTATTATGTCCAGGGAGGTATGCTTTTAAATAACTTAGGAAGTGCTATGTATAGATGTTTTACAAGTTTATGAGACACTGGGGAAGGCTGAGCTTTATATGGAACTGTCATCACGACCCAAGATCAGACATGAGGCCAGATGAATCAATGTAATTATATAATTCTGGTACTTAAATGCATCACCTATATAACACAAGTTTCTATAGAACAGCTTCTAAAAACATAGGAAAAATGTAGATTAATAGGAGTTTAAACTTTGTGTTTCTTTGTTGCCTACTTGCTGCTAAAACTTACTTATAGCATCATTTTTATGGAGTCTCAGGAATCAGCATAGCCTGCTAGCATAGTTTTGAAAGATTTTCATGAGGCTAAGTGAATTGAAAGCTTGTTGAATTGAAATAGATATCCATCTTCCTTACAGTCTGGGATGTTATTCTTAAAGAGAGATGCAATTTTGGGTCACAGAAATGAAGGGGTGAGGGTGCTGGATGGGAAGGTAGGGATGTGTGGGAGAGACAAGTTGTAAAGCCAGGGGGCTCTATTATTGACAAACCTGGATAGTTAAAAAGTTAGAAAGACTGGAAAAACAAAACAAAACATAAATCCCCAAATCAACCAAACCTATATGATTCACTTTAGACTACGTGGTGTGGGATTTTTTTGTGGTTTGTCTTCTTTTCTGGTCTTGTGGAAAATGTTGCTTCCACCTTCATAATAGCTATTTGCTTTTGCATATTTTAGTTGTAATTAAGTTTCTGCTGCACACAGACATAAAAAAGTACTGGGTGTAGAAGTTAATCTCTTCCAGCTGCATATGAATGCTGCTGAATAAGATAGTGAGCACTTCCTCTTTTCCTCCCACATATCCCAGAGGAAGATTTTTTTTTAAACACAAATTTCTAGGGACACCTAGAAGCTCTTAACTATTCAGTGTCTTTTACTTAGCATGCCCTACTCAGTCTGAACAAAAAGAGTGCCTGGGATCCCAGACAAAGCATAGAAAATCTGATTAAGAGGCTATTCTTTGATCAATTAGAGGTAGCTGCAAGCACTCTTGTGATGCACCACAAGCAGCATGACTCCCTGTATACCTCACATTACCAGATTAGCAAGATAATCTTTTCTGAATAGTGCTCACTGAAAGTTTCAGTTCCCCTAAGAAGGGGAAGAAGATGTTCCACAGAACCCGCTTATTTTCAACCAACATGAAGGTCTGGGTGAAGAAAAGGAAGGAAAGAGGGGAATATGGGGGAAGTGTTTCCACTGATTTTTTTCAAAGAAAATAAATACATACCTCTTCAGCTTCACTAAAATTGCCCATTGCAGCTTTGGCTTGGGCATAGTTGAAGTTAAAAGTGTCATTGTTGTAGAAGTAACTCTGAAAAATATGGACAAACCCCAAATAAATACAACAAAATACCTCCTCCCATGATGAAACACCATCAGAAATACATCCCCCGCCTCAATCTGAGTCAGACCATATAAAGAAGGCAATGGGAAGGAAAAGAAAATCCCACATTAGGAACATACGGTATTTATAAACAGTGGGCTGAAAAATTATGGACTAGCTTTTCCATCCTACATTCACGACTACAAACACTGCTGAAACATTCCACAATATTAACTATGAGAGATCTGGAAAATGTTCCAAGCTTAAAATTGCAGTGGCAGCTTTTGTGGGTATAATTTTCACTTGGGGCATGTGAAGACATGCTGTGCTGCTGTGGTCTCTTTCACTTCCCAAGCACTTATTTCACCACTACGGTGGGTAAATAGGCAGTTGACTTCCTTGAGTCTTAAAGACAATTTAAGACAAACAAAACAGTTTGTTCTTCTAAGACTTTTCAAGGTTTATCAAGAGATCCTGTGCATCTGGTTATGTGATGGATGCTAATCTGACAAAATGGATCTCATGATGGAGGTGAAGCCACAGTACTGGGCTGTGGCAGGCAGCACACCAGGTAATGGCACTTTAAGCAAGCCTTGCTTAAAGGTACCCTTCTCTCTAGTTGAAGCCGCAACACTGAGTTTTTCTCTCCCATAACACTAGATATGAAACATCTGGTTTAGGACACATCAGATTCAACTAGCTGTATCTTCTCTGAAAAGCTACATGGGTCAAAGCAGGAAATGTAACTCAAGGTACAGGTTAGGCTGATATTTGGGGTTGACCTGATCACAGTCAGACTGAAGTATAACTCAGATGACCAAAAGTCCACTGTGTTCTACATTCAGCACTGTCCCACACTGCCGGACCAGTAGAGCTGGCAGAGGTAAGACAGAACATAATACCAGATGCAAGCATGAATGGAATTGAGGATCCCTGCCCAGCAGTGGTGCAGTGCTTATGAGAGAGAGTGGAAAAATAGGTGGTTTATCCAATATAGCTACTGCAAGAAAGCATCTCCATGTGCATAACAGCAAGGTGTAGGGAAGAGAAATATTTTTCCTTATACAAAATTTATAAAGGAAATAGAACTTGTGCAGGAAGATCAAACTTTTGGTTTTTTCTCCTCTTTAGAGTGAGGAGGAAGTAAAAAGCATAGCTGGGACTGTACAAAAGGTAAACAAAGCAAGGCACAAATCCCTTTCCCTGTAGTATCTTCTTTCATGATGTAAGGACACTGAGGAACATCTTCCTTTCACTGTCACAGGCAGTCTGCAAAGGGTACTGATTTAGTTTACCCAAACACATCAAGCTAGTGCCTTGAAAGGAAAGGTGAGGGATTGCCACTATTTGCCAGGTTTCATCCAAACAGTCTATGGTAGCGTGCACAAGCCAGCAAATACAGCAAGCTGTGTGAACAGCATGAGGATGAACCAATTGGGTGAAACTTTAGCTCAGTTTGTGAAAATATTTCAGTGCCCTTATGGTGAACTAACTATGGGTTTCACCATATGAGGATTACGACACTTTACTGCATTCTTTCTCAACAGTAGTTTCATGTGAATCAGCACAAGTCCCAGGTCAAGCAAAGCTGGTGAGCCAGATGCTAGCTTTACTGCATGAATGCTTTCTTCTGTTCAAGTAGACCCCATTGTATTTTTTAATTAAAATGGAGAAGAAACTTTGTCAACAACCAAACTCAAAAAATGTGTCATTCTGTCCTGGCCATATAAGTGTTAGAGACCAGACCTACTGCAAAACCAAAACCAGGAGAAATGAACAAGTGCTGCTGATAATACAACACATTCACAGCAGCTAATTTCTTTTTTCTTTTTCTTTTTTTTTTTTTTAACCATTTTGTATGTACTGGACATTACTTTTTTGTGGTCTTTTTAGAGATCTTCAGTGTTCTCATAAAACCAACTGTCTTCTGAATGATGTCCATTTCAATGACATACTCAGATACCCAGCTTAAAAATGAAGAATTCCCATTGTGGCCACAACTCAGCAGAGCCTGAATCAGGTTGTTTTTCACTCAGTTAATCCCTGACAGTGTTATAATGTCACCCTCAGGGCAGCTGGCAATACACTTATGTCCTCTGAGGCTTTCTTATGCCTAAAGCAGTTTTAATTGATCATGGATGAAAGTGGTGATTCTTGAGAGAATACCAAGCAAATAATTTTCATAGAGGGCAGCTCTATTTTAAGAGCTGCAGAGATTCAACTGAAGTTTATCCCTCTGAATGAAACACAAAAGTAAATCCATGTACACCTTGCCTATAACATGGTACAGAAATAATAATTTTTGCATTCCTGTGATCTATAGAGAAGGGAAATGATTTTAAGTAAATCTGAGCATGGCTAGTCTCAGCTGCAAAATTTTGAGAATGATCAATTACTGCAAAAGGAACAAGAAAGAAAAGTTGTAGTAGGCAGTAAATTTTTGTCACATAGACCTTGAAGGTGGTTTGTAATCACATTTAACTTTGACCTTTTCAGTTTAGAACTAGTTGTTTAAGAGCCTTTTCAAGGAAATGGAAAGAGCTGAACTTATCTGTGGAGTAGTTAATTGCATTATAAATGTAAGAAATACACAGAATTAATTATCTGGAAATTACCATCTATACCCCCTGGCAATAAACTGAGACCAGATGACCGGCTCTAACTAGAAATCTAACTTTTAGATGGCTCAAGTAAGGCAAAGCAATTCTTACTGTTTCCTTTTCTTCAATTACACACATACTTCAGTTTGGAGTGGTGGTGGTGTAGCTCTTCATTCCACTCCACTGGAGTCATTCCAGTAGCCACTGGGATTTCTTCAGAAGTCTCCTTCCAGACAGTTTAAAAACACTACACCTTTACCATTTTTCACTCACCAGCTGCTTTTGGGCACCATTACAACCACATGTTTTTCTTTAGATCTCATACTTCTTATAACATTGTAGTTATGCTCATCTTGGGTATCTCCCAATTCTTTTAATAATTTCTTTTAAGACTCTCATTCCTCTTCCTACCAAACACAGAGTTGTTCCAATTCTAGTTTCAAACCACTGGAACAAGACTGCAATCATTTAATCCATAATCACACTCCAGCCTCCCTCTTTCCTCACATCTGACTTTAACTGTGTATCTGTAAGTTATACCCATTCTATTCACTGATCTGATAATGCTGCATGTTGACTTCAAGCTTCTCTCATTTTGAAAAATGTAACATTGCTTGGAGGGTACTCAGATAACTTCCACAAAAATAACATTCCTAACTTACTGCTTTGGTAATACTGCCCTATTTTAGCCCTTCAGTGACTGCTTTCTCTGTAAAATGTAAAGGTTATTCCTTTCAGAGTCCTTTGTGTCCTATCTTCCTTACACACTTTTGTTCACTAAAATGTTATCCCCAATTATTAACCAGTGATAATAATCTCCATCGCTCCCGTGATAAGTCTTAAGAAAACGTTTGGGGTTTTTCCTCCATACTGCCCACCCCATAAATATACACCTTTTTTTTCATTGTCTTCCTTTATTTCTTACGTTCTGCCCCAGAAAGCCTGATAACAATTAGATTACAAGTGTGATGAGTCCATCATGCCTACCATGCTGCATGATACTATTTTCTAAATTGCTTCTTTACATTTTAATCCATTTATTGTACTGAGCACTTATGTCCTGCTGTCACTCCTGTGTTTTATTTTTACTGATTTGTTTATCTTTTTATGTTTCCATTGTGTCTCACGTAGTACAGTCTAAAAGTAGTGATTCCATACATTACAGTACTACCAATACTAAATAATAATACTAACCTTGATTGAGTTGAGGTAAATTAGGACATTAGGAAATTGTCTAAGAAGAAAGAAGCAGGAGGACATGCACTGTCTCCCTGGAATGGTATCTAAAATTCAAAAGAGAAATGCAGATTTGTAGAATTTAAAAACACATGGTAATGGAAATCGCTGCCATGATTGCTGGCATCTCTGAAAGCAGCTAGTTCCTAAAAACAGTGTAGCTTGCCTTTTCAGGCAAAGGACCATACTGGAGGTTAAGAAAAAAACATTTGTTCATCTTGTCAACTCTCTCTACAGCATCCAATAACTTCTGCAAGACTTTGTTCAACAGCAAACTCTACAGAGACAAATAACAATTTTACCTAACATGCCTTTTCCATGACACAATTTACATAGTATAATTTTACTACGAATTATTCTTACTCTTAGGAAATGACAATTTATACAAAGCCTCAGTTTGCTATTCTTACACCATTAGCCTTCTTTCTTTCAAATTATGCTTTTCGGTTATCCTGGACAAAGAAACTCTACATATTTTAATTTTAGTTTGAGTTAGAGAGCAACTTGATATACTGAAACCATTGTCATAAAAAAGAATTAATACAAGAACAGGCAAAATACTCAGTGATGTCAGACAGCATGGAAATTGATGTCCATGCATTTGGATTACCACATTGCTCACAAGAGGTAAAGCCATAAATAAGTTTGACATATCAGTTTGAATGAGTGTCATTCAACTTTGCTGCTATCTGTGCCACCATGAACTCTGCTGTCACCTACTCTGACATTGCAAGCTGCGTCACTGAAAACTATCTCAAAGCTTTTGTAAAGATTCTGAAGTAAGCTTACTAGGACTAATTTTTGTAAGACCCAGCTAGCAGACATGGATGAACCCAGGTAGCAGCTGGGAAGGCCTAAATGGAAGTGATATAAAATAATTACTATTCTACTACATCAAGTGATCATTAGAGAGGATGCTGCTCTGCACAGTTTGGAAAGGTGACAAGAGATAAGATCCTGAGGGTACCAATATTCCTGAGGTAATCTGCTCCTGACTGTTGGTTACCATCAATACATCCACATAAAAAATTAAAATAACTTCTCTGTATAAAGAAATTTCACATAACAAAAGACCAATATTTTGACTCCATACCACCACACAAAATTGAGCATTCAACTGGAAAACTGTATGTTCTCCTTTCAATATGGTAGGTAGTAATTATTCCTGGAAAGCCCTTTATAATATGTCAAAATACCTTTCAAAGAAAGGTAAATATTCTCATTTTTTATCTTTTAGCACTAGGATATACTGAGGTTGGATGTCCTGTCATTTCCATATAGAGACAATCAATCCCTATCTATGTCTGCACCATATCATTCAGTTCTCCAACCTCAGAAGATTATTTGGTTATTTATAAGGTGTTCAATGGGAACAGAAACTGGCCTGTATATTTATCTGTCCTTTTTTACATACAGGTATAGTTTTCATGAGGAAATATATGCCATTAATGGACAATAACATAAACAGTTTTATAAAAAAGAGCCAAGAAACATTTATTAAGAAGACTAGAGATAAGTAAAAAATGCCCCTTTTCTCTGAAATTTGATTTCTGAAGATAAAAATTTTATTTCTAAAAGATAAAAAATTATTTCATAAAATCACAATTTATTTTGAACAAAACTTTAAAAATGCAAAACATGCAAAGAAGACTTAAAACTGAGGATGCATTTTTAGTAAAAATCAATGAAAGTAACAAAATATTAGAAACACAACATTCCTATAAATGATTCAAGTGTTTCTAAATGTTAGTATTTATTCTTATGTCCACATTTTGGCAGAAAATATTATCCCAGCACACTATCCCCCATATATTTTACTGAAAGATACCATTAAAAAAACCAAACAAGTAAAACATTCTTGTATCTCATACAACTCAGCAATGAATACTACCTAGTGACAGAAAAACTAGAATTTTCTAATGCACCCCATGTGGCTCATGCAGAAAGAGGAAAAATTTGTCACTTGAAAAAATTACTTAGAGTGACCTAAGAGAACCTTAAAGAAAAATCTGCATGAAGTTCAAAAGAAATGTGTCATTCCTCTCATCCAACATAAAATATGCCTGAGCTGGTCCTAAAAGAAGACCACTGAAAACAAATGGGGTACTCTTTTTCATTATACTTGGCAGTGGTTTGGGGTAGTTTGTAAGACTTATGCTAAGTACCAGAAATACTGCATTTATTGGGAATGTTAATTTGTTTTCACTGATGTTCCTCTTGCCCCATTTCCTCCTTAAAAGAAATCTGATCTGTTTAATTGCCCATCCAGTTGAGACCCTAGTAGAAGAGAATGAGAACTAGCTACAAAAATCTACTTATATCCTCCTTCATAATGTCATTTCACGTCATTAGAATTAAGAATTTTTATCAAGCTTAAAAAAAACCCAAGCTGCTGTTCAGGCGTTATGTCTGCTGCTAGAGAATGAATATTGACTCCTACACTCTAAGTGCTGCTTGGATACTTTTTAGTTTTTGTTTTGTCTGTCCCCTGTTAAAGTGCACAACATCCAACATGAGATAAAATGTGTACATTTAATGGAAATGACTTGCACATTAACTCAGTTTACTCCATGCTCCTTGAACCTCCAAGGCAGAGATCTAATTAAGAAAAGCAAAGGGCTTAATTGATGACTACAAATGACTTTACAAATAAATGACACTGCGCTCTTCCAAAACTCCTGTTGCTGTTTGTCTTAATGCAGACAATGGGATTTCTACAGTTAACAAAAACAAGTCAGAAAAAATATTCCACATCATCATTTTAATATATTATTTTTGATAACCCACATTAAAAGAAGAAGCCTTGTAGACTGTTGTGATTTAACCCCAGCTAGCAACTAAGTACCACTTAGATGCTTGCTCACTCCACCCTCCTGCCCCCGAAGAAAAAGTAAAGCTTGTGGGTTGAGATAAGAATAGTTTGACAATTGAAATAAAATATTATTATTAAGAATAATAGTAATGAAAAGGGGACAGAGAGAGAGAGAGAGAAATAAAACTCAGGAGAAACAAATGACCCAGAATACAATTGCTCACCACCAACCCAGAGCACAGTAAGCCTCTCCCAGCCAACTCCCCCTGGTTCATGTGCTGGGCATGGGGTTGTATGGTATGAAATAACCCTTCAGCTCATTCAGATCAGATGTCCTGGCCATGCTCCCAGCTTCTCATGCAGCTCCTCACTGGCAAAGCATGGAAAACTGGAATGTCCTTGACTTTGCAACAAGTAAAACATCACTGTGTTATTAACATTATTCTCATACTACATTCAAAATGCAGCACTGTACCATTCTCTAAGAAAAAAATTTAAGTCTATCCCAGGCTAAACTGGAACACAGGCCCAGTTGCAAGCAAAGACACAGCAAAGGATTTCCTCACTCTAGCAAAAAACAACCTGCTTCTGTATTACAAATCTGCAAAGCAGCTAAGCAACTTGATCAAGACCTTAAAGGTCCTTGGAAGGACTAGCTGGATGGGAAGTGCTGAAGCATGATGTACACACTTAAACAGCATGGCTGGCGACTTAGGAAAAGCCCAGTTATAAAACCAGCAAGAATTCTGGTCTCTGTTCTAAATCCAGCAAAACAAATGGCCACAAGTATTCAACATAGTGGCTAATATGCTAAGTTATCTAAAAACATAAAAACTATTATATTGGATCCAAGGTTTGTCTAGTTCAGAGTTTGCTAGGTAAGAATATACAGCTATAGAAAGAAAATATTCTAATTTCACATATAATACATCATGTGGTATGTAATGGCACTTCTGCTGAAGTTTATCCCAGCTTTCAACAATCTACACTGAGGACTTCTTAATCACCGCTAAAAATTTTGTGTTAAACAGCCAATGGCCTTTTCATCTACAACTTTTTTTATGCATTCTGGTTCTCACAAGTTTCTCTATGAAATAAGTTGTGTTATGTGAAAAAGTAGCTAATGCTGTTTATTTTGTCTTAAGTGATAATTATGTCAATGCTCTTTGATTTTTGTATTGTACAATAAATAATTCTTCTCTAGTCCTCTTTTCCTTGTCATTTATGATGTACATAATCAAATTCAGTCATAATTTTTCAGCCCATGTATTCTGCGTTACTTAGTCTCTCCTTTTCTCCTACTTCAGGAATCCATCCCCTTTCTTTGATCATCCTTGCTGTATTTATTGTATCCTTTCTTTATCTACCATTTTTTTAAAGCAATGTAAGAACCAGAACTGTAGACAGTGTTCAAGGAAAAGAATCACATCTGTGTACAGTGACAGTAATTTTTTTGTATTTTTGTTTTCTCTTTCCTCATAAATTCTTAAGATCCTCTTCAACTTTTCTGATAATTTTGCTAAATTTAATTTGCATATTATTACCCAGTCTTATATAGTCTTTCATATCTTTCATCATTGTGGAAGCTTTTATTTGTACTACTATGGGTAATTTTGTACCATTGGCAAACCTACTCATGCCATTATTTGTCTCCTACAGCTCATTAATTATGAATACAGGCCTTTTCTTTAGAGAAACAAAAGGTTCTTTCAAGTGTTCAAATCAGGTCCATTTTATCCTTTTCACTGCTACTTCCCTATAAATTTTCTAATTTTCTGCTAGAAATGAGAAAGGTTATTATGTATCTTCTCTTCTTAGGATTAGTACTGTGGACATTTTTTGAGGTATTTGCTAACAGGCAGATTGTGAATTTGATTATACTCAGATGACTGTAGTACAATTGTAATTTCGTAATAAAATTTCATCTCAGGTGCTATGTAATTCAATATTGGTCCAGAGTTACCTGTTCTCTTGTGCTTTCTCTAAAAAAGATAGAAACAAAAAGTTCATGCTGTTTATTATGCCATGTAATTGCATTTATTAGGTCAATATGGGCAGAACAAAAGTCTCCAACTATTATTTATCTTTCTATATAAAATCTCTAATCTGTTTAATATGCCACTGTTCTTATCCAGGCTGGCTGGTGAATAATTTGGCTTCAATATGGTGAGTAGCCTATCTAAACATATAATTGAAAACAATACTATTTTACTCACCGATAAAGAAAATATATTTATTTTGAGAGACGTTATCTATAATATTTCTATAATTTCTATAATATTTCTATAATATTCTATAATATTTAGAACCCTTTTTCCACTGGCATAACCTATTTATCTATATTTATATATGTTTATTTACGTACAACCTATGTTTATTTAATGTACAATCCCTATTGTACATTAAATACATTAATATCCTACATGTTACCTTCCTCCTACAATATAAAAAAATTATTTTAGTTTTTAGCTTCCTCTTCTAAAACCAGGCATTCCACTTTATCCAACTTCTTTAAAAACATCTAATATTTGTATAAAAACACTTTTATACAAATATTAAAATATTTGTATAAGTATACTTGGACTTCATGTGCTTGTTTTTTTGTTATATCCTACCTAAACAGAACTGTTTGCTTCTTCTATTTCCTATGTACAGTTTGATGACCTCCATCTGTTATTCATTTGAGGTTAAACAAAACCCCTCACACTATTTACCTATAAAGGAATTGCCCTGAACTGTGTGCTTTTCTCTATAGCAGTTTCCTCCCACAAACTTTTAAGAAGATGATGAAACACTTCTTACATGGAAGTACCATGAGGGTAAGATGCTTAGAGTACTGATGCTTCCTTTTACTTCTGATTGGAACCAATCCTTCCCATTGGCTCATTTTTTTCAAGTAATCCACCTTCCTAAGCGTACTGCTGCCATTCCCCCTGCCATTGAAAGGTTGAAATCTTAGCCTCTCTATCTTTATTTTGCATATGAGCTTAAAAGTATTTCATAGTAAAATTAAGACTTTTGGCTTCCCAACAATTTCAATTTTGGGCTATATCATCACAAGAAATCCCTCCCTGACTATCTTTTCCCTGAATATCTCTATATTATTTTTATCCATTTATGCTCTGGTCACTCATCACACCTGCATGACTGTTACAGGTATTAAGTTCCCACTAACGGAGTCCTCCACTGCTATAGTTCATATTGTTTCTTCCTGTTTTCTGGGATCCCAACGCTGAAGAGATAGCTTCAATGCAAAAGGAATGAGTTAGAGAAATCTCATCTATGAAATAATTTCCAGCCTTCCAACATGAAATCCTCTGATGCATGATCTCAATACTACCAGGACTGCAAGGGGAACATAATGGAATGGCTCAACAGTATTTCTGAGTATTTCTTTCATCAGTGATGCCACTCTGTCCCTGGAGCTCCTTCTCTTTAGTCACCATGGACACAGGAGACAGCATTCTGTCTCTGAGGACCATGAGCTGTCTGCACCAAAAACATGCATAAGTTACTCACCTAAAGAAACAATACTAAGTGACAATGCCTACAAAGGAAACTGGCAAGACCAATTTAGTCTGAATTTCTATGTTACAACTACTGAATTTTTTTCATTTGGGATTTTTGGTTTTGGCAAAGAGAAGGGAAAACAAGAACTTGGTTTGGTCTATTATTGAGTAAGTAAAACTAAATATTGAAACTATACTGATTTTGGGGCATGGTGGCGGGTGGGTTCTAATGCCTATTTTTCTCTCTTATTCAAGCAAGAAGTTAGTCCCAGAGCTTCCATTTATCCCTGTAGCCAAAGTCCTCTTTACATTTTTATGACCTGCAGTTTCAGAGCACACTCCATGCTAGGATTCTATGTACTCGACAGGTTTTCATTAGTGGTCCTAGATTTGTACCTGTGTATCTCTGCCTCTGTGGTTTCAGCTGCTCACTTCATTGAATTAATTAGGCTGGTGTCTTTTGTTTCTCTAATGGGATTATTAGGCAAAGGCAAGCTGCCACAGAGTTTCTCACAAGGACTTACAGCCTCTTCTCCAGAGGTAGTCATACATTAAGGTTTGGAATCAAGACTTCTAATTTAAACTTTAAAATTTGTTTTAGACCTTTTAAAACTCATCCTATAGAAATAGAAGCCTAGCGATATTCCTGCTAACAGTCACCAGTTAGACACAGATATGATGGTACACATGGATATTTTAAGATGGCTTACTTAGTGGAACATTTTAAACATACCACATTCACTGGCTGATTCCCCCACCAACTGGAAGAACTGTTGAGCAATTTTCAGATGATCTCGCTGGAAGAAGAATAAAAAAGAAATCCAAGATGAGTTACAGGGTTGATGCTACAATACACAGTGAAAATATGCTCTGAGGAACACTTAGGGAGCAACTAACTAATAAACCAGGGCTGAAGCAAAACCAGAAAAGGCAAATGTGCCATTCTATGTGTCTAGATAAAGAAGAACACCATACAAAGCAAATGGGGATTTTGTAAACAGGACAGAGAAATAAAATTCATCTTGATTTACTATCAAGACCAGCAACAGAAATATTCATTTCACTCATTCTGGAGTGATTATTGTACAGGAGGTAAGAGACTCAGAAATCCTGCAATCTAAATAAGAAATGACTGCCTCTTTCACTCCATTCCAGTTTCTACAGATCTGTTCACATTGTGTTATTGGAGAAGCTGGAGAACCCCATGGGCTTTACTCACCGAGCCCATTTCTTGTCCAAGTGCTGCATTTACCACCCCTTTGAGGATGTACTCCTGGGGGGAAAAAAAAAGTTAAAAGGGATCAGAGAAGACATGGTGAAGATTTCAGAAGACACATAAAAGGCTACATGTACATTATTTTCTTCATTAATTCAACTCTATCACAAGTTTAGTAGGTAGCTGGTTAGTGTGGTAGTGCTTAAGCGCTGTACTAATTTAGTCCCCCAAAATACATTCTACTTGCTGGGTAGTCCCTTCTACTAAATATGTTAGATGCAAAGGGGTACTGTGTTTTCTGGTAACTCTTATGGTCAAAGACAATGCACCAGGAGGAACATGGTAACATCCTTTCATGCCCTCTTCACCATCATATCACCAAGAAGTGCATGATTGTTATACTAAAGCACAGATCCCCTTTCAAATATGCATATTGGTTAACCACAACCACTGACATCCTTGCTGCAAAATTCATAGTGTTTCTCATCAGGACAAATATGTCAAGAGGTTTGTGCTCTGTGGCCATGTTAGTCCAGTGAAATTAGCAACAGAAGTTGAGTACCCTGTAACCTCTAGTAGGAAAAACAACTGTAGTTTAATTCTTCTCTGAACAATTTTTTCTCAGCATGTAACAGACTCTTCTGTCTTACCTAAATCTTATAATTAGGAGTTATATCTATAAACCTGTTTTAGTAGGTACTCCTGATAAACCAGGACAGCCCTGTTACAGAGGTAAACACTGAAGAAGAGAGACATCTTTCAAGAGACGAAGAGGCCAACGACAGAATGTAAAGAAATATTCTGAGAATACTAGCCAGGATAGTAAGTAATCATTTTAGCACACCAACTGTCTTACAGATGCCAAATTATTATCTTACAGGCATCAAAACAAAGAAGAAATTTGAGAAGTACTCAAGGAGGTTTTACAAGTAGTTTTGCAAGTATTAGCAGGGAGTTCTTTAAAAGTGTGAGTGAGAAATGGAAAAAAAAAAAAGCACCAAGATTCTCATTTCAAAATGTGATCAAGAATTATTATCCAAGTATACTGGGACAATATTCCACAATAGGAACAACAGTTGCAGAAAACCATTCAAATAAGTTTTGCTATGATAATGCTATGAAAATGCAAGAAATACTGAAAAATGCAAGAAGTGTAAAGCAACATCAGAAAACACTCCTCACTCCTCAGTACAGAATCACCGGATCTGCGTTTTTGAGGTTTTTCTTCTCCCTCCCTCCCTCATTCCCTCCCTCTCTCCATCCAATTCCTTACATAGACGCATGAAAGGTCCCTTTTATGCCCAGCTATGTGACCTTTGGAAAATAAACAGCAAAGAGGAATAAATCAGAGACTAAAGACGCTGGAAGAGCCACAGAAGAAAATTACAGTAGCAGCCAAGGGACACTGTAGTTTTCACTCATGGCAGCCAAAGTGTGATGGGATTAGAAAATACCATTTATTAAAACTGTTTAATCTAATCTAGCTCATTTTAATTGAAATTACTTCAGGACAAACTATATGAGCATCTGAGCTAGCAAATCTGAGGGATGAAAGCCACATCAGGCAGACAATCAGCTATAGTTGTAAGGGGGCCTTTACCTATGCAGTAATGGTCCATTTCCCAAAATCAAGGCTGCACACAACAGAGCTGTATTCTTAGTTGAACCCAGGTGGTACAGTAATAAACAGGCTAAAGTACTCATATAGGCACATATATAATACTTTATGCATGAACATTAAATTTATTGTTGATGAAGGGTTGAAAACACAAGACTTTTAAGAGTGGAAATGGGGCAAGCTGTCCTCAGGATACCTCAGGCAGATTTCATATCAGTTTATAACCTCTGTCTTTATGTGTCATTACATCATTTTCCAATTACCTGTGGAGCTGTAGGTTCCAGGTCCTTAATCAGGTTATAAGCCTCCTGTACGTCATCTGAAATGCCAGACATTGGAATGCATGACAACCCAGAGCACACTGTATTAGAACAAGTCACTCATCCTCTACAACATTCCCCAGTAGTCATAGACTAAGAAATAAACCATTTAGACAGGAGGAGAAAGGTAACTATAAATCATTGTGAATTTCTATCACAATGGTGATAGTTTTCTAGAACTCAAATAACAAACACAGAGTGAGTAATAGCTTCTTTAATACTACAGTTTTCCTAGCAGAGATGGTTTGGCCCCTTTGTTCATAATCCAGTGTCTGCCTTCTCAACAGCACAAGGTCAAAATAATAAATCCATCATCTTCCTGTATTTTGTTTTCCCACATTTATTTAGCCCTCAAAGAGAACAGGTTAACATGATGCTGTAGAGAAACATCATCTTTTCCTTAGCAATATTTCAGCATCTGTCCAGCACATCCTAATTAAAAAGGAAAAAGCCCTACTAGTATCGAAGTTTAAATGTGAAGTCTGAAATCTATAAATAACTTCATTTCCACACAAGAATTATATAAACTGAATATATCCTAAACTTTCCCTGAATTAAAAAATATGTTGGCACTATGGCTGGCTTTGTAAATCAAGCTTGTGAAGATCCTCTGTTACTGGCAAAATTTTGTTAATACAGCATTACACCAACTGCCCACACAAATAAGCCTTATCAAACAAAATTTTTTTTCACTAGAACATACAATCCATGCAGCCACTGAAGGCAATATGCACTGGAGCTGCTAGGCTCCCACTCATAACCTCTGCTTTCTTATCTACTCCCTTCACTACCTTGAACAGTCACATAGTAAGGCAGCATTACCTTTGCTTTTCTTTTTTCCCTTTTTTTAAAAAATATTTTTTGTTAGCTCAGACCACCACCACCACAAAAAAAAAAAAAAAAAAAAGACAGTAACCCTTATTTTTATTAAGCCAGTGTAGACCATCAACACAGAACTATGCTCTTAAGGCTCCAACAGAAGTGACTAGCAAATCAAATGGCAGCAGATAACAGCAGGATACTAGTTGACCTCAAACCCTGTTAGAAGTCCCTATGCTGGAGTTGAAAAAACAGGATGCATGTTTGTGCTTCAGTCACTCCAGTTCAGAGCACATATCATTAGCACAATCCTATGTTTATCAGAGACCTTTTCAGTTTTGGAGAGACAGCTGTAGTCACTAGAAGTAAGAATTTCTCACTTTCCTAACCAATGTTGCTACCCTAGCAAGACTTAAAAAATGAAAACTTAGCCAAACCAGAAAAGAAGTTTTACTCCAAATTCCCCTTGATCTTTGTCAGTACACAAGAAATTTGTATATCACAGTAAAGTGAAGAACGTAACAAATGTAAATTACTGCAAGGTTAAGAGCATATGAGCAAACAAGACTGATTTTTAACTGATGCATGAGATGCACTTTGTTTCCATGCAAGTAGAACTTAATTTGACACATATGTAATTATCAACAATATTGTTGTGCAAGATAATTGGTAATAGTATCAATATTGCCTATAGTGACACTGGCAACAATAATACTGGACAGAAAGGTGGCTGGGGACAGCAGACATGGATTTACCAAAGTCAAAATGTACTCACCAATTCAAGGCATGACTGGTTGTGTGAACAAGGAGATAAAGGTTGTTGCTGCACACTTTGACTTTAGCAATGTGTTTGAAATGGTCTCTCATACAAACTTGAAAGATAGGACTGGCTAAGTAAGACTATAAGGGGATGGAAAACTGGCTGGACTACCTAAGGATAGTGACCAGTTGTACAAAATCCAACCGGTGGTTCGTTGCTAATCAAACGCCCCAAGGACTGATACTGTTGAATAATTTATTTTTATTAATGATCTAGATGATAGTATAGAGTACTACAAGCAAGTCTGCAAATGATAAAAGATTGTGAAGAAAGCTCACAGATATTGAGAAGCAGCTCAGAAGGCTGAAAAAATGGGCTGAAAGAAATCTGATGAAGTTCAGTGGAGGCAAAATACAAGTCTTGCACCTTCCTTGGTTTGAAACATGCCTGAGCAAGTCAACTGGCTAAAAGGCAATCTGGCAGACAGCACGGCCTTGCAGCAAAGGAGGCACACTGGATCATATTAGCATGAATGGAGCCATCATGGCAAGAGAAGGAATTCTTTATTTGGCACTTGTAAGGTTGCCCAGGCTTGGGATCCGACGATCAAGACAGACATTGAAACACTGGAGTGAGCTCACCTGAGGGCTCCCATGGCAGGAAGAGGGCTGAGGAGAAACTCAGAGAACTGAGTTTGTTTAGCCTTCAGAGAAGAAAGGATCTCAGGGGAGATCTTATCACTCTCTACAATTAACTGATAAGAGGATATAGAGTAGATGGAAACAGGTTCCACAGAGTGAGAGGAAGGCAGTGGACTCAAGGTAGAACAGAGGAAGTTCTAACTGGATGCTTGTCTGGACAGGGCTATATCTAATTGGACCTGCCTTGAATCACACAGCCAGTCAACACACTGTTGAATAAAAGAACACAATGGGAGAATAGGGATAGCTCTGAAAAACTCAGATATAATTCAAAGAAGCTGGAAAACACAGGAGAGATACAAGCAGAAAATCCTTACCAACTGATTCTGGCTACCTACCTGCATTATTTAGGAATTGTAAAGTAGATATTAATGAAATATCTTATTCACACTCACTTTGGTTCGTATTTTGTTTGTGCTGTATTTACAGAAATGGTTGTCCTTGCCTTTACAGGACATATGCCTACCATTCTCACATATTCAGGCAGAGGAGAGGTCTCCTCACTAGAAACAAATAAACACTACCATACCCAAAGCCATCTCCTGCAACCCAAAAACTCCAATACTCTGCTGAAGTAGGCTTTTTTTGAGTGCACGGTATTAAAACCCTTCTCTGCAAGCCATGGGAACTTTTACTTTGCTGTTTTACAGAGGGAGAGAAAGTGAAATAAATTACCTTTTACTGCAAAGAAAAAAAACCAAAACCATTGAATAACTTGAGATAAGATGAATTAATGTCATCCCTGAAGCTATGAAAGAGCCACAGGAAGGTGTATTTACCTTGCTGGAGATAGTAAATCACAAGATTCAGTCTTGCCTCAGGAATAACATCAACCAGGGGAGGTAGGACTTGCAAAGCCCCTTCTCCTCCTCGGAAAACCACCTGCAGAGAAAAGCAGCATACTGATAATCATGTATCAGAATCTTTTCTATGATAAGTTAATTCAAGGAAATTAATCCTTAAATTCCTGTGTAAACAGTATGAAAAGTTCAGTGGCTCTGGCATTAGTTTAATTCCTGCTTTAATATAGATGTAGAACTATACAGTGTGACAATCTTTACTCTGAAGAATGTAAGTATTTAATCCATACGTAAAGATTAACTTATTTCAGCTTTTAGCAGCTTAAAAGAGTGAAACATTATATATCAAAGATTTAGAAGAGTAATATAGTCTGAGTGAAGGGAACACCTACAAAACTATAAACTGCTTATGATGTTTTCATATGAAAAAAAATTAGGCTAACAACTCCACATTTATTTAGAATGACACAGGATCCTAAAATGATCAGGAGCAGTCAGTTATACTCCAGTTTCACATGACAGTTCCTCCAGCAAGATCTAATGTACTTATTCAATAAAGCACTGGCAAAAATACCAACATACAAAATAAACAACACCAGCTTACAGAAGTCCAGTTTGAAAGCAGTTTTAACTCTTGGAGAAAGAAGTGTTAGCTAGTGATGACTGCTTGTGAAAAATGACAAGGCAAGTAACTGCCTGTCATGAAATATGAGCAATCTACAGTTACCAGTTGTTCAGCAAAATAATAATACCACTGAATGGAAAATTAACCATTAGTTACTCTTAGTGACTCTTTTACTGCAGAACACAAAAGTATTTTGGTTTTACGAGCATCTTTTTTCCTAGAATTCACTGCTTAGTACTTTTGGGACAAAGGCCATTTTCATGAGCTATCTTTATTCCAGTCAAATTGCTCTGGTACTAAATAGAGTTCAGGGTCATCCTGACTTGTTTCTGTAGTGTCTTTATTGGGAGGGCTCCACAAAGTATCTTGCATAGGTACTCTTACACAACATGCATTACTTTAATATGCTTTCAGAACTAAAAGCAACAGTATTATTATTTTCTTGACACAGTCTCAAACTGTCAGGGAAAAAATCCAGGAAAAAAAGTAAATACACGGGATAGCACATTCATTATACTGGTAGGATTCCTGGAATGGGACTTATATGGCAGCAGAGACTCAATTAAGTCTGCAATTTTTCAAAATATTCCACTTTATGAATCATCATGAAAAGCTCTACAAATGAGCACAGTTCATATTAAATCCCAGAAACGCATTACTTACCAGATTGTGCTTAATGAGCTCCTTGCCAAATTCAAAAGATGATGAGGCACTGTCTGTCAAGTTTTTGAGCTCTGCCTGGAATTACATACATTCCAAAATTTTAACATAAAACCAAAAAAGCACAGAAGCCTAAGTGGAGCTTCAAATGAGCTTAAAAGCTGACACCAAAATATCTCCATTGGTGTTGGATGACTAGAAGATTTTGCCTTTCCACTCCTAATTATTTTAGCAACTGGGTAATACATATAAACACAAGACCACAAGGATACTGGGAAAATGGTAAAACCACTGTGTACATATGTGGACAGATGGGTTAATGCCAGGGAAACTGAAATAGGTGACATTCCTATAAGAACATAGTGACAAGGTGAAGGCCATTATCAACATTACTGATTAATACAAAGGAAAAGAAACATGTATGGAATGTTAAACTAAAATAAAGGTGAGTTGAAGGACTGTCCAATAGATACCTCTGCAGCCTTTCCATTGTAAAGTCGGAAATGGTTACAAGCCTTAAGGTTAAGAGCAATGGTGCTGTCAGGAACTTGCTGAAGATAAACAGCTAGCACTTCCTGTGACACATCATAGTAATCCAGTTTGTAATAGCACAGGGCCACATATACATTCAGAGCCAGGTATTCCCTGCAGGAAAGAGGATTAAAGAGAACCCTTAAATCCCACTAGATAGTTTAACATTTCCCCACTACAGTGCATTAAAATCAGTAAATAAAAAGAAAGCTCTTACATCTACACATATTTTACAAACACATCAAAGCTGGGGCTTCTGAGAAATGCTTAGGGCTTCTCTAGTTTGTCAGCTAGGACACATTCACAGTATATTTTTCCACAGCAGCTACTGCAGCTTTTAAAAATTACTAACAAAACTTTTGGTTTGCCAGTCAGGGAAATAGCGGCAACTTCACACCAAGGAATGTGCAGAACATGAGCATCATAATTGGCCTGGCAGAACATGATTTTCTAAGCAATACACTGAAAGACATTTAATGTGCACATTAAAGTTTGTACTAAGTAAAATTATTTCAAAAAATCCTTGTCATTACAAGCAGTCAAGCCAGAAGAACTGGACAGAAAAAAGACAAGCATTTGTGAAAACTCTCAGTAAAAGGATAACTATTATGAAGGTTACTCATTTAGCTTTGAGTGATTGCTTCTGCAGGACATGGAGGTTAAAATCTCTTTCCCAAGCATTACATGATACATGCATTATGATGGATTTCTCTGAAACATTTAAGAGGTGCTAGGTCAAAAGATAGCAGTATTCTGGGACAGCAGTTTGTATTTTATTAAAAATACTTCCAGCCACTTAAGAATTCAACTTGTTCCTTGTAAAATTCTGAACTAAGATTTTGCAGAACATGACAGAAAAACCCGTCAACAAGTATCACAGAGGATAAACAGAGAAGAAAAGAATTTCAGACGTAAAGGAATGCAAGGAACTCTACATAAAACCCAAGAATTGAACCCTTCTAAAGAAGGCTAAGACATGAAGGGTAAGTCAGTAATTCAAGCAAAGTCCCTAGACTGGCCATCAGAGGGGAAAAAATAAAAAGACAAAGCAGGTACATAACCATACATCATTTCAGGAGAAATAAGTAACAAAATAAAAAATATATCAGAATGAATTAACCAACAATTTCACAAAAAGAAAACAAGAGAGAGCAGACATTTTTAAATGTGGGCTTTTCAATAATACTTTGAATGAACAAAATTGAGGAGCTGCAACTGGTGCACATTCTGTGACAGGAAAGGGACATAGCAGCTGTGGAAAATGTCTGCTTTCAGAAACCAAGCAACTATTTGGAATTTAAATACCACCAATAACATAGATGCTCCAATAGTGTTTAGAGCTGCACACCGATTGTCCAGCAGAATGCGCTTGTAGATATCAATAGCTTCTTGGTAGTGGGACCTCATGTAGTGGATAGATGCCAGGCTAAGCTGATCTTCTGTAACATCTTGCAGGTTCTGGTGAGAGCTCATCAGTTTCTTTTCATCACTGAACTGAAAAAGAGTGAGACACATTCTCAGAAGAGTTCAACAAGAAAAGCTTTTTAACTAAACAGGTTAGTTTTGTTCTTGCTGGTGAACACCATTAAATATCTGGAAAACTGCTGTTATTTTAAAGTTAATTTGACCACTGGAGAAAGACAAACATAAAGAGGCAGATGAGTTCAAACTGGATAAATGTTAGGCTAAAACTAAGCACACATTTTCCTTTAAGGTGTGATTTAGATATAATTACATGTCGTGTGCTTTGATGGATAAGAGGGAAAAAGCTGAATTAATTATTTCACAAACAGAATTTCGCAACACAAAATGCAACACAAAATTTCATTATTCAAGCCAGCAAAACTTTTGCTGTTTGTAGATCCAAATCTAATGCCTCATGCGTAGCAGAAAAACTCAAGACTTGCAAATACACGAGCCCTAATTTTTACAAGTCTTCTTTACAGCACTAATAAGTTCACTTTCACCAGCCTCCAAATTCTAGTTTCTTTAAGTAAATGACCTATTTTTAAAAGCATTGCTGAATAGCACATAAAACACAAACACAGAAGGTTAAAAACAAGGAACAGAGTTAAACATACCCATTATATTTGTATTACAATAGTGAAATTGAGGCTGTTTACCTAATTGGTCTGCTCAAATCACTTATTCCACTGCTTCCCTTTGCTGGTTTTGCTGATTCAACAGTAATTATGAATTTCTCTTAGACACAAAGTGTAATATTATATATTTCTTTTTCCACCTATCTGCTAGTTTTCTTCAAATCCTTCTCCTCCCTCTTTGAGCCAATCACACAGTTATAAGGCAAGATAAGTTGCTTCAAAGAACTAAAGGCAATGGGCTTCCTAGTTTTGGTAAAACCATTTATTTCCAACAACTAACTAGATAAAGAGAAGTTGCATAATTCCTAGTTCATCACAGATATCTGTAAGTGACAATGCCACTGTAAAAAGGCTTTAAGATTTTTCTCTTAAAACTAACAGATATTTAAGTAAATAGAATCTGACATCAAAGCTAACATTCAGGATTTATACTTCCTTTTAAGTCAGTATCATTAGTAGAAGAATGCTTCTCACGTATTCTGGTACAGGATGGTACAAAACCTAATTTAAGGGAAGACAGTTATGTATAGTAAGTGAAATAAGCACTTAATTGTTGTTGAAATTAAATTAAATTTCATGCTATTAACAATATGGTTTCCTGGATTCTGAACTACTTAAAGAGGATCAGCAACAGCATATACACCATTTTGGTCAAATTGCTACATATAAGAGAGCTGCAACTTGGTACATTTAGGGAAAAAAAGTAAAATAGTGGCTTCTACATTTCTGATTCTATTATGGTTTCGTGTTCCTCATGATCAAAAATACCATTACATTCCTATTGTACAACCTATGTGAAGTGTATGGATAATACTTTCCTTAGAAACATGCTGAGAGCATCTATTCTGAGATCATGTTTTCATACTTGCTTTCTCCTCCACATTTTAATACAGTAGGGTGGTTATGAAAAATGTTTGTTCTTCGTCACCACAGGCATTTTAATTATTCTGCCAGGTTTCCAGCATAAATTACACGTTAGCAAATTGAAAAGAAAACAAACAAAGTAGGAGTGAAGGAAAGATCATACCTTATGTGCCAGGTGAAAGAGTAAACGGTTCTGGAGACCACTCTTGGGTGCTGAAAGGGAAATTCAGTTAGTATTATTGTAATGAACTACTCACAGGGAATCTCTTGATGTTTTTAACTATCTTTCTCAGTAGACATGAATGCACCCCTATTCCTTCATTAACTAGCCCAAGTACAGTTCTTCACTGACAGCCCTTTGCAGGTCATACCTTGGGGGAGGTTCTACCAACTTTAGAGTGGTTTAGAAGTCTTCCTCCTTCCTATCTTCATTCCCTGACTATTTCTTTTTAAATCCCTGTTGAAAATAATTTTTCATTGGCCTCTATCTTCAATAAGCCTTAAAATTTCTATGAATTGCATTATCATTTCCCTACAGCAATTTCTCAATAATACTCTGGGGTTTTTTTGTGTTACATAAGCATAGCACTTTTTCAAAATAAAAAGCAGCAACAGATAAACTCAAGGCTCCTTCTATATGTGTCACACTTGGAATAAGTTTTGATTTATAATTCCAGGAATCTCAACAACTTCTAGTGTATTGAAAAACCCAGTGCTGATACCATTTTGTCAGTCATGCACACTACATTATACCTCTAATATTTCTTCTGTCCTTAGGAATGAAAGGCACATAAAAGAATTCTACAGCCAGAGCAGATAAGATTCAAACTAAGATACGGCAAGAGATTTAAGAGGGATATTTTCTTACTAGAGCCAGTAAAGTTACTGAAATTTCTTGATCCAGCAGGATTAGGAATTCCATTGATTTCACTCCATATGACACAAATTGTCAACTGCAGAGTTTTAAGTCACTAGAGCCTTTTGCTTCACCAAGAGCAACAAATGTCCTGGTCAAACAGAGCTATTCATTTCTTTTGCAAGCAATCTTCCAAAAAGCCTTCCCTTGTTTCCTGCACTTTTCCTAGCCTAATGAGCACTCTCATTCTTGCTCAGATCAACCAGCTGGCAAACCATGTTCCACAGAAGGGGTGTACACGGAATCTTTACAAAAAGCAGAATTACTTACTGTGTTTATAAGGCCACAAAAGTGCAGAGTTAGCACAGCAATAGCCTGTAACACAAGGCTGTAATTCTTCTGACATCCTGAACCATAAAAGAGGGCTCAAACCACCAATCCCTCTTCCCCACCATCCCCTGAAGATGGAATTTATTTTTTTAAGCAATTTAGGGAGAGATTTCCAGGTTTCTTATTCTTTCTCCACATAGTAAGTAAACTTTGTAACACAGTGGACAGTGCCAAAACCCAGGCCATTCTGATAAGATTGGCAGCACAAGGCTGCCCACCTACTTCTAATAAGTACAGCAACTATTTCTTCCCTTTTTTCCTTAGCAAGCTGTGTTATTTAACCATGTTCCCTAGAAAAATTAGGACAGTTATTTTGTATCTTTAAAGAACTACTAGAATAGAAGTCCAAAATACAAAGATGGTATGAAAGCACTCTCACAAGACCACAACACCTTGTAAGATACTTCTAACAGAGCATCAAGTTGTTAAGAAGCTCAATTGTCTTCAGTCTAGGATATATGTGGGAATTAGGTTTTTTATTAACAGAAAGTTTCTGATCTCCAATAAATACTCCATAGGCAGCTGTAGTACTATAACTAACACGATAGTGTGAATATTTCATCCACTGAGTTAGAAAGTGAGAGTACCTTAATTTAAATGCATGCTCTTCACTCAACATGTTCCCCAGCATTAATTGATAGGTTTTAATATCCAAGTGTAGAAGGGTTGCACATGGACCCTACATGTGCTTTCGTGAGAAGCTTCAACCACAACCATCCTTCACAATTCAAAACATTTGGTCATCAAAGACTCCAAAAATACAAGCAGGATAGATTTATACTGAAAATAACATATTGTATAATCACAGTACCATGGGTAAAGACAGCAATGTTCCTTTTTTGAGTAGGTTTTCCCTTTTTTTTTCCCTTTTGAGTGTGTTTTAGCATTAATTTCACTGTGTAAATTGTGACTTACAAGCAATACTGTCAAGAATCTAAACCAAGGAATTTTTGTTTCACTGGTCAACCAGTGAGTGTAGGCTGCCCTTGCAAACTTGGCATCTGATCTGACATGAAAATTGTTATTTACTTCTTGGCAAAAGCTGGAGGGTTAGCCCACATTATTTAACACTTAAAAACAGGGGAAATATGAAATCTGAGTTTTGATGGTGTGCATGGATATATGGAGAGTGGAAAATTGTCCTGCTTCATAAGATATTATATGATACTGGCTGTTTGATGTTCTTTAAAATGAGTTGCTTAAAATCCCATGCAAATATAGCCCTGTCAATTATAGTAAGCAGAAATATGGAAACATTCAGTGTCAGCAGTTTCTTTTCTCTTAGTGTCAAATGCATTCTTTAAGGAAGACAAGGAAACATATGAACAAGGTTAGATTAGTTTTCAGAAAGAATGGGGTCATGAATATTGGATAAAGACGTTGTCAACCACTGGAGCAGGAAGTGATACAACTGTCTCATCAGAGACAATGATTTTTAAGGGACATTTAAGGGACACTAGTTTGTTTTTTTATTATTCTCTGCTGCTACTGAATTTCATTGTCACTGATCTATTAATACTACAAGGAAGCACAATCTCCTTTTCCTGTTCTACTTTTTCAAGACAATGACTCTACTCTTTTTATTTTTTTCTTTTTAAATCAGTACTAAGCAATCTTGGGATTATAACGCACATGATGACAAAGCTGCATTGCAACAAACTGGACCCTGCTTCAGGTCTAGTATTGGCCTTGTACTCAAGCACTGAAGTAGCTGGATGAGATTTATCTCTTTCCACCTAGGAAATGCATTGATATTCTTTCGCCAGAATTTTTGGCATGATCAGTGCTGTTTTTCCAGGCACTTGCGTCATAGCTGTCATAGATCTTAAAAGCCTTCTGTATATTTTTATGTGCTGACACTGACACGCAGCTACTGAAGTTATTGTTAAAATATAATAAGCAACTACAGTAAGAATGAAGACATCTTCACTAGTTATTAAACAAAACGTCAAATTTACTAGGAATGGCAGCTCAGATCTTTGTGGGTTCCATATTGCTGTCTCAGGCAGTAAAAAGATGATGAAATAGTGTCATGGACAAGCTGGAATTTGTGCCCTCTCATAAGAGTGCAAGGCACTGCTGGTCATGCATCCAGCATAGACAAATCCCATCTAGCACATAGATGGTGCATATTCTATAGCACCCTTCGCACATCGATAGGCATAGAACACACAGTAAACACACCTAGCAGGAGCTGGCAGGAATGGAGCAGGGCTTAGAAGGCTCCCTCCTGACAGTAGAAAATACAACCACAGGAAACCTTATTTTCCTTGTCCCTGAGAAACAACACTCTGCTCATCTGATCACAAGAGCTGAATGAAGCCCTCTGTGTCTCAAAACCAAAGTTTCATTGGTGGAGGGGAAAATGAAAGGGAATGGGAAAAATGCTCAAAAAAACCCATGGGCCAGCAGTGAGGTTTGCACTTACATTCATGTGAACAGCTCAACTGTTCAGAATTTTCTTGAATGAAATTTACAGAGGATATTCACTGAAATGTTCCCATTCTTACAAAACTTAAATGGCAGTTCAGATATGTTCAGTTACTTGCAATACACACACATTTAATTTCAGTCATACTAAGAACAAAGTAAATTACAGATCATAAAATTAATTACTCCTGGGTTGTAGCTTCCACTATACTTAAAAAAACCCTAAGAAAATAAGGTTAGTAGCTTTCAGAGTTTAAACATGTGATATTGTCACTTGCACACTTTTAAAGTTCCATGTATGAAATGGCTGGTTCAAAACCTCAGCTAAAATGCACCAAAAATAACTACTGTTTTCAAGACAGGGAGTACAAGCAACAAAGCAGATAAAATCATGTAGGTGAACATACAATCATAAGAAAAGGAAAACTCAGTAACTGTTCTGTGCCTGCTTGTAACCGAACATTTTCACTGGTGACAACTATTTCACACCTGAAAAACATTATTTCACAAATAAGCAAAACTGGTTTGGAAAAGATCATTGTTCTTACTAACCCATCTCTGTTCTGCTTTTGTACAATATTGCTCGTTTCAATATAGGCTGTAAAATGAGTTCTCTATTCAGTTAAACCACATTCAGATCTGACACATGCAGAGATGTGAAGAAGCAGTTACAAAGCTTTTCCCATCAAAAATTGGAAGGGATGAAAAAAACCCCCCAACTTTAATGAATGCTTCAGCAATACAACCCTGTCTGTGCATGAATCTTAAATTTAACCCTAAGATTCCATTTATTCTAAAAAGACTGTTTTTCATAACAGACTTAACTGTAGCCCCACTTATGTGCACATTTTGTGGTTTAAAAGAACAATTTAAGTTCTTATGCTTTAGTTCTTAGTTTCTTTCTTAGTGCAAGCCAACAGCTTCTGAATGCTCGGATCAGTTGTCAGGATCACAGTCCAAGTGTGCCAGGCTGAGTTTCTGTCCTTGCACAGCAAAGAACTGCGAATGCAACATAAGAGTATTAGTTTTTATAATAAAAAAATAATAATTTGTTGTTATTATTATATACTTAATCAAGATCAATAGTTTAAGCCTCATTCTCTCAAGACAAGATTGGCTACTCCTAGCACAGAAAACATATGTTCAGCCAATGCATGAGAACACAGATGCAAAAGGAGTCAGCAAAGCATCACTTGACAGCTTCACTATGGGATGACTACAAAACAACAGCAGCTGACTTGGAAGTAACTCTACCTTCACCTCAGAACCAGGAACATCAGTAACTGCAATGCCAGCAGACAACAGCAGAAAAGGAGAAGCCAGAAATACTTTAAAAGTATTGGAAGAAAGCCTAGAGGAGGTAAAATACAATTGTAATGAAAAACCTTCAAGGAGGGATTTTTCTTTATTGCCTTTTTGTTCTACTTCTTAGGTTATATTTGCAGTAATTCTTTTTTATATGACTTTTGATATTCAGTCTTATTCTTTCCTGAGAGGATCACAGAATGGCTTAGATTGGAAGAGACCTTAAAGATGTCTAATTACAACCCCCCTGCCGTAGCCATGAACACCTTCCACTAGACCAGGCTGCTCAAGGCCCTGTTCAGCATCGTTTTGAACATTTCCAGGGACAGAACTTCTCTGGGCAACCCCTCACCACCTTCACAGTAAAGAATTTCTTCCTTGTATCTAATCTAAACCTACTCTCTTTCATTCATTCCATAAAAGCCATTCATCCTTGTCCTATCACTACATGCTTGGGTTAATGGTCCTTGTTTAGCTCTCTTTTAAGTCCTGTCGAGGTATTGGAAAGCCTCAGTGAGGTCTCCCTGAACCCTTTTGTTTTCCAAACTGAAAAATCCAATTCTCTTAGTCTTTCCTTGTAGGAAAGGTGCTCCATCCCTCTCATCATTTTGGTGGCCGCCTTTGGACTTGCTCCAGTAGGTCCATGCCCTTCCTATGCTGGGGACCCCAGAGCTGGATGCAGCACTGCAGGTGGGGGTCTCACCAGAGCAGAGCAAAAGGGCAGAATCCCCTCCTTCATCCTGCTGCCCACGCTCCTTTGGATGCAGCCCAGGATACAACTGGCTTTCTGGGCTGTGCCATTGCTGGGTCACATCCAGCCTCTTGTCCACCTTCACTCCCAAGTCCTTCTCAGCAGGGCTGCTCTTGATCTCTTCACCCTGCAGCTGGTGTTGCTAGCGGGTTTGCCCCAACCCAGGTGCAGCACCTTGCACTCAGTCATGCTGAACTTCTTGAGGGTCTCACAGATCGACCTCTCAAGCCTCTCTAGGTCCCTATGGTGGCATCCCATCCTTCAGGTGAGTGAAGAGCACCAATCAGCTTGGTGTTATCTGCAAACCTGCTGAAGGTGCACTTGATCCCTTCATCTGTGTCATTAATGAAGATATTAGATAACACTGGTCCCAGTACAGAAGCCTGAGGGACTCCACTGGTCACTGATGCCCACTGGGACTCCGAGCTGTTGATCACTAACTACCCTCTGGATCTGACTGTCTGACCAATTCCTATTCCACTTAACAGTCTACCCATCAAATCCACATCTATACAATTTTGAGAGAAGAATGTTGTGAAGAACCATGTCAAAAGCTTTACAGAAGTCCAGATAAATTACATCAATAGCCCTTCTTTTGCCCACTGATGGAGTCACTCCATCACAGAAAGGCACTAAGTTGGTCAGGCGGAACTTGCCCTTGGTGAAGCCATGCTAGCAGTCCTTAATGACCTCCCCATCCTCTGTATTCCATGAAGTTTGAATTAAACAACAAGCTAAGAGACCAATTCACGTCTATTATAAAATAAAGATAAAACCTTGCTCCACAAGAGACTGTGGACTATGTATCTGTATGAATATATTAATTACCTCATGGCTTTTAATGATAGTTTCCTAAATTTTAAGTATCCTGCAAATTTTTCCTCATTAATGGGATGATGGTTAACAACAATTTCCTTAAGCAACAACAACAGCATATGGCAAGAAAGAACTTGATTTCAAGATATTTACATGTTTGTGTGGAAAAACCTATTCCAGAAAGTTAGCTCATATTTATACTCCCTTTCACACAGAGATTCTGACACTGTAGAAATTTAGAACTATAGCTGAAATTAAATTAGATCTCCTTAATTTGTTTTAGCAGTATGCTACTTTCAGAGGTTTAGCATAACTGCAGCAATAAACAGCATGCACTATACAAGAATTCAGGCAAAATAATCCCAAAATAGCAATGGTAAAGAACCTAATATTAACACTACCTATTGTTTTTCCAGTGTTATTTAAGGCAGGATTGGATAAATGGTGTTCTTCTAAAGACTTTTCAAAGGAAGTAATTTTATTTTTCTTCAAGGTCTTTACAAAACCATGGAAGAGAGCACAAGATATGGCCTCAGCTGTCAACACTATATTGCAAACAGCCACCACTGATGCAATCCTAAATTGTTAAAAAAAAACCTAAAAGAGGATCTGGCTTAAGTAAAAATAAAAAGGTTTAAATTCAATATAAGAAAGATTGAAAGGAGAATATACCACATTTGCAAGATTTCAGTAGAGAAAGGACAAGCATTACAAATCCTCAGCTGTGACTGCTTCCCCACCAAGCTTAAGTAGCCAGAAATCACCAGGATTACAGTACTCACAAGAAAGGTTGAGCACCTCGTTATAAGAACTGGCATGCTGGCCTTCTTAAACAATTATGTAAAATCAAGAACTGATCAGGAACTGAACTAATGTCACTACTCCATTATTTTCTGTTCCCTCCCTCAGCTACACTCTCTCCTGCTTTTGCTTTCTTAATATTCCCACCCTTGCCTCCAGCACCTAAGTACCACTAACTGCACCCCTTGCTCTGCCACTCACCATACTATTATTAATTAATCTGAAGGGGCATGACAAACACTAACCTTCCTTCCCCTCCAGCTCACAGTTAATAAATGTGCATGCCAGCTGTGTATATGTCATCTCTAGAATGGATTACTGTAACTCACAAGATGTGAAGCTGATGACAACGGCTCCAACTGGTACAGGATGCAGATGCTTGCTTTCTCCATGCTTTAGGTCACAGTGACACCTCAAAGCTCTATTGCCCATTTACTTTCAGATTCACTTCAAGTTCTAGGTTGCAATCTCCAAAGCTCAAATTTGTGGTTGAAGATTAAATTATTTGTGAATATAAGAAATTCACACACCTCTTGAACAATACAAATCACAAAGCTCTGCATGAGATTTTTTTACAATTGAAAATAAAAAAAAACCATTTCTAGTTGTGGGGTTCAAGCTCAGCATGATTTTTCTGAGAATTTTAAAGGGATATGAGAACCCAATTATTTTTTAAAAATCCTACAAAGCTGTCCTTTTGGAAGGTACTCTTTCACAGCAGAAGAAAGTACACTATTATTTTCTTCCTACGCTATTTTGCAGCCCAAGACAAGAAGACTAATGAAAGAAAGGAGAAAACGCATCCTTCAATAAGAGTTTTGTCCTAAGAAGGCAAGAGTCAGAAGCTGAGTGGAATATCGCTACTATTAATTCCACTTAAAAAGCACTGAGATACTATGGTTATAGAAAACAATATAAATCACTAAGATACATAAAAAGTGATGGGCAACACAATTAAACTACAGAAACACTTTTAGGCAGTAAAAATTGCCCTGGAATCTAATTTTCATTCCTCATCTTTAAATGATCCCATGCATGTTCAGATTTAAGTAGAAATGTAATAATGTGACTATTGAACTCCATGCCTTGAAGAATCAGATACCTAACATCAGACTTATAAGGCAATGAGACCACCTACTAAGTCACTCAAACTACATAAACAGAGCTCTTGTCTTCATCAGGGAGAATGCTTCGTTCTCTCAGATGCTTATTTTTTTGTAATTTCACTGGCTTATTTGCTTCATCTGCACTGGCTCAGGGACACAAAATCAGTCAAAAGAAAAGTAACCTTTTGTTGCTGGTTGGCATATACTGGGTTTTGTATTTAGAAATTAATAAGAGAAATTATTTTCCTGATGCTTTTAGTTCCAGCTGCTCCACATGTCCAAGGTATTTTTAGGAAGGAAACTGCATCATAATTCTCCCGTTAAATAAAAGTTAAAATTAACTAACGCCGAAACAAAACCCCAAACCCAAAAAACTTTGCTCTAAAGTATCCTTTATTGCATACTTTGTCTGGAAATTACTTTAAGTGTTCAAATCAATAAGCAGTCTTTTCAAACAGAGCCCTACAGCTCACCTTTCAAAGCTGCTTGCTCTGCTTGCGTGTACATCCCCAGAAAGAAGTAGGTACAGGCAAGGTTCACCCAAACATCTGGATTGCAAGTTGCTTGCTTGGTTAGAGCCTCATATTCCTGCAACAGAAGAGAGGTTGATTTTTAAAAAATGCGTAATAACACATACTTGTATTAAATATAATTCTTTCTTCCACAATTTTACAATGTATCATTAAATTACTGAGATCAAACAATTTATTCTGAAGTTCACTGCAGTCCTTACAACAAAACTGTTATTTTAAGCTGTGTCCTGCTTTTTTGTTTACAAGAATATAGCAGACCACAGGGACAAGCAGTGCCATAAATCATTGCATATAAGCAAGATTTCTGTCAATATTGAAGTTACAGAGAAATAAAATGTAATTATGTTGTAAATATATTATAATAAAAATATTATTTACAAATATAAGCCCCAATATATGTAAGCTATAAAAGCATCAATATAACCAACTTCTGTTGCTTTCCTAAGTTTTCCTCCAGTCAAAGCCTGGGAGCCATAATCTCCCAGGCTTTGGGAAATCAGGGAAATCTCTTTGTGAATATTTAATGGAGCAAGTGTTAAATGTGTTTTTGTAAACCTGTAGGTAGTGTCTTAGTGTATATTAAAACCTGTGGAAGTGTGTGTTAAGTCTGAGGTTATGCAATATAATAACATCAAGTGCAGGAAGAATTTTTCTTTGCACTACTAATAACTAAAATAAGTATTTTTAAATTGTGTTTAATTTTATCACATCCTTTTTTCAGTTCCTATTTTTGTGTATGTTTTATAATTACATATTAGTACAGTGATATATGTATATAATTTATAAATGTATAGATGTGTGTATATACATTGGGGGTGTGTACTCAAAAATCTTTTATTAATAGGGGTACAGCAAAATTGTTTGGAGAACACTGCATTAAAATGCAAGCCTATAAATTGGTATTGGGCAAATTCAAGATCTCCTTATAAATGAAGATTAGTAATTTGTATTAAATATTAATAACCTGTTCCTAACTTTACCATTTTCCATTTCAAGATTTACAGCCAACAGCTATAGAAAGGCTTTAGATAGCATATTCTGATATTTCTTACCCATCCACAATGGTTACATATCCTTTAATTCTGCCAAACAAACTGCTTCATTTCTTGTTATTTGTGAAACAGCAAAAACTTAACAGATCAATCTTTCAATCTACTTCTTCAAAAAAAAAACAAAAAAACAAATAACAATTTTGCAGCCACTAAACAATTATATTCCTGAAGATAAGCATGTTTTTTCAGAGTAACAACAGGTACTAAAAACAGAGACAAGGAGATCTCTAAATGCCATTTTTTCCTGTGTCACAGTTCTGACAGATTCCTGGGAAGGACCATCCCAATGGAAGTGCCTGCTGCTGGTGCTCCTGCTCGTCATCCAGCCATGGAGGCAGGAAGCATAAGGCAAAGCAGGCAAGGTCACGCAAGGTTCTCACCCGACCTTCTGAAGGAATACCATCCATGTACTCCAGATCACTGCAAGTTGCTCTTCCCTCCCAGCAAAACAACCCCTTGACTCTGTACTTGCTTCCCAAACATGAACTGAAGTCCCCTCTGCCTAGGGGGAATTTAGTAGACTGAGCCTCTGTGGGTGGGAGACTTCTTACCTCTGGGGAAAAGGGCAGATACATATATACAGAATGAGATAAAATAAGCCATGCCCAAAGGACAGCAAATTCCAGGAACACACACATGCTGACAACAATAAAGTTTAGAGTTTGCAAGCACAAAGAAGTTTTTTTTGTTTCCAAATAAAAGTAAACTGCACTCTCAAACAGAGAAGGTACTCGTAAAGAGCACTTTAAAGCCAGCTCAGTCTTGGTAGTGTTTCAGGGACTAACCATCCAACAATATTTACAATAAGTAAATATAATAATAATAATGATGATTAATGATGATTTAAAAAAATAAAGCATTTCTATAGAGGCCAACCTTTCCTACTGAGGCCAGCTTAATCTTGACGCAGGCCTGTCATGGAGCCCTGAGATATAGGCCACTGCTGTTTATTGGGACCATCTGGAATCTTTCAAAATTCATTCAGATTAAATGCACCCAAAGGTCTCTCTTGACTAGGGCTTCAGGCAGGTTAATTAGAAAAGACAAAGTGCATAAACACAAGTCATGTTCTGGCCTGGCCATTCAAAGTAAGCAATATATAAAGAGTGTTCTAGCAGTACCAATGTGAATCTGTGGAAACATTAAATAAAAATTAGGATTATTAGTGCTCCTTATCCTGTAGTTCTGGGCCAGGTGTCTGGACTATGTGCTGTTGACCCTTTCCTCACTGAAAGCCATTCAACATCAGTCTCTCAAAGACTACTTCACAAGAACTTTCCCCCTTCCTTTCTTAATAAACCAACAAACCCAGACAAACCAAATGCTCTCAAACCTGTCCAAAGAGTCAACCTGTGGCATGCTTTTGCCATCCAGCAGCATTAACAACTCCTTGCTAGTTTACTGTCCTCCTCCTCATGCCTGTGTTACTAGACACATGCAGTTTTCCTCAAAAGCAAGTTGATTGTCTACAACTATGGACATGTACTGACCATGTGGAGGGCCAGCTCAATGCTCTTATTACATGTCTGGATTCTCAAAGCCCATAAACACAGATGCTGAAGAGCCAATAAACAAGCCAACATATATGGCTGCTCCACATGTGCTCGAATGAGATACTTATTGTAACCTGGCTACAGTCATCATAGAGAGGCCTAGAGAACTCCCAGAACTAAAAAATCCACTTTTTACTTTCTATCTTCAGCTATCAGGAACTGGAGTGTACCTGTATTCTCACACTTCTCACAGAATTATTCAAGCATGACCAGATAGTGCCCATGGATCAACAATTACCCTAGTACAGCCCTGGCCCTTCCATGATTTATGATTTGACTAAAATTACCCTGAGCCAAGCTGGCAGGAGGTCCTGATCAGTGAAGTGGTGGAATTCCTCCTACTTCTCTGCCAGAAGGGAGGTGGCAGACTGGAGAGACTGTTGCTGGCTGGTTGTAGGATTTTGACAGAAACAATGCATTGAAGGCTCTGGCCCAGGGATCATTCTTTGCTCTCATGTGTGCAATTGATGAGCCAAAATGGCACTACCATGTCCAGCAGCTGCACCATGTGTGCCTAGAAGCAGAGGGTACAGACTGCAAGTGTGAAACTTGTTCCAACCAAGAAGTGCACCTGCCCATGCCAATTTGTCTTGTAAATTTTTTAAATATATGTATAGATATAGATGTAGATACAGACATTAAAAAAATATAATAAACCCTCACTTTCTTAAGACCCCAGCTGATTCAATTGATAAGACCAGGCAGCTCAGAAACAGAATAATTGGTCTGATGCTCTAGTTCTGCTACTTGGGTGACACTGAGAAATTTTTCAGAAGATTTAAGATTAGAGCCATGAACAAGTGGCAGCGGCTGCAGAAAGATGGATGGGATGGGTTTTCCCCCATTATGGACACTAGATGTGGAAGATTCCAGAAAACTACAGAGATGTCACCATATACTAGGGAAGCTCTGGTTGCCATATGATGCCAGGAAGACATGAGCTACTCAGTAAAAATAAGTTTGTCCATGAAGGAAGCTAGTCAGTCCCCCAGGAAGAACTGCACCATGACTGCTGGAAGAGTCAAGCCCATTGCAATACCATTTGTAAACTGGGCTACAGCAGGAGGGATGATCCCACCAGACCAGTGGCAGTGGCATAACCTTTGAGAAAGGCAACTGCTGTTAAGAAGGGGCAAGTATGACCTCAGTGAGGCTGAGGTTAGTGCTCTACCTAGACGACACCTGACTGCTGTTGGTGTGCCTATGACAAGAGAATGTGAATTCTCTCACATGAATGAGACAGAGATTTTGTAGTCATTCTCTCTGAAGACATTCCTGGAGCTGGAATGGATGTCTGTGTGTTTTTCATTTCTTCCCTGTTTCTCCTGGTGGTGCATGATGGCCACCTCACCACAATTCCCAAGCTTCTCCAGAAGTTGCTATGCAACCAACAGGCCTGGCTCACTATGAAAGTATCATCACTAATAAAAGCAGGTAACAGTGTGATTTCTGAAGACCCTCATCAGGTACATGGACCATGTTAATACAGTGACACAGACTATGTGTTGTCACTTGCAGGAACACATAACAGCATGAATCATTTGGATTATGGGCAATGTCATTCTGGATAATTCAGCAGAATCTTTGACCCACAGTATTTTATTTACAGTGCTTTTGGCACTCCCCAAAGAGTCCTCCAAGATCTCAAGGGCATAGATTACCAAGGAATTTGTCCTTGAGAATACAGCAACAACACCTCTGTAATACAGCAGATGAGATAACAGCATTTTACACTTCAACATGGAATTTGATAATGAAAGGCAGTTCAGCCTCCACGGTGGAATGAGACCTACAAATTAGAGACCTTAGAAATTAAAACTAGACTGTTCCGTCCCTGAAGAAACTACGTTGAGATGCACAGGCTCATTTCCTACGTGTCACCACAAAATGACAAAGCTATCAGGACTTATCACTGTGCAAAAAACCAGTATTAAATCTGGGAAGACAAGCCCTGTGATTTCTCACTTAAAACATACACAATCAATCAAACAACAAATCACTCATACAAACCTTTTATTGTCCCTTCTTGGGCAGATAACCAGGAAAAAGGTGGCTATGCCGCAGTGTTTAAAAGCCTGAATCAAGGGCATCACCTAGTGGTGAATCAAACACCACATGCAAAAACTAATTAGAAAAATTTTAAAAGAAGCAGTCGCCTTTCTGCTGAAGGAAACATGTAAAATCTACCCTGGCTATAAAAGCATCTACTGGGTATTTCAAAAAGCAAAATTTATTTCAAACTTATTTTCAAATTATTTCTTATTCCAAAGAAATTGCATGATATTTTTCATTTGTGTATGAACTTTTTTCTTTTTTTGAAACGTTCACTTCCTATTAACACCTACTACCTAGATGTAAATTAACTACAGCAACTGACTGTTGTATTCATAATATCTAAATTCCACAAGTCTAAACATGAATATTATATTACTGTGATGTCCTGTACTACTTCTATACTGTGTTTACCATCCATTTGATTCAATGAGCATTTCTAATATCTCCAACAGATGTTTTTCTCTTCAGTTTTTTAAAGGGCAGAGTACCTTGTGCCTTTCTTACTTAGAAGCTTTAGAGTTTTCACCTCATGTATGCTTCTTTTGCATGTGACCATTTATTTACCTAAGAGCGAAAATATAATTATTGTTCTATAATCTATTTATTTTCTTTTTGTTATCTGTTGCTAATACTTTAAATTAACATCTGTTTTTAATAGTGATTCTGGGGAAAGCAAGTTCAAAGACTGCAAAACCAGCTATAGTTCAGTTACGCTTCAGAGTGAAGGGACGCAACAGAACTGTAAGAGGCAAACATTAAAATGTACATACTTGAACAATTAACATATATTTTAGTGACTTAAAGCTTTTAGAAAAAAAGAGCGTCTCATTTAATTGAGTTACCTAATACAAGAAAATGCAAAGAAGACAATAAAATACATTAAATAGTCAGGGGCATCAACCTCTAAAGAAAGAATTTTTTCATATGTATCACAGATAAGCTACACAATGAAGACAGAAATATTATTAAACCTGAAAAATGAAACTGTGGAAACCTAGCTGCAAAAAGGGAATGATGGATTTAGGACATGAACAATGACATTCAACGGAACAAATTAAGCTACTGAGCCTAGTATGAATTAAGTCAGTACATAACATTTAACAAGTTCTATTTTCATAGGCAAAATACCATTTTCCCCCAATTCAAACTGCTTCCCACAGCATCTGCCTTATTACTGTACATTTCTACTTTAACTGGCTAGCAGGGCTGTTACCTATTACAGACCATCTTCCTCCTGTTGTCATTGCTTTATCACAACATTCCAATTTCCAATGGGGGAAGCAGGATTTCCCCACCTTACCTCCAGAGCTCTCTTGTAGTCACCTAAATGAAACGCACAGTATCCGATCCAAAGGTTGCCATCTTCCTCCTCCTCACCCACGTGCTGTTTAAACTTTGCAGAGAATAAAGAATGTAAGAATTTTGTCAGCTGCCACAGTTTCTAAAGCAATACTAGGCTATCATATATCGCAGATGATTGAATAGCTGTGGATGCTGCTGGGGTGGAGCTGCTTTCACATTTCGAAGAGCAGCAACAGGCAGCCCTCACAGGCCAAACCCGGCTCTGTGAAGCAGGGCCCCAAGGGGACGAGAGGGTCACAGGGCAGGGGAAGGGGTGCTCTCGCCCCGCAGCCCTCAGGGCACAGGGCTGGCAGCGACGATATCGCCCTCCCGAGGGGAGCCCATCACCTCCAGCAAGGCGATCGCGCCGGTGAAGTCCCTCTGGGCCAGGAGTTCTTCCAACTGTGGCACCTCCTTCCCTTTCTTCCTCCGCCTGTCTCCCGGCGGCGGGGTACCCCCCACGGCCGGCTTGGCCCGCGAGAGCATCTGGGCAGAGAGCAAAGAGGAGCCGGCTCAGAGCGGGGCCTCCCTCGGCGGTGCCTCCCCCGCCCCGCCGCCCCTCACTATGCTGCGAACCCTCACCATCCTGCGAACCTTCACCATCCTGCCATCCCTCACCGCCCCGCCGCCCCTCACCATCCTGCCATCCCCCACCGCCCCTCACCATCCTGCGCTCCCTCGCCGCCCCGCCGCCCCTCACCATCCTGCCATCCCTCACCGCCCCGCCGCCCCTCACCATCCTGCGGCCGGGCCCGGGCTCCGCGTTGCGCCGGCGGCGCCGTTGCCGGGGTAACGGCGGGACGGCGGAAGGCCTCGGTGAAAGGGCGCCGGCTGACGACCGGCGCCGTCCCCAGGGTTCCGCCTCCCCTGCGGCGGACGGCGATGTCCGCGGCGGCCCCCTCAGTCAGAGCCGTGATGGTTCCTCCCGCAAAGCCCGCGGCTCTTCCTCTCCTCGCCTTTGGCCCATGGCCTGGACATCCGGGTCCCGCACTCGGGTCGCAGCAGCGCCACGGATTTGGGACAGAGTGTCTGGAAAGCTGGCAGGTGGAAAAGGAGCCGGGGGTGCTGGTGAGAGCGGTGGAAATTAAGGCAGCGTGTGTCCCGGTGGCCAAGGAGGCCAGTGGCACCGTGCCAGATAAAGTGCGGCCAGCCCCTGTGCAGTCGTGAGGCCACACCTCGAACCGTGTCCAGTTTTGAGCCCCTCACGACAAGAACGACGTTGAGGGGCTGGAGCTTGTCCAAAGGAGGGCAGCAAAGCTGCTGAGGGGTCTGGAGCACAAGTCTAATTGTCCCAAAATAGGTTTTCTTTTCATCCAGTGTTCAAGAGGCCAATCCACACACAGGGTCAAGGTCTTTGATGTATTTACAGTTCTGCACAGAAGGGGATGCTGGGTGGCAAACGCACAAAGCCAGCACGACAACTACGAAAACTTTTCATTGTTTACGCGTTTTAGCAAGCAAAGGCATTAAGCTCCATTGTCTACAAGTTATGTAGTTCCCTTAATAATCAGTATTCTATTTTCTATTGATTAATGATTCTCTCTCTGTTCATGCTGATTAGTCCACATACTCAATCTTTTGGGTCAGTGGCTACGAATCAGTGGTCACAATTTATCCACTGCCAATTACCTTTTACCCACCTGGGGCTAATTCAGCACAGTTGCTGAGTTGTCTTTATTAGTTTTTTCTTGTCTTGGCGGTTCTGCCAAATATCCTTGTGGCCTGTAAGTTCTGCATTCCTCGTGTCACTATCAGTGGTACACCCTTATTCCCAAGCTTTGTTAACCTCCATGTAGGTCTGAGATCATTCAAACATGTCAAGCCCTAAACCTTAACAAGGCAGTTCTACCAACAACTAATTTGTCTTTCTAACACCTGGACATCACTTACAGCTTGCTTGTTAGCTGCTCCCTGTTTCACAGATTCAATCTCTTTGATTAGTCTTGGAAGTATACAAATACAAACATCAAAGAACATATTTTCTTAAGATTAATAACATAATGATGAGTGGCTGAAGGAGCTAGAGTTGTTTAGCCTGGAGAAAAGGAGGGTGAGATCTTATTGCTTTCTACAGTTACTAGAAAGGGGGTTTTAGCAAGGTGAGGATTCGTCTCTTGTCCCAAGTGACAAATGGAAACAGCCTCAAGTTATGTTATTGGAGGTTTAGATTGGGCATTAGGAAAAAATTCTTCACTGAAGGGATGGTGAGGCATTGTAACAGGTTCTCCAGGGAAGTGGTGGAATCACCACACCACAGTGTTCAAAAGACAAGTAGATGTGGCACTTAGGGACATAGAGAACTGACAGACCTGCAGTGAGTGTTAGGTTGATGCCTGGGCTCAATGACCATAGAGATCTTTTCCAACATTCTGTCATTAGAAATGTCTGTGCAGAGGACTAACACATTACACTGCTGACAACTCAACTAACTTAAAAATGCATATTCATGGACAGGACTAATGAAGTATCTGTATCTCTACCTTTATCAGGAAAAAAAAAACCCAGCTTTTTTTGGGCATTAATAAATATATCCTATCAAATTCCAATCATCTGTAATATAGACCAGCAGTAAAGAACTGTGTGCTGCTTCTTCAGAGCATGGGTTCCATATTCACTGTGTCCCAGTCACTTTGAGATGGCTTGACCTAGGAATGATACACCCAGCTTGGAGCTCTGAGAGATTGCTCTGCAGCCAGAAACCACTGGAGCACAACAGCACCATGATAATGTCCCGTGTTGATGAATGTGCTTTCACACCACAGGCCACAAAGGAGGAAGGAAGATAATCCACTCTCCCACAAAGGATTTCTCTGCAAGAAATTAATTTTTAATTACTTAGTCAAAATGATAAAGAATGTGTGCTAGTGATTTAGTCTGCTTTTATAGTTCTTCTCTATTATGTAACATTTCTGTCAGGAGAAAATTAATTTCCATAAATAATTCTGAAATTATTTGCCCTTTCAGAGATTTGATTTCATGTGGTCAAGCAGACAGTACAATTAGGGAAGAGTCTTTAATTTTTTTAAAGAAAAAGTAACTGAAAATTTAAGAGATTCTTTCAGAAGACCCCATTGTTCTAAGGATCAACATAAATACAGCTAAAATACTGACTCAAATGAAAGCAAGCTCTCAGCTACTCCACTGCTTTCTCCCATTTCGAAGTGGCTTCTGAATTTGTATGTGGTGGATCCAAAGCTGGGGAATGCACAAGAGCTAACAGATGCACAGTGCCAGTGGGTTAGCTGTGGGCACAAGAATGACAGTGTCAACTGTGATAAAAAGTGATAGCAGCATCAAATTGACCAAAACACTTTTAGCATGTCTGATGTAGAAATTTTTATTAAGATGCAATACAAAGTAGGTGGAGATGTTATAATTTTTTCTCATATGAAACACTAAGGTGACAATTCATAAATTGAAGACAAGTCAAGAAGTTTTTCTACTTTAGAACAATACTGGAGAATTGCTGCAGTTCTTATCTCCACTATTCTTTTAGCCAGTGTCATTATCCTAGTCTGCAAGCTGTAAAATTATTAATGATCATGTTTATTTCCACACAGAATTGCTGGGAGAATGGGAATTTACTTACACTAATGGCAGCAAAAGGGAAGTCATGCACCTATGACTAAACACCATGATAATCATCAAAGGATGCAATGAGTGTTTAAATAAATCAGAGACTGGAAAGTGAGGTCTAAGAAAGGTAGAGGGAGGAGGGGAAGGAAATTTTAAAAAAGGAAAGAAAGCAAAAGCAAGAAGTGGAAAAAACCTCATAGTAATACAAACTAAAGCAAGAGGTTAGGACATGACCTTTGCATCAGCAACAATCATGTTCTTCAATTCCCACAATATCTGGGTAAGATCATGTTCTCTCAGTAATGATGCTTCACCATGTTCTGCATCTTTGAAAATGCACCTGACAACATCTGACATCTCAAGATAAATGATACACAAAAGTGAAAGCAATGAAACGCTCCCCTGCCACAGCTACAAAGGCAATCCCTTGAGATGAGAAACTGGGAAATGATTCCTTTAAAAGCAAGTTTACTTGAACAATACTTGCTTCTTTTTTTTTATGGCATCAGCAACTTCTGAGTCTTAATCTACCCTGGATCTCTCACCCATGATGGGAGAAACTGAAACATGTAAGTTGATGGACCATGTGCGCCTTTAATGCTTTTGTTCAGTCTCTGTTACTCAGCTCAGGAAGGCAAGCAGCCATGTCGGTTAAAGACCTCCAAATGGTGACATGAAAAACCATCATTTTTATCTTTATTGGGACAGGGGAAGCTTTAGTTTTCACTCATGTTTATGTCTGTGATTTTTATGGTTCTGTGGGAAATGCACCTTCAGAATTTTTCTGATATTTCCAGCATGTACCTGTCATCAAGATTCAGTCAAGTTAATAAAAAAGCTGTTCTTGTATTTGATGTTAGCATTGCATTTAGGTAAGTTTTTAGAAGTTTATGTGTGTAGAACTGAAGGAGGGGAGGCAAGACAATCCACTGGTCTAGCATGAGTCAGTGATAGAACTGAAAATGGAATGCATGGTTAGCTGTGTCTGCACAAACTTATCCAAGCCAGAAAGCCACATCACTGCAGGTGCACTGTCCCAAAGAATGCAGTTGTACTGTCTCAGGACATGTTCTGATAGATTTGCAGTGTTTCACTGCCATCTGGATTTATAGATCAAGTGTGCTTGAATATCTCATAACTCCAGCCCAGCACATAGTATAAACATGTGTAATGTTTAATAGAAAGAGGTTAACAAAACTGAAGTATATGTCCAGGACATAAATTATTTACCTTTGTAAAGATAAACAGAACAGATGTTTGCCCATTAAGGACAGCTTACATTTGTCTCGTGACAGAAGCGTATCCTGCTGAGTGGATAAAAGAGGCAAACCGGTATGCTGAAAAGGTGAATGTGTCCTGTCACTCTGGAAACCAAATCCTTTAGAGCAAGAAAACAGTAGTTAAGAGGAAAGACATCCTACTATTTATTTTTGTAGCATACAAGTCAGGTGGATAAATAATATTCACATCAAACTGTATATGTGTTGGGAAAGAGTTAACAGGAAGAAGACTTTCTTAATTGAGCTAGATGTTTATGACACATCACATATTTAGCTTCGTCTTCTGGTAGTGGCAGCATAGTAGATCAATAGGAAGATGAGGCCACCACCCATGCTGTTGGTAATATGATGCAATTCCACTTTTCTTATCCTTGTCTGTAGTGTTCCTCTTACTAGATTGGTAACTTCTGATGAGAACAGTCAGTGCTTTGCAGTGTAATTTCATTCTAATCTGTGTCAGTAACTAAATTATGGCAGGAACCTGAACTCTTAATAACCCATGGGAATGGCTATATTATCATGCTGTACTATCAGGATTGTGCATCACATGACCCATATGTTTTTATGTTGGTTTACAGGCTTGTTGCTTATCAGTTGCTGGTTCCAAAGGATAGTGTTTGCAAAATCTTTCTTTATGTGCTTTTGTAGTAAATGAGAAAGAAAAAAAGATCAGTTCTGAAGAGTCAATATAGCTGCTATGCAGCTTCTATACATATATACTATATCTAGGTATACAGCTGCTATATATGTATACTATATAGCTAAATTCAAAATAATTTACATTATTGTCCTCTAAGTCTAGATAGTAGAAGTATTATTAAAATAATTTAAAATATGGGAAAACATTATTTCATATCCCTGGTCTCCTCTCTAATATTGAAAGTTAAAGGAGACATCTTTATATTCTCCAGTTGACACCAGTAAGTTACTGACATTAAATAAACACAGGTGTTACAGTGCTGTATTTTTTTTCTTTTCTGTATTTCTGGTCTGTAACCATATTTGTGATTCCAACTTCTAACAAAACTGAGAAAAGGGAAATGGAAACATTTCTATTTTATTTTTCTTCAGTTTGATTTTTGAAATCTTTTTAAAGACAGGGTAGAAGCTGTTAAAGTCCCAGACAATCAATATAATTTGGAATCAGACTTAGTAATAGTGGGTAGAACTTGAAAACAACATTGATATTTTTCAGCATTTATCCTGTTGGTTAAATATGATCAACTATACAACATATAATGTTTCATGCATATTTATTATTAAAAATCTATAATTTGTGCAAACTATGTTGACAGGCTTGCTTATTCAAAAACATAGACATGATAGATTTCATGCCACTGAAATCAAGAAAATTTGTTTTCAGAGTTAGTGAGAATTAAGAACATGAGTACTTCTACTATTATTTTTATTTATAATATTTTCAAATTTTTTTTTGTCTCTCCCTTTTTCACATTTCTCAGTTGTGCAATGCTGGAGACTTGCAGCATGTCTTTTATTTTAATGGAACCTCATATTCTCGTGTACTGTCAAACTTCCTGGCTCCGGAGAAAATAAAAAATAATGTGCAACTGTGAAAAATGTAAGCTGATCGCAACAATTGTCATTAAATGACACTGAGAAATAATTGTAGCAAATATTCAGGGAAAAATTCCATTTTAAAGGACACTGTCAAAATATGTTATTCTGCAAAATAAGATGATTGTATCACAATGCATGCTTCTTTAAAAGCTAGTGGCTTGAAAAAATGCTACCTTGGTTGTCTTTGGAACCAAAGAAATTGAAGACAAGGAGACAATATATTTGTGTTATTTTCAGACTTATTAGGACTGTTGTTATTAAGTACCACAAGTAGCAGTTGGACTGACTGCAGGTACTCGATACCTGCACATAAAGACTTCACATAAGTCTTTGGCTCTTCTGAGATTTCTGGAATTTTCGTTCCATGTATTTTCTCTATTTTATCCTCTATGAATGGTCAAGTGGAAGTAATGATTTGTAACTAAGTAAAAAATAAATTAGGCTGCATGCCAGAGTAAGATCCTAAAAATGAATATGGTAAAGGCGTTGGAGATAGACAGTGCATCATTCAGTTGCAATACATTATGAGCTGATAGGCAGAGGGACTCTGTGGTGCCTAGGCTGGCCTGTCATTCCCATTTTCAGGACTTCCAGACTCTACACAAAAATAGAGAAGCCACTGAAATGAGGAAAACCCTGTGACATGCAGCATTAACAAAGGAGTGGAAAATGTTCTATAGACCATAGTCTTTCATAGGCTGAGAGAGGAACAAGTCTTTGGAATTTTTTGCTCTTCTTTTTCTCTGACTGTCCTTGAATTTTCCAGAAGACAGAGAGAACTTCTCAGAGTAGTTTTAGATCAGGAAGTCAGTGCTGATTATCAGTTGCAAATACACCCTATAATATCTAGTTGTTGATTATTCAGTAAATCCTAGGGCAGAAGAAATGCAGTGCTTTAAAGTACTGTAGAACCAGGCACTGAAAGTCACTTTTCACTAAAACCAATGATACAGTTCTCTGGTGAGTTAATTTGAGGTGGTATTTCTAATCTAACACTGACTATAAGATTACCTAAAGAGAACTATTAGGCTGTTTTGTAGCTATACAGTATATGGACAGGTAATGTTGGTGAAGAACTGAATTTTTTTCTTCAGACAAATAAATACAGGCCCTGCCTATCTGAATCTGGATCATCCCTGTGATGCTGAAGCCAAAATAAGTGATAAACTACAGTGATTCAAGGGGAGACCTCCATGAGCTGTTAATCATGCTAGGATTACAAAGATGAGGGTCTCAAGCTGATGTTCACCTAAGAACTGACTTCTTGGAAAGACACTTGCACGTAGTGAAGTTATGTAACACTGAGGATCTATTTTACCTTTCTGCCAAGATTATAGCAGTAGCTGATGCCTAGAAGCGACAGCTAAAAAGAATTGCACGGGGGATGTCAGATGCTGGTTTTTAGCACCTTATTCCTTAGGAGGTGATTAAATCTCAGAACTTTTAAGGGAGAATAAATAGTTCTAAAAGATGTGCTTTAAAAATGTTTTGTGGATTGTCAGGAGAGGTTACCTTAGGTAGGATATTGCTGGTGTTTGAATTTCTTGCTCTGTTTCTCCACCCATGAGAAACACTCTTTCAGAGGAAGGCAGAGTTATTTGCATTTGCTTTCAGGATGCTCCCATTACCTGTAGTTCTGTTGTAAGCCAGTATTTCTAGTTAAAACTGCAGTCACCTACAGGATTCAAAAAGCTTTCTTTTTGCCTCCAACACATCATTTGTCTTCTGAGTTTCTGAACTGTATCTTTCTCTGACTAATCTTGGAAGTGTGAGAGCTGGCTCATGGTTGGAGAAAAGTTACTGAGATAGTGGGGAGAGTGCTCTAGAGAGCTATGGAAGGTTTCTTTGAGTAGCTGGCTGGTTTGTATCACTGTTAACCTCTTGGGTTTATAAACTGCTGGATTGGACCTTATGAAGGAATTCGATGAATTTGGCTCCTTGGGAACTTAACTGTGTTCTGCAGCCAGGACTCTATGAATGGACTGGCATTTGTGTCTCATCCCTTCTATTCCTCAGGGCTAACAATGCCTTAAGCAGAGGCAGCAACAAGGACAAACTTACAGAAGATTTTTTTTTCCTTGTGGCAAGCCTATCAAATTTTGTGCTTTACACATCTGACTCATTTATTTGCTTTTTCTTCTCTCCACCCTCATGAACATCTATAGTATCAGTAACTGTCATATTTACATTGCAATTACACAGCTTTTCTTTGTCTCTCTTATGCCATGAGGCAGATGTTACTGATCAGTCTGCCAGGCAACTGTGTTTGATGTCCAAAGCCCCAGGGTACAAGGGAAAGTGTGGTGTTTGGCAGGTTTCATGGACAGCTTGTTTCATCCTAGCTGCTGCCTCCTGCCACATTCCCTGCTGCTCCACATCACCAGATTGTTCTGTCATGGGAATTCATTGAGAGACTACACACACACCAGGCAATTAAAAAGTTGATAAGTCAACAATTAATTTATATAATATTCTGGCATTGTGATGGTGTAGGACAAGGGAGAGAGTAAATAGAAATGCTGCGATAAGACTATCGTTGATTTTACTTTTGTTTTTAAAGGACAGTTTCAACCTGCTAAGAAAACCAAATAAATACATTAATAGCTACAAAGCCAGGGAGACTTCAATGCCATTACATACTCCCTGTGTGACCAGCTGTGTAAAATACTCAGTTCTAGTTGCATTATTCATGCTGACTGTTTCTCCCAGATAGGCTAAGAAGAGTACAAAAATGCAAATCCTGCTCTGCTGAAGTTAATGATAAATCTCTTATTGACTTATATGGGATAAGTTTCAAGGACATTGGAAATACCTATAAAATGAGCCAGTGATGAGCAGATGATCTCCACATGGAAAGCTGTGTTCTATTCTCAATCTGTGGTTCTAGCCAGCCATACTAGTCCACGTGTTTACATGACAGACTGTTAATTCAGAATTACTGTATTATTAATTAAATGCTAGATTAAATATGCAGAGATATTTATTATCTACTTTTAAATGCTGGATCATGGTCTTCTCTGGGTATTAGAAAGATTCAAGCAAGAGTAATTTGGTGTTACAACAGAATCACATAAAAAGGTCTGTGCAAAAATATCTGAGGTGTATTCAATACCTTCTAAATATAGGCTTTGAAAGAAGCCATGAAATTGCAGTCTTGTTTTATAACCCAAGCCCTGTTACTTACATTGTTTCTGATTATTTTCATTATATGTCTTAAAATTATTTCAGGAAGGTAATAAAGGTTAACTGATTTATTATCTGACAGCCTCAGTGTAGGTTTCAGTAGAAAAACAGAACCTGTTGAATGTGTGCATAAACATCCCATATTCAGCAAAAGCACACTCTATACTTTATTTAAATTTGTTTACTTTGTGCCTAGAATGCCTAGAGTTTTCCATAAGGCTTGTGGGTTGGTGGGGTTTGTTTGTTTGTTTGTTTGTTTGTTGTTTGTTGTTTTGTGGGGTTTTTTAAGTGATGCCGTTTAAAATTTAGCTTTGGTCCTGCAGGTCTGAGAAACCTTCAGCTTTGCTAATCCTTACCTGATGCAAAAGGTTCATCACATAAAGTATGACTATCTAGGGCCCCATTTGAGGAGGTGGGAAAGGGTGATGAGAGCAGACGTGTCTGGGGCAGACCTGGGGCACTTTGGTGCACAGTGCTGGGTGAGAATGAGTGGACAATCCTTGTACTCAGTCTGTAAGAAGAAAGAAAGGTCTGAAGGACTGTAAGTGGGACATTTTTGCCAACACAAAAAGTACTTCACTGTTACAAGCTAAAGGAATGAAATTAGTAATTTATCTCAGAAGAAAATACACCCTCTATTTATGAGCTCAATCAGCAGAGATGGTGTGGCAATGTAATCGAGAGATGTAGGGCAATGCAAACATGAAGTAACCATCTGTTTTCCTCTAGGCTTTAACAGACCTTATATTTTATTTCCATTTTGAAGAGTTGTCTTTGTGGTTCATTTGTCCCCTCCTCTTCCTCCTCTCAGCTTATGCATGTGATGAAGAGTTAGTGCACTTACCATGCAAGGTTTCTGGTAATGTTTCAGTTTATAGCCTCAGCCTTTCCATGAGCAAACATTCTCAGCAACCTTTAGCCTCTCTTTTTTCCTGAGTTTTGCTGCTGTTAGTTTTTCACCTTGAAGTGCCACCTACTGCACTGGAGGGACGGGCAGAGGTGAAGGCAGGGAAGGAGATAGGGAAGTGCAGGAGAGAAGGATCGCACAGCCTGTCTTTGAATCTACGGACTGGAAATCTTTCTTTCTTTCTATCCAGGAACAAAATCAATGTAGAGTATCTGAAAGAAAGAGAAGACAAAAAGAAGTGGGAGAGCACACACAATGGGTCTAAACTGAGCAATGATGAAGGAACTGGTATTGCTGCTGGCCATTTGGCCTTTGTTTTCCTCACTGCAGCTGCTGAAGAAAGAGGGTTCAAATCAGTGTAGCAACAACAGTTATGGGATCAATGTGATGCTCATGAATTACTCGGATTTCCCATTAAGTACTGGTAGTTTGAAGTTAGCTGTGCAACAAGCCTTGGAAAGGGTACAAAAGGAATTCCAGATGACAGGTAAGCCAATGGGTGTTGGTTACCCCTCTCTTCCTGTGATATCTTGTCACACTTTGCGTCGCAGTTTTATGCTTATCTGACCTTTAGCAAGGTGCTTCTCAGACAGACTCCTTGCTTGCCTATCTTATGTAGATCTTATGGAAATAATGACCTCTCTTTGTATAAATAGAAGTGCTCTACAAACAGGCAGAACCATATATATTTTCATGGTGTTTGGGCAGACTCTTCCTGCATGCTTCTCTGGAGATGTTCAGCTGGGTTTGGTAATGTGGAAGTTATTGAACTGGATCAGACAAGACCAGTGAGCCATCTTGTGCAGTAATTGAGTTGCCCTTGCTTCCTCTCCTGACTGGATTAGCCTCTACTTTCTGAAAATAATTTTCCTCTTGACCCTATCTGTTGATCACATCACGATCTGAAGTGTGAAGAATCTGCAGTCCATATTTTCCTTCCTTTAGAGTCATATTGCTTTGATTTATTTTGATATCTTACCTCTCCTTTCAACATCACCAATCTACTGTCACTCTCTAGAATATAATGGGAAAAAGAGATTCCAAGGAAATAATAAAAGAAATACTAACACTCAACAGAAGTCAGCAGTCCACCTTGGAGCGGACTTCACAGTCACATCCATAGTAGTGGGGGTACGTTGTAGGTAGACTTTGCAGAAGCAGGGAGACCTCAGAGTACAATGCTGCTCAGATCTGTGTCAGAAGGAGAGGGATAATAGTGTATTAGTGGTTACCTGCAATTTATGATGCTGTTTGCTTTTACATTTGTGCTACAGGAGAAAATGTTACAGTGAAAGCCTTCTTCCACCCCTTTAATTCATCATTCTATGTCTCACAAGCCTGCCGTACCAGCACCTGTGAAGGTGTGGAGCTCATCAAAACCATTTATGTGAGTAGCAGACTTCTTTCCTTCTGCCTGGGTGTGCGTGTGTGTCTCTGTCTTTCCTTCTAAAACTTTGATCCTGCTATTCAGTTCCAAAGAAATTTGACAGGAAAGTGAAGTTTCTAAAGAGAAGATGTTCCTGTATGTTTTGTGAAAAGAAGCAGGCAAATACTGGAGAGAGATTCTGTGAATGCTTCCCAGAGACTGCCTTCAGCTTTTGGCTCCTTTTCCTGTGCTTAAGTTACATCCTTTTTATATCCTCACAACTCTTTGTGTGGTCAGACAGCCAAAGCAATCCATTAAAAACATTGCAAATAACAATTAACTAAAAAACTAAACCAACAACTCAAATATTCAAAACAGCCCAAGGAGAGTAAAAAGGTCAGTTTCCAACTGGATTACATCCTGATCTGGTTCGCCATCAGTTTCCACAATACACAAAAGAGAGAGCTGTGGTTAGGATGGGGACGTAGGCAGAGAACTCATTAGGCTGGCACTGTTACCAATGAAATGGTTATGGAACTATGCCCAAAGGGCAAAGATTAAGTGCTTGCTTCTCACTAGAAATCACAGAAGTCACGTGAGAGAAACTTTTAATATGAGGAAAAGCTTCAGTTAAAATCGGTACATTACAAGAAGCTGAGTTTCTGAAGATTTTCATACCTCTGAGTGAAACTTGGTCAATCCAATGAAAATTTTCAAGTCTACTAATCTATGACCATTCTGTAGTCTTTGCTAAGAAGTTGTTCCTCATGACACACAAAGATACAGGTCAGGCCTCATTTGATGGTCATGGAAGGATCTTTTAAAATACTAGTTTCATGTGCACTTATTTAATAATTTTTCTGATACACAGGACCTTGTAATACCAACCACCCTGTCTTCAGCAAATGCAAACTATTCTTGGGTGTAATTTCAAATGTGCAACTATAACAATATTTTAATGCTTACTTGCTGTCTGTGTCTTAACAAATGTCATACTCTGTCTTTTTTTGGCTTTCTGTGATTTTTTTTCCTCTTCCCTTTATGTTTGTTCTTTTAAACTTTCTGTAGTGTTGAGAACTCTCCGTGTGTGGAGACACGAGGCTCCTCTCTTCTCTTGCTTTTGTTAGGTAAATTCTGCGACTCCTCATATACTACAATTTTCTTCATTCTCCCATCCTCCTCTCTCTGCCAGTCCTCTGCTTAATACCAAATGACACTCTTTGATTCCTTGCAGGATTCTGGCACACTTGGCTGTGCTGTCATAGGACCCGCTTGCACTTATGCCACCTTCCAAATGGTCTCGTAAGTACCAATTCTTCCCCCTTATATTGTGATGTTAAAGATGTCAGCTGCTGAACAAAGTTGTTTTGTGAGCAACAAACCTGCAGAGACATTGGTGTTTAGAGTGTATCAGACACTTTGAGGTCTACAGTCAAGGCAGTAAGACTTTTATGCATAGCCACCCTGTTTGGTAGGTGGAAAAAAATCCCCTTCCAAATCCCATGGATAAAACCCAACTTTACTAGGGAAACTGCTAATTCCTGACAGTAAGTTGAATGATTGATTGAGGAGCAGCTGGAGAGCAACCCTGCAGAAAGGGATCTGGGGGTGCTGATTGGCACCCCCAAAGTCAGCAGTGTGCCCAGGCACCACAGAGGGCAAGCCCTACCCTGGGGTGCATCAGACACAGCATCAACAGCTGGTCAGGAGAGGTGATTATCCAGCTGTACTCAGCAGTGGTGTGGCCTCACCTTGAGGACTGCATGTAGTTCTGGGCCCCACAATTTCAGAAAGATGTGAAGGTCTTTGAATGTTTACAAAACTGGTGAAAGGGCTGAAAGGCATGTCCTGTGAGGAGCTGAGGGCACTGGGTTTGGAGAAAAGGAGGCTGAGGGGAGACCTTTCTTTCTACAGCTTCCTGAGAAGGGCAAGTGTAGATGGAGGTGCTGATCTCTTCTTCCTAGGACTCAGCAGCAGGACAAGTGGGAATGATTCAAAGCTGTGTATATAGGCTGGACATTAGGAAGCATGTTTTTAGCAGGAGCATGGCTGAACACTGGAACAGGCTTCCTAGAGAGATGGGTCATACCTTAAGCTTGTTATGTTTAAAAGGCATTTGGACAATGCAGTTAGTAAGTGCTCTCGTGGAAGGTGTCCCTGTCCATGGCAGGGGGTTTGGAACAAGATGATCTGTAAGGATTCTTCCAACCCAAACCATTCTGTGTTTCTATGAATAACATGCTGTAGCTTTTGGTCAGTCCTGAAATAATCAGGACTGTATGATTTTTATAGGTCCCTTTTAACTGAAATAATCTATTCTCTTCTATTTTAAGTCTGTCAGGAAAAAAAACCAAAACCTGTTTAATTAGTGAAATACTCTCCCTGTCATTATTTATTACATCATCTATGTCTGTTTCTACTGTTTCCACTGCAATAAGTAAAAACCCTGTAATTAGGTAAGTGAACTTTACCTGGAAAATAAAATTTTGTCACAGTAATGCCAACAGCTCTTACGGCCATGGTTTTTGCAGGCAAAATTTCCTGTTATAAGAAAATAGCATACAAGAACAAAAATACTTTGAGTTTAGTCCGATTACATCGCAACATCCAGGAATATACTTTTGTCCTGAAAAGCTTACTGTCTCTGTGTATAAAATGGTCTTTGTTTTACAAATTCCTTGTCAGCATAGGGTTGCCTTAATTTTTTCTCCCTGACTGCTGCTGTTGCACAGCTCCTAAAATACACCTTTGTGAAATGAAAAGATTTTTCCTTTGAATTGTAAAAGTAAATCTTTTTTGATGGCAAAAAGCTGTCACCCTGCAGCACTGTCCCAATAGGGAGATTAAATCCATCCCATGGTAATGGCAGCCAGGTAGCAGAAGCCTGTTTTGAGTCTTTGGACTCTGTCACAACCCTTGGGGCTGAAATGGTGTGTGGTACCCAAAAGGGGAGGGGTAACTGGGGACAGAGTGAGAAGATGCCTAGAGTAGTTCAACTGGGCTTTTTGGTACCAATATTGACTTGAAGTCTGCTTGTGTACTTGAGGAACCTTCTGGTTTGTGTTCAGATTGTGTTAAACTAACTCAGGGCACAAGAGGAGAGGGAGGTGAGGATGGAAATCGGTAGCTGCCTTGGTGCAACAGCAATCTGTTCAGACTTGTCCTCTTATCTCTTCCTTCAGACTTGAAACAATACTGAGCCTGCCTCTGATCTCTGTAGGGAGTTTTGGACTGTCCTGTGACTACAAAGAAAACCTAACCCGCCTTCTGACCCCAGCCAGGAAACTGAACCAATTCTTCTTTCATTTTTGGAGACATTCTAAGCTGCCATTCAAAACCACAACCTGGGAATCTGTCTACATTTACAAGAGAGCTGAAACCTCAGAGGCATGCTTCTGGTAAGATCTGGATTCACCTCTGACCCAGCTGTTGATAAATGCTGTCTCTACCCTCAGACATGGTTTCTGCAAAGTGGTCTCTCAGTCCTACACTTTGGGAGGTGCCTCACTACTACCAAGGAACGAGAGAAGAAAAAGATGAATTGTAGCTTTTAGCTGTACCACTTAACCTGAATGTTTCTCTCAGTCTATTTTAAATATTTGCAAGCTTTTGCTTTTCCTTTGGACAACATAGCCCACATGTTGTCTGTGATGAAAACACTTGTTTACAGCCTACTTAATATAAATAGTGTGACATGAGAGGCTCCACAGGCTCCCCATAGATGCCTTTTTAGGTCAGGGGTCTTACTAAGCTCTTAAAATATTTCTCCACATTAATGGCTTCAATCAGTAGGTGCTATTTACAAAATTCAAACTTTACATTTCTTCAAGCAAAATTACCCCAGTGATTGCAGAGTTTAAGCTATATTCTCACCAGTTTGGAACAAAGGAGACAGCTTTCATTTTGTGATTTGAAACATCAGGCTGTGTTTGGTTCTCAGAAATGCTGGGTTTTCTCCTTGCCTGAAAACAAAGGCTGCTTTTAGACAAATAGGCTCTTGAATATACCGGTATTTAGAATTACTTTTCTATTTTTGAGTCTTATTTAACTTTCAGCTCAGGTGAGTGTGTCTATGCTGCTTTGGTTTTTTTTTTTTTCCAAGTTTGGGATATAAAAAACTGATTAATTAAAAAAAAATCTCATTTCTCCTACTAATTTTATAAATGTAGCTGAGTAGTAGCAAAAAGGTCATGGAAATAACTATTATATGTATTTCTAATTCATAACCTGAGAGACCTGGAGAATTCTAAGCAAAATTTATGACTGTGTGTGCTTCAGATTGATAGAAACATGGAATATTTTGGATACAGAATTAAAAGAGGTTTTTTTTCTGAATTAGGAGCCCTAAAATCTTATCTCCATTTAACTCTTCTGTAGGTATTGATGGACTTTTATTTTTTCCTTCTTCTTTCTTAGTATAGATAGCAACTTGATCACATGATGTAATTGCTGTGATTACCTCTCTTTGATGCTTTGAAATATCACTTCGTTCACCTCTTACTACAGTCCATACTCCTCCACATTTGCAGCTGTAATTGCCAATGCACTACACACACTTTAGCTAAATCCCTTTAATTCTGCAGGTTTCATACCTTTCAGTGAAATAATTGCATGGAAGTTATTTCTGACCTTTCCAAGCATTTCTTATTTCACTTTTTTTAATGCTTCTGATCAGGACCTTCTTTATGACTTCAGAATTGTTCAAGTCTTTTTATTGCTGAATTAACAACAAAAAAATTAATTTTGTATCTCTGCCCACTTTTCATCCTAATTTAGTTGTAACCATGCATCTCATTCTGCCTTAATAGAAACTGTCAACGTGAAGGTTTTTGAAGTCTAATTTAAAAAGATCCATTTTCTCTAAAGCACGAGTATTACTGCACGAGCTAATTGTTTTTTCCCATAAACATATAAAAATAAATTAATACCCACAGTGATAGCAAAATCAGGTTATGTTTCAACTATGCATATATTTCTGTAAATTAGCAGTTAATGTTTCTGTTCCTGAAGAAAAAAAAAAAGAAAAAAGGAAGCAAAAGCTATTTGGTAGCTCATAGGACTGAGATCTCAGTGCTGGTAGATCAAAGGTTATGTAGTTTGAAATAAAGAAAGTTCTTTTGGTTTCCCTTCTGCATTAACTTTATTTTAGATAGCATATCTCTTCTCAGAAATAGCATATTGAAGCAAAAGTAAAATTTGGGAGTTGACTGTTTTTCCTTAATCTTTTAGCAAACTTTACTTGCTTGCTTTTTTTGCTGAGCTCATTTTTCTCTTCAAGTTTTAAGTGGCTCTGTATAAGTTTTTTGTTGCTGCTTTTCTTCCTTTACTTCTCTCACAGTCAGGGTACTTGTGTGGTTTTTATCTCAGTTCTTTCTGTAATTCCTGTTTAGTCCTTTGGACCTTCAGATGTGCCTTCTTACATTACCACTGATGTCTTAAATAGCAGAGTGTCCTGGCTCTGCCTCCCTGTTAGTCTCACTTCCTGCAGTTTCCTCATATCCCTGATTTATTTTTTTTAAATTGTTAATGTCTTATTAAATTTTTGCATTTTCTAAATTCATCCTTTCTATAACCATGCTCAAATACCTCTGGTTGACTTTCCAAGCATTTCTGCATTTTTCATGCCATGTATTGATTCTTTCACTTTTATTGCTTCAGAAAAGGTTTCATATCAGCTCATATCATATCATATATCATATCATATCATATCACTCTTGTGTGCTCTGAACAGCCTATCTTGCACTATGGTTGATTTAGGAAAATATGAGGAGTTAGCAATTTCCTGACAATATCTTTGCTCCATTGTGCCAGGTACATGAATGCTTTAGATGCTGGAATCACAGAGTTCTCTGAAAAACTCAAGTTCAAGGATATTTTGAGAACTCCGGAGCTGCTTAGAAAAACTGTGAAAAATCCAAACCGGAAGAGCAATGGTAAGGAGGGGTTGAGGCTGCACTGTCCCTGCAAGTAAGTTGCTTTTCCAAGGAACTCAAACCCATCCCTTAGTTAGGTTATAGGGAAAGCCTTTCACCAGAAATGGGGGAAACAAAGATACACCATTCTACAGGGATGTAAAGATAAAATGGCACAAAGTTCCTAGATTCCTCACTTCATCCTCATAAAATATGGGGGAATATCATGATTCCAGAGGGCTTTTGGGGTAAATTATCCCATCTAACCACAAACTCTTTCTTGTGGGAGATTCAGAAATCCAGGGTTCACAATTTCTCTAAGAAGGGCTTTGAATACTACAAGAATATAAATACTGCAAGCTCTCTATCATTCATGTGTTTGCAGCCCTGGTACATTTATGGACCTCATTTTGACTTCAAGGGGCACTTCAGGAAATGATTCATCTAAACTAGAAATATGAATGAATAAATACCTCATCTTCTCCTAAGACTAAGCACCTGGCATCAGCAGGCCAAGTGAGTGTGAGAGTAAGCAAGCTAATGGAATCATTACTCAAATGCCATTTAACCTAGAAATGTTCATATTGAGTAGCTGTTCTGGCACCACAACTCCTAATGCTTATTTGAGTGAGATAATGGTAGTGCTCTGATGCAATCAGACAGAAAATGGTGCAGGTGTTGAAGCACCTTTTACCACTTCCCCTCAGTTATCCTGGTTTTACTGCAGAGAGGCTGGAGCTCTGTGCCTTGGCCCCAGTACAGCGCAAATAATGTGCCTTAGCCCAGAGTTGCTCTACTGCCTGCTACTTAAACATGGAGGAGCAGGCAGACATCCTCTTCTTGTCTGTAAATCTCACCAACCTGTCTCCATTTTTGCCCATTTTGTAGTGATCATCATGTGTGGCTCTCCAGAGAACGTCAGCTCAGACCTAGGGACGGAGAAGGTGGATAATGACATCGTTATCATCCTAATAGATCTCTTCAAGTAAAGTATCACCTTTGCTTTTCTTCTTTTCTCTGCAATTTGCTGATGGATATAGGTCATGGAAATAGTCTGAGTGGAATTGTTTTGTTGAAGAAATGCTCTTTCACGGAATGTTTTCTATTGCCATCTTTCCTCATGTCTTGCCATTTATATATGGTGTGTAGTGTTTAATTCATGGCACATCCCCTTTTGGTTCATATAATATTTTTCTAAGGCAGCGGCAGGACAGGTAGGTTTAATGTCTTCTTGTGGGCTCCTCAGTGCAGAAAACCATGAAAGAAGCAAAGTCCAAAGTCAGAATGACCATGAGATATGGTCCATTTGAGATATGGTACATTTTTCATACACTCTGCCCAACCAGACAATTATGTAAATAGGATTTACAGTATATTTTTCTAGACTCCATTTATTCAATTTTAAAATTAATTATGTGATATAACTGTTCTCCCAGTTTATAATTCTTGCACTTTATAACTATCTCTTCAATATCTTTATAACCACAGAAACATAACTTCTCAGAGAAGTTTCTTACCATACAACCTAAGTTTTCTATTGTTGAATTTTACAAAACCCTTTATAGAAGACATCTGACATAAATTGGCTTTACCAGTGGTATCCTCTATGTGAGGATTGAGAGCTGATCTCTGGCCCTAAACCTAAGTGACACAGCGGAGATTACATCGGTACAACTAAGTGTAGATACCTAAACCAGGTGTTTTTTGGGTACTGTCCCAGTTGCCCTAGCAAGTCACAGTCTGGGAGAGAGTTAATTGCCTGGGGCAGTGCTGGTGGGATGGATGGATGGATGGATGGATGATTGCAAGGCCAATGTGTATGCCCATGCCTTCATGTTACTTACTTCACTGTTGGTGTGGCAAAAAGATTCCATGAATTTCTAGGGCTAGTGGGACTTACCAGCTCTTGTGCCTAAAGCTGACCATAACAGGTCAGTTCTGAGAAGCTCTGGGTTAATGATTTCAGAAATTTAACCTTTAGTTCCAAACTGGATCCTGTTCAGGTTTTAACAGATCTTCTCTATCCTGTACACTTTCAGGTTCACCATATCTATTTTTCAGAAGTGTCTCTAAGAGCTTTCGGCATTCCACAATTTTATCCAGGCACTAGGAATCCCCATTTGCTTTTCCTGAGGCAAACACACAAATGCACAATGGGAACAGTGTATGTGAGTGCTTTAACATTGGTGTTGTAGGTATAATTGTTGCATTACAATAGGTGAGGGTGATTAGGGGATTCTTTGCTGTGATGTGCATCTTTCTGATATACCCAGCTGCCTCAGGCTGTTTTATATGCTGACCTTCTTAAACTTTCTACAGACCCCTTATTTTGCTGAGTATTCAAATCACATTATTCTTCTTAAAAAAAACCCAAAATACAGACAGATGTATTAGATGAAAACTCAAGCTGTAGAAGGGAGAATAGGTAAAGTCCATGCTTCTCCAGGAGTGAAGTGCCTCTGAAAAAATGATAGATTTAAATTTTCTTCAGCTCTGAGCTGTCTGGCATGCAGGACACAAACACAGTCTTTAAGCCTCCCTCAAGAGAGGTGGGATGCTGGAGGATTATCCAGTCTGGTGGAGTTTAATGAGGTTTCCTTTTCAACTGGCTAGTTCAGTCCAAGCCTGGATGAAAAACATTTTGAAATTCTTTAGGGTGAAAAGTGCATTGTGAAAGTCAGAAGGTTCAGGGAAAGGCAGGTTCAGGGCTCTGGTGTAAGAATCCAATCAGATGGCCATGGAGCAGAGCCTATGGTCTCCAAAAAGTCTTAATGCAGTACTGACTGTACTGTACAGTCAGTACTGACAAAATAAAAGGATGACCAAACATGAATAATGAGAGAAGGCTCACACAATTATTTTCTTTCTATAAATCTAGCCATAGCAATGACAGATGCTGCCAGTTGGCACTAATACCTATTCCTAAATTCTTCTTTAACATGTGAATCTGGTGATGGTCAGTCTGTGAAGCACTTCCAGATGGCCTGTCAGGGTGATGAAACCAAAGATACCTGAAAGCTACAACATCTGCTTGTTTTAGCAGAGTTTTCAAGTTGACACAGTTTCCTCTGATCTTCCTATCTCACTGAATTAAACAAATGAATCAATAATCTGCTCTTTGCACCTCTGTGGTTGTTTCATTCCCTCCTGTTAAATGCTTTTAGCACAACTCCTGCTGTGCTCAGTTCTAGCAGGAAATATCAAAATTAGTGGAACAAGCAAAAAGAGTGCAGAAGAGCTCAGAAACAGGCACAGTGACATGAAGAAACTATGATCGCAGTGTTGTGGATTCCAAAGAGAAACTGAGTTTTAATAAATATGAACTCCACTTGAAAAAAAAGGAGGAAATAAACAGGATAGAAAACAAACAGTTACAATAATAACCACAGTTTGCAACAACCTTTGAGTGTCAGATTGGCAGATCTCCTTGATATTACCTTATAATATATTTAGGCACATCAGGGAATGAATGAGTTGTGTGCATGATGAAATTTTATTTTTAGAACTACTGTTTTAACCTGTTAAAAAACAGTGCTGTTGGGAACAGGTGACTGATTGTCATGGATACACCACTGACCCTGTTGTTCAGTGTTCGTGAGGTTCTTGTGCTTTGCTTTGCAGTAACGTGTACTTCAAGAAGAACATCTCAGCTGATTACATGCACAACGTACTTGTCCTGACTCTGCCACCAGCTAATTACAGCTACAATACTGTAATTAGAGACTACATAGAGATGGAGGACGACATCCTGGTAAGAACGCTATTTTATATCTGATTATTGCATTTGGTTCGTTCCTGTTCGTGTATGAGGAAATGAAAACTAAATATGCAGCTGTAATCATCCCCTGTCATGCTTCTAAGCTGATATTTCTTTATATTATTGCAGGATGGTATTTTGTCCTGATGTAACGATGTCAAAATACAGTATCATAAGGCAAATCTGCAGGATGTCATATTCCTGCTTTGTGAAGTTCAAGTCAAACTTTTAATTTGTTCTGCAAGTGTCATATTCACAGGGCATGAGGGAGACTTATAGGCATATGCTTTTTCCACTCCACATCTGAGTGACTGACACTCTTACACGTAGCTGCAAGGCATCACTCAAGAAACATCTATACGTGTAATCGAGATGTGAGCATGGAAAGTTCAGAACTAATAATCGTTGACTAATTTATCTGCCCAGATATGTCTAAGAGATGTCAGCCATTGCAGTTTCTTTCCAGTGGCTTTCCAGATAAGCTTCAAAAACAGGGACTTTTTTTTTTTCATAGGAAATAAAGTGGGTTTTTTTTTTAATTTCCAGAAAAGCAGAACCTATGAAAATGCTGTATTTGTTTAGTGAAACTGATACTCCTGCCATCTGCCCAGGAACCAGGTCCTTCATGTAGAGTTTCTCCATCCCAGGATTTGTGGCTTTGAGCTCCAGCTCTCCAGCAGACAGCCTGAAGTTTCTGGCTGGATTTACAGGGCTTCTAGATCCCCCAGCCTGGGCTCAATGCTTTTTGGGTGCCAGCTTTATGGCAGGCTGCTGGAAATTCTGGCACAACTCCTTGCTCCTTTCTGTGGCCACTGGGAAGCCCAGACTTGCTGGCTCCACATTGAATTATCTGCACAGAAACTCTAATCCAAAGCCAGGGGCACACTTAGCAAAGCAGAACTGCCAAGAACCTACAGTGTAGGATTTTTGAATCCTTTGCACCAGGATCAGCATGCCAGACCTTTACATTGGCCTCTTTTAAGTTTTCAGCACCTTCCTGTCTTCATACATCAAAAATATATTTTGTTTGCCTTTCTTATTTGAAATGAGAACACTCATGTGACATTGGCCATCTATTCACTCCAGCAGATTCTGGTATTCTATGCTGGAGCTTCTGCCAAATAGAGCCAATCAAGGTTATTATAGCTTTATGGCAGAAACATGAACTCTCAAATGTGATTTTTTTTTTTTTCTAGATGGAAGATGACTTTCTTGCTGGCTATTTTAATGCAGTGCTGCTGTTTGGACATAGTGTCAAGAAATTTGTCATCTCACAGATCCCAATGTCACCTTTCAATTTAATCCATGAATTCCGAAATACCACTTTTGAAGGTAAAAAATACCATCCTTTGCAGGGTTCAATAGATTGATGAGGGGAAAATAATTTCATTTTAAACTCTCTTAGTACAAGTCACTTCTACACTAAACAAGTCCAAGCCTTTCAATGAGTTTTATTCCCAGACTTTTTTCTTTTTATATAATTTTTACAAGGATTTTTTTTCAGTATTTGATGTTCAGAATGACTCTGAAGTAACTTGGCTGAGCTTTAATGCCTTTTCCAGTTTACCATGTAAGCCATGTAGGCCTGGGTGCCTGCAGTGTGGGTGTAGGCCTTTGGGCTGGCTCTTCTTAGTCAACTTTCTTGTTTCTCTCACAGGTTGTCTAGCACGGTGGGCATTTGTTTTATAGGCCATGGGCTTAAAATCACAGAATTCAATCATTAGGAAAAGACAGAGGCAAAACTTATGCAAAGAGCTGAAAACATTATCTCTCTGGAAGTATAGTCCTAGGTGTTGTTTCATATCAGAGATCTGTACCAAAATGATGACTGAAAGTTTTGTGAATATGCCCTACCTACATTCAGCAAATATGTGTGTAGAAGTTTCTCAGATTTTCCTAAAATAGGAAAGGTTGCAGGCTTATCTTTGCTGTAATCCTGGTATCCCATACCTAGCAAAATATAGTTTACTAATTCCTCCTGGAGAATCCCTTTCTGAGTGTCAGTAAACCTTTCAAACTCTTCTGTTTAAGTTTGAAAGGTAAGTTGCACAAACGTTTTTACTCATTCAAAATAGAGCACTGTAATGCTCATCATAATTTATAGGTGTAGTTAAAAAAAAATTCTGAAAGTGATAGGTGTTGAATCATCTTCATTCTTCCTTGTGATGGAGTCTGGTACAGTATGGATTTCATACAACAATTGTTTTGATATTAAGGAGGTGGACCATGAAAAAGTTAGCATCAATTTTTGAGGTGAAAAGGGCGAAGGTAACTACTGAACTAAAATAATGCTGATACTGAACTTAGGAGAAATAAAACGAGTCACCATCAACAGCAGCAAAAGGAAAATCTGAAGCTGATCAAAAGATCCTCTTATAAATAAAGGGGAAAATGAAGGTGAGGCTTTCAGGAGTGGTGGATATTGGCTAAGCTTCTGCTTATGTTGGGGCAACTGACTTCATGGAAGGAAAGTCAAGCTGAGGTGAGGGATTTGGGAAGTTCCACCTTAAAATCTTTGTAATGTGCTACACAGGCAATTTCTCAATGTGCACATTTGCTGATGTACAGAGAGAGGAGGCTAAAGGCAAAAAGAACGTGGTTAAAACATTATTATTAGAGCTTTCAAAAGAATGAAGGGAATGAAAGTATCCTTGTATTTCCTTTACTGCTGATAGATTCAAACTGCAGGTGGAAACAGACTATTTTGCTTCTCACTTCCAAAATGGTCTCTTCAAGGGAGGTGACTGACATTCTTGGTATGCTGAACAAATCTGACAAATATATTTTGTTGTAGCTAGAGGGAGACTTTCCTCTTCCATGCTGTCAGTTCAACACTTTTTATTGGCTTTTGTAGAGAAAGTGTAGTGTGATATTAAAAGAAGAGCACCACACTGAGCTGATATGTATCTAGCACATACATGAAGAAGAGTATCCTAAGTATCAGAAATCCTTTTATTTATCCCATCCTTCCTGTCCCATATTTGTGTTTCTGATAATGCAAGCCCTCTAACTAATTCCTTGTGTGTCTGCAGGTGTAGTGGGTCCTGTGACTCTAGATGAATTTGGAGACATTGATACCAATCTGACCGTGCTGTACACATCACAGACTGCAAATTATGTACGTATGTGCAGGGTGCAACTGTTCAACCTTATATATGAAAGGAGAAACAGAATGCCCTGTACTATTGCATAAGAATGATGAAAATAACTGCAGCAGGAGTGGTGGAGTGCCAAGGCATTCTGTGCGTGCCAGAAGGGGGTCATGTGAGGTGTGCTGGAGACTGACAGGATTGATGTAATCTGGTGATTCAGTAAGTGAAGTGCAGCTGGTATTTTGTGGGATTGATAAATTTATTTTCAGAGAGAGGGGAGGAATGAGAAAGAATATGGCAGCCAAACATATGGCTACACTGAGAAATGCACCACTGTAGCAGGAAAATTAATTTGAGTTTGGGCAATACATTTATTAAGGGTAGTGTGGAGCAAGGGACGAAAGAGGGAGAACACAGCTGCTGACTGCATTTCTTCCCTCCTCCCATCCGTAGTTCAAACCTCTCCTGTATTTCAACACTCAAAGCAATGACACATACAAGGCGACTAACAGTCCGGATTTTATTTGGAAGAACCACAAGCTGCCCAGTGATACTCCAGGCACTGGTGAGACACCCATTAAACCTGCCACCTACCTGTTTGAAAACAAGTCACACAGTTCTGAGATCCACCTGCTGTGTGATCCAGCATGCTACCTTCACACTGCCCCCAGCCAGTGGTAGAAGCTGGGTGCAGAACAGCATCTTTCCTTCTGACTGATGCCCCCCGTGTTCTCTGTCTCCAGTCCAGTTCAAAACCTTTTCTGTTTTGGTGCTGATACTAAGTCTCTTGAAAACTCAGTACTGTACCGGTGATTATGTGGAATACCATGGGATATTTCAGAAGTATGAATAATCTTCACTAGAATATGGTAGTGGTGTGAATTGCTTGAAAGACTGTTCAGGAAAGGCAGCAGAATTAAGGTTATGATGAGTTATCTGACTCTGCATTTCTGTATCTGATGGAGCATGGTGGCTTCTGCTTGCTGCTTTATCCTTGTTGCAGGGAACTGTGGAGCGGACGCAGCACTGTGCAGATTCAGGGGGCTCTGAGAAGAGCTGACTCTTTGAAGAAAGATCATGAGAAACTAGGTTATGGCTCTATTTACACCCAAACTTTAAAATCTCAGAAATCACCACCTTCTTTCCTTTTGAGTTTTTGGTGACTCCTGGATAGAAGGGATGAAGTCCCTTGTTATTCAGCATAGCAGAGCACAGCCTTGGCAGTCTGATCAGACTGTTTCCCCCTTTAAGACTGTTGCCACATGGTGATTGGCAATGGAAGGGCATATGCTTCAGGTATGATATGCAGAATAAAAATTATTTCAGTGGCAGTAATTGCAAGGGTTAGTGCACAGCGGGAATCCAGAGCTGCTGCTGTTAAAAGTCTCTGCTAAAGTCATCCCATTAATTTGCTGTATTGTTTGCCTCCGTTAGGGAATAGGCAAAGCATAACTGGAGAGATAAACAACGTCTGCTAACTAAGAGTCCATTTGCAGTAAGGTGGTAAAATTTAAACATTTTTATTCCTCAGTGGAGTAAATCAGATGCCTCAAATTAGGCTTTATCCCTCATAAGAGAGGCGGGAATAGTGGTTTTTGTTGGTTTAACATGGGAGTTACCAGGAGGAGGGAGGCAGCAGTTTTGATAAGACTCAAGTTAGTTCTGGGAAGAGCAGAGGGCCATTGTCTACAAATGTCAGTAGCTTAACATCTAGTGCCTAACTGAAGCCTGGCACTGTGGCCAAGCCATACTAAACTAAAGTGAAACTGCTACCCAAAAGCACTTGATTATTTTGTTTTCACATTAAAAAAAAACAAACCTTCCTTCATTGTGATTCTAAATAAATATATCTCCCCAAAAACGAGAATGGTCAAAGTTTAAGTGATCACTGTGTCTTGCTAAAGCCAGTCAAAACTTTCCATCCTGGAATATCTTTTTTCCTCCAGGTAGGAGAACAACACAGACAACCAGAGAGCCCTGCTTCTTCTTAAGCCGTGACTGAGAACAGCTGACCTGGTTCTGCTGCCTACCTTCCTCCTAGTATTCCGTGAAAAAAAACGGGGGCTCATCCATATTTTCCCCTTATTCAGAAAGTTTTAACTCTCATTCTAAACGCGGATAAGAACATTCTTCAATAAACAAGCGTTTCTGGTTCCAGAGGACCAGTTTAATGTCTCCCTCTGCCTGTTGTAAAACTGAGAGCCAGAAGGTGGCAGCAGAACCTCAGGAAAGGGAAATTATGGTCCCACAGCACTTCCATGGGAAACTGTTTATTGAAGCTGCATCCCACAATTCAGAAACCTGAAGCTTCAGACAATTTTCATGCAAAACGTCTTTGCCCATTCTCATTTAACTCTCATTTTATAATGGTGACTTAACTTGTGGAGGAGAACAGTAGTACTGATGGTTTTCATCAGAGAGCATCACACTAATACTAAATTACCCTGAGGCCCTTAGACATAGTGAAAGAGGCCCTGATGAACACATTGAAAGAAGGTGGGGAGTTATGATACCGAGAACAAGAAAAATCAAAGCAGAAATCTGGCTCCAAAATCTAGAGGAGTTCATAAACTGAATCCTATGTCAGATGCAGGCACAAAAATCGGTATGTTGAAAATTCCTCCTCAATTGCTGCTTGTTTCTGAAGGCAGCTATTATGTGTAAATTTGGTTTTTATTTATTTACTAATTTTGAACATTTTTTCTATATGCCTTCTTTTCTGTTTCTGGCACAGACAGAAGTATATTAGCCTCAGTAAGGCTGAATAATTCAGCTCTTTTACTATCCTTAATATCAACATGGCAATCTGCAAAACTGGATTCTCCTCTGTCTTTTTTGCCTGAGACACTTACTCAGTAAAGTAGGTTCACTCTAGACATGTGACCACTAGCTGAAGCTCTGTGATAATGGCCTGTTATTCTTCAAAGGAAGTTGGTGGCTGCCAACTTTCCTTCCCAATACCCCTGAGCTCCAAGAACAGACATGAGAGAGGCTTCAGTTTGCTTTTCCACCGTAAAACTTTAGTCAGTTCCCAACCTTGTTCATCCTGTCTGCCTGTTCAGGATTAGAACCCTCGTGTGCTCTGTGGTTTTTGGGCCTAAGTCTTCAGATGCCTGAACAACACGATTTTCAAACTGTTTGGCTCCTGGCAACTTCCAAGGACACTTTACTGTCTTTGTGCTGCCACCAGATTAATTTCCCTCTATAGCATATTAATTTCCTTCTGAAGAGTACAGTTCATACAGTAGCACCATTGCCTGGGTATCCCCACAGATTGCCCATGCCTCAGGTGGGGATGTAAGACTGCACTGCTCTGGGCCATGCTTCATCCCACATTGAAAGAGGCAAGTGTCATCCTAAGGCCATGCTGGTCTTTACCAAAACCTCTCAATTTGGGTGTGACCAAAAAGTATCCTTGGTCAGCCACTGTGATTTGCATGTGTGAAGGTAATTTCTTAAATACAATATTGTTTTTCAGCATCTTCATGAAGTTATTTATCTTTTATTTTTTTCTTTTCTGCAGGCCCACACATCTTGACTATTGCTGTCTTTACACTCACAGGAATTGTGATTCTAGTTCTGATCATCTCTTTGCTGATTCTAAGGTACCAACCCCTTTGTCTTTCTGTTTGTTTGTCCTTGAACAGTTTTCCCACTAGGACAATGCCTTTGATCTCTCCTTGAAGAGCCATTCATTAGCTTACCTTACAGACCTGTGTGGTTGTCCCTAGTGTGAACTCTGGTATATGCCAAGTAGTGTTTGTATCCATGGTGTTGTTATGACAGGTTAATAATCAAGGGAGAAGATGCAGCAAGGCTCAGTGTTCTTGCATCTGCTAAAAAGCTCTGATTCCTATACATACACAGAAATATAAGTCTCACACCAATCTTCAGAATTTTTCCACTTTACTACCCATCTTTGGCTTTCTTGGGATACTCTTATATTTCTTTAATGTATTGGTGACGTAAAAGTTCAATCTAGAAGATGGTATTTCTCTTGAGACACTGTAGGAGTCAAAACACCATGAAGTTTTTGTGTTTTCATTGCATGGATCCATTTCTTCAACTCAGTCCAACACCCTGCATAAATTTTTTTCTAACAGCTTGGAATTTCATGCAGTGTTTCAAGTGCAGTTTTATCATTATGGAAAAAGCAGAAATAGAAATCATTGATACCTCCTTTTGATAGAAGAAATCTCACCACAGTTCCAGTTCCAAAGTATAGGATTTTCTTTAATCTTTAAAAAAATTATCTTACCTGTGCCTCCATTTTCAGTCTATATCTTTGTTATATATCAGAGAACTTCAGAAAAAGCAAGAAAATAAGATCTTAAGAAAAGTTTATTAGAAACAGATGCTACTCAGGCTCTCTTATTTTGAGTAAAGTAATCTGTCTTGCTAACTAAAACAAGGGAAATATCAAAGATAAAATACACAACTCTTACACATCCAATTGAACTCAAGATACACAGGAGCTAATCATTGTCACATCTGAGCACTAACACATAAACAGACGGTAAAGTTTTCATTTGCCTATGAAAATTAATAAACAAAAGTATGGACTTGTAAAAGATTCTATACTTCTCCATATTTCAGATGCATAAAATCTAAAGATTCTGTTTAGAAGATTAGATTATTATTGTATACAAGCATCAAATACAAGAGATTTCTGAGAATTTTTTATAATAAAATGTGCACTTTTAGCATCAAAATAATAGCAAACTTCTCAAATATAATTGCTACCAAAGATTGTCCCCTAACAAGCAAAGAAGAAGAGAAATTCCTATGAAAGTCAACAAAATGCCTCATTATTTGTTCTTTATTTCTGAAGTTTCTAGGATACTTGAACTATTCCACAGCTACCTGTGAAGTTCTGACTGCAAAGTAAAAAGTCCAAGTCCTGAAAAACATGTAACTAAATATTAGATCTAGTAGATTTTAATTCAGTTTGATATATTCTTAATCACCAGCTGATGCCAGTTTGAACTGTAGTGCATACTAATGACACACAGACACACCTTACAAGGTAGAACAGAGAAAAACAGTTCTTACTGCAATTGTTGGTCTTTGTTTTCTTAAGCAAATATATGCTAAAAAATGTAGTGAACAAGGAAATATTTGTGTTATTTGTCAGCAGTATGGGTCCTGCCATTTGGAGCATTTGCCAGCAGTTATCAATGTGTTAGGGTTCTCCTGCAAACTCTCCAGTCAATCCTGTGGAGTTTTTTAGTAGAGGAAGGACTTGCACAAGTAAGGAGATAATTTGATGAGCACTAGCTCTCTTGTAGCTTTTCTCTAAGACAGGGCTTGCTCTGAATTTTTGCAGGGGAAACAGCTGTTTCTTTCTCCCATTTCCAAGGACTCTTCCCTCATTTCTACAAAATGTGCAGACTACAAGAGACACCCACAAAAAGGCACCTCATCACTCAGCACCTCCTCTCCTGGCATTGTATTCACAGCAGTTCTTACTATCCACTGATGTGGATGGCAGGACTTCCTTTGGCTTGCATTTGTTTGTGGGACCTCTCTTCCAAGTGCATTTAATAACATGGAGGAAAAAACTATATAAAATCCAGATGGTTCTTTATGCTTTAAATTCTTCTGACAACCCCCAAGACTCTGGCAATTGCCTAGCAGTTGTTCTGCTAAATCTGTTCTGTTCTGCTACAGAATGAATGAGCATTTAGGCTTTCCCAAAGTTAGGAGAATTAAAGAGTTTCCTCAAACTGGAAACTGGATGAGAGCCACAGGGCTTCTGCTCAAGTCTCATCAACCTGTCACACCATCCTTGTGTCATCCTGACACTAGATGCTTCCCTGTCTCCTAATCTCCTGTTGTGGGTTTCGGTTCACTGGGAGGATATCCCAAAGGACTTCTCTTGTTCTTCAGGAAGTACAGGAGAGATAATGAGCGCCGGTGGAAGAAATGGTCACATATACCACCTGAGGAAATCTTGCCTCTAGAGACCAGTGAGACAAGTCATGTCAGTTTGAAGGTAAGAGAAGCGCAGTGTCCAAAGCTGGACCTTGGATTCTGTCTCCTAAAGACAATCAATGCTGGGGTTTTGACATGTTCTGACTACAGCACCCTATGGCTCTGGTAGGACTAGGACCTGTTAACTGGTGGTTTTTTTTTTACCCCACACTTGCTGTATTGAAGAAATAGAGATTATTTCCCCATCTATTGCTCCCTAATAGAATATACCTGTTTCCATCAGTAGAGCTCATTTTATGATGGGGGAATGGGCTGGGTATTGACTTCCAGTCTCTGTTACAAATGATTTCCCAGTGCATTGTTTTGCCTCTGTAATGCCAAAGAGCATGAAAACAGCAGGTGGAGGGCCTGGGAGTGGCATGGATGTCCCACAATTTCTGCGGCATGTAGTGACCCTCCCTAGAGAGAGAGGCTCATGCTTCTGTGTATGGCACACACAGACATTACTAATCCCTCTGGACCTGTCAAGTGAGGAGTAGGTGATAATTGCAAGTTAATTATTCTTCTTTGTTCTCAGATTGATGAAGATAAGAGACGTGACACCACCCAGAGACTTCGTCAGGGCAAGTATGACAAGAAGGTAACCTGACTGCAGTGTCCATGCTCCCTTCCTCACCTTTAGGAGGGCACTTTTTGGGTGGAGGTCATTCCAACTCCCCTGACCTTGCAGAATGGTTAGTTCTTATGGAAGAAGTAAGCCATTTGCTCCCTATCAGCTGCTATGTATTTTGTTTACTGACAGAAGGCTAAATGTTAGACTTCATGAATCCCTAGCCCAGGGGTACAGAAGCATAAACACAGGGACCAGAAATCTGATACATTTTGGTACTGAAGAGGTGAATAGGTTAATGGAGGACATGCCATTTACATGGCAATTCTTGTGCATTCAGTAGAGCTATCTGCCTGATTGAGTATATTCTTGTTGTGTTAAAAACTGATAGATCTAAATCCTCTGAAGAAAATATAGCTCCACTACCTATTAGCTAATTAACTGAAACTCCAGCAGTGAAGCCATAGGCAGGTGTTTCTGAAGTATTTCTTTGTATGGACATTTCTTGGAAAAGAAAGATGAATTGCTGTTGTACTAAACCTATTATTTTTTTCCCCCCCCCACTGGTATTTTTCCTTCAGGTGGTGATCCTAAAGGATCTCAAAAATAGTGATGGTAATTTCTCAGAGAAGCAAAAAGTAGAACTGAACAAGGTAACTGTTGCACATAGGAACTGGACACAGCAGGGTGGGATGGAGTCTGTGAGTGAAATCATTGCTTTCCACTGTCAACTCCAACAGCCATATGCTTGTGCATGTTTGTGAGGTGGACAGGTAATGAGCTCCTCAAAGGATATTGCTTGATGAACTTTATCTTTGTTATGTGATCTCATCACCACTTTAGAGTCTGAATTGAGTGCCAGTCAAGCTTAGGATGAATGAAGTAATTCATGTGCTGTCATGAATTAAACACTTAACCAGTTTTTATAGCTGATGCTAAAAGGCACTGCACTCTTTTGGCTCATATCATACTAATTCATCACTAGTGGAATGTTGTAGTTAAATCTTATTATTGAATGCCAAATGCAGCTCTTTAAATATAAGTTACTTTCTGCTGACTTCTGCGTACAGACTCTTTCAACATGGGAGATTAATTTGGCTGCAGTACTGCATCTTTTTTTTGAATGGTTTTCCTGTTACACAACATGACTATATTGTGAATTCAATAAACTCTAAAAATACCTCAAAGTAAACTACAGTTGTCTATTTAAATGGACAAATTCCATAATATCATGCAGCATCATTTAATTTTTATTACTTGCTCATTTACTGAATGATTCACATCATTCTGTCACTCATAATGGCTATTCTGGTCAGCTGGGAGGTTTGATAGAGAGGCAATAATAGATATTACAGTGGGCTCTGGAATTAACTTGCAGTATCCAACAGCAGCCACTCTTATCTCCCTAATCCAGAAGATTCTGGAATGACAAATGTCTTCAAGTACTTCACTCAGTGCCTTAGTACACTCTGGTTTAAGGGAAACTCATACATCTTATCAGGGCCTGAGATAAAAGGCCATGTCACACAAATATCCATGTCTTATGTTTCTGTACTAAAATTGATTGCTTTTAAAAACAGATTAAATGTTTCTGCTCCAGCTCCTACAGATTGATTATTACAACCTGACCAAGTTCTATGGCACTGTGAAGATAGACACCATGATCTTTGGGGTGATTGAATACTGCGAAAGAGGTTCTCTGCGGGTAAAGAATTTTAAGGGTCTCCTTCTACCCCCAAATTGTCAAATTTCAAAGTAAGGAAAGAAATCCCCATCTCTGTGTCTTTGATCCTCATGCAGCAGCCATGGACTGAGCAAGAGGTGGCAGGTTTCTGATTCTAAGTTTCTTCTCCCTTGCTTGGCCCTCTCCATCCCTCCCCAGGTTCTGCTGTGTCACTTTGATGGTTCTCAGCAGCAAGAGGACAAGGTGAGGGGAAGCCAAGGAAAAGTACAGGCCCAGGCCACAGTAACAGCCAGTATTTGTATTGTGTCCCCTACTGGAAGCATATAGGATATAGCTTGTTCTTCATTTTCCAATCTGTAGCTGTTATCTCTGCTGATGTGCTTGTGTACCACAGAGTGTGCAAGGACAGAAAAAAGAATATATTCCATATTAGTAAGGGAGAAAAATGGCAAGTTCTGCATTATAAGGGAAAACAACCCTTAATTTTTGTTTATAAAAATAAAGGGTAAATTCATGCTGGCAAAGTATGGAAAGACTTATGGTTTATTACTACTAATATTATTTCAGTAATAATATTATTACCAATATACCAATAATAGATATATACCCCAATATATATTGCCAATATTATAATCACGAAGTGATAATCATCAGCTCTTCTGAGGGTATATATTGTCTCTGCTTCTGTGGTCATACAAAGACTGTCATCTTTAGCAGTGGTCTCTGGAACAAACTCACAGCAAGGCAGCAAAATAATTGTTCTCTAGTTATTTTTTGGTAAACTGGCATACTCATGGAAATTTGCCTTTATCAATGGATGTCATCATGGCTGAAAGAACTGTAAGTGACTGGCAGGCAAAGATAAAGCAACAGTTAGTTTGAACTTGTAAGGCTAGGAGTAAATTGGTAGGAAATGGACTGTGAGCACAAAACATGGAAAATCCTCTCCCTTCCTCTTGCACAACTTGACCATTTGTTTCTCAGCTATTTTGTGTTATTAAAAACTTGTTTTGAAAACGAAATTCACAACCTATTTTTAATTGCCCAAACCTTTCTTTTCTGTAGTCCCCACTTTTCTAGCCCTGTGTAAATGTAATATATATATTTAATGTTCCCTATTTTTTGAGTCAACTTCTGTTCTAGTGCATGTACTCTCTATAAAAACAAAGTTGCTGGTTGAAAGGATGCAATTTGTATACCCATATCTCTTCTTCTGCTTTTTCCCTGAAAAACTTTTCTTCTCTTGACAGGATGTTTTAAATGATAAAATATCCTACCCTGATGGCACGTTCATGGACTGGGAATTTAAAATCTCCGTCATGTATGATATTGCCAAGGTAAGTGGACTGCTGACATTGCAATGTAAATCAGCTTGTCCAGTCTTGCAGAACTGATCCTCTGAGGAGCATATCTTTCAAGGTCTTCTTCTTTCCTAGAGCTGTATGCCCTTCCAGTCTGGTCTCCTCTGGGGACAGGTATCTGAGGCAGGAGAAGCCAGTGGCTTTCAGACTGAAGGAGGAAATAGGGGTCAGAACTGGCTTGGGGCTATTTATAAATAAACAAATGAAGTATACCCCAAAGAAATGTGGCCCAGAGACCGGAAGGTTACAGTCTGCTGACCAGTGGCTCTGATAAGTAGGGCTTATGCAGTCACAAGCTCTGCAAAACACACTGCTTTGTGGCCTCAGGTAAAGCATACAGAGCAAAACTCTATTTTTTCAAATCATAGAATTATTCTAATATATATCCAGAGATGGCATCAACTTTTTCTAAACAAACTGTTTATGTACCATCCTGATTTTCTCACTAGAGTGAGACACTGTAGTTTCTCACTACAGCTATCCATTTCAAGCAGTTTGAGAGGGAAAAAAATTAATCATGTACAGAAACAAAGGCTGGTTTTCAGTAGCTTTCAACAGATCTTTGCTTTTTGGGCCCTTGTGGTAGGAAAAATCAATATGCACAGTAATGGAAATTCTGTTCTACATTAGAGACTTGTAACTGTTTAGCTAGTATGTAAGGACCCTTTGTAATTCACTGGTGTAATATTCATCATACCTCTACAGATAATGTAGAGGATCCCCTTTGTCTTTTTGCTAGTGCTTAGCTGCTCTCCTCTTCCTACTGCTGGTTTGCCGTTGGATGTCCTCCTGTTTCCCTACATGCACCAGTTCAGATTTGGTCTCCACAATGAATGACTCTACTGTGTCTGTTCTAAAGAGATATTGAAAATCTTGTGCTTTATTAAACCCCCTTAATCCAAATTGTCACAGTTTGTTGGCCTCGTTAATGACTTTCAAGTTTAGTTGGCGTTCAGTTAAAGTTTCATTTTAAATAGCAGCAGAGGAGTTTCCCTTCCTCCTCAAAACCCAGGGTATTTTTTAACTCTTTGCACCTTCAGATCACTGTCAGATGTTTCCTTAGAAAATAATGATTAGTACTGTCTCTGTTTATGAGGAAAGAGAAATCCTAGTCGCTCTGAAGGGAGTGACCAAATGCCCAATGACTGCATTCATACTGAGACTGCACAGCCAGTCACTTGCTGCACCATTGGTAAAGGGGACATGGCACCTGAGGAGGGATTGGCACATAGCATCCACATTATGTGGAATGGCTCCTGAGCATTATTAGCTGTGTTAGCAGAGATGGTTTACAAACTCTTCATGAAAACTTGTATGTACCTAGGAATATCAGGAAAATTACTGTTTGGATAATCTGCCAACCTCTCCTATTCCTTGACTTGATATTATGGTGAAGCTTCTGGGACCTACACATTTCCATGAAATTCTAGTATTGCTTTTTCCAAACCATATCTTCTAAACCTCCAAGTACCCTGTCTACATTTACTTGAATGGCTTCTCTTTCTAAAGAAGTAATTTCATGGCCTCTCACCTCCAGTTCCTCTCATCTCAGTATGTATCCTTTTCAAGTCCAGCTGCAGCTCTCCAGGCTATTAAAATACTTATGACCTGGTGTAGCAGTTCCTTGCCTTCCTTTTGAGATGCTTCTCCCTCTCCCCACCACCACTTTCATACACTCTGCTTTTACCATTGCCCAAACAGTCCTTGTACTAAGCTTGCACGAGAAGCTGTTGCATCTCTTTCTGAACAAAGGTTGGGTCTCCTGTATTCCCTGGAGCAAACAGCCAAGTGATGACTATTCTTGGAGTAGTCTCTAGTTCAATACAGAAGGTGGGGTGGCCAACGAGGAAGCCCTAAATCTACTCTGTTTACTTCCCCCCCAGCTTTTCTTTCTTTTTTGCTGTCATAGCTGCCTCTTGGATTGATGGGACCACCTTGTAACTACATTGATTTGGCCATGTGACCAAAGAGCTCTGATGAAAGGTCTGCTGAGAGGGAATTGCAGTAATCAAGCCTTGTAATTATTAGTGCATACACTGCCGTTGCAACTATTTATTAAATAAGTGGCTGCTGCAGGATATTATGCAAGAGGCTGTAATATTCTTACATTGTGCCAGGAAAAGGTTTGTCAGTTAGAACTAAAGCTTCAGAGCTCCAGAGCAAAGATTACAAGAATGCTCAAATATTTGGAACTATTGTACTGAAAGTAATTATAAATTTTGAAAATCACATTGTGGGTTTTTAATAGGTTCTGTGTTTTCAGGTAGGTGCATAGGATAGTGGGGAGGAAAGAGGAAAATTTTATCAGGTACATATACAAGATCTTTCCCTCCAGAAGTTGTTAACAAGAAAGCCTTGGGGTAAGGAAATCTAAATTACCTTTGGCTGTCATTTGATGCTGATACTAATTGGGAATTCTGCAGCAGTAATGGGAATATTTTGTGGCTAATGAAAGCAGGAGCTGGAGGAAGGCATTGCTGGAGGAAATAGGGCCTAAAGCAGGCAAAACATCCTGGGTAGTGTCATCAAGGCTGCATGCTAAAAGCTGCTTAATCAAGAAATGTGTTCCTTGGGTATAGTGCGCACACAATTTCTGTAAATTTGGCATGGTCTAGATAGGTCCAGGATAACCAGTCTAACAACATTCTCCAGAGACTGCATCTTTTGCAGGCTGCTTGTGTCTCAGACATACATCTGCTCTGCCCAAAACTCAGCTCACACCTCAGGGATCTCTTGTAGCATTTGCTGATCCATTCCCAGTTATGAGTAACCCAGTATTTGAAAAGAAAACCCAGCAAGTCATACAGTGTATCATGACCACATGAGCCGTGTAACTCTGATGAGATTCTATCTACCAGTTATGGAAAAGGATGAGCTATACATGTAGGAGCCTAAGTGGAAGATCATTCAGAGAAGAAACTGAACAGATAAGACATACCTGTTCTAGCTTTCACAGGGTAGAGATTACACTTCATATACTGAGCACGAAGAAAAGAGGACTATAGGAAGAACAACCAGCAGTAGGTTATAACTAGGTGTGAGTTTAAGTAGTTAAGAAGAGTGAGATGAAACAGAATAAATAATAGCAAGAGGGTACAAATTAGCATACCTACTCCCTTCTTCAGTTGACATCCACTTAATAATGTTCTTTTCCTGCTGTGCCTCAGTGCTAGCCCCTTCTCATGTATTGCACCGTATTTGAGTGTCTTAGACTAGATCAGATAAATTCAGAGGCAATGAGTAAAAGGGGCAAGCTACACACCTCTGTATGCCTTTGTGTGTTGTGAGTCAGGAGTCTGAATCTCAGGAGATAAAGATGAAACTTCATTGACCAGGCCTCATGCTCACTTCAAGTTTAGCTCATTGACAGCTGTTATGTATTGCCTTGTGCAGAGAAAACCATAAACAGTCAGGTCAGCAGAGACTTTTATGTCTGTCTAGTCTGATCCTCTGTCTGATCTAAGCCCTAGTGCATCATCTGACACTCTCTGCATTGACTGCTCTGGAGCCCTCTGCTTTGCAGTTAGAGGATCTCCTGCAATGTTTCAAAAAACATTTCTGGTGTATGGTGATCTTCAAAGACAATACAGATATAAGGAGCAATTTCTCTCACACTTCTTATGTCTGTTGGATGAACATATAGTTGGAAGCACTTCCTGTGTGACATTCCAAGAAATCTATATTAAATTTACCAAAAAACATATATTGCAAGTGAAATTAAAACTTTTGTGGGAGGAAATACATTTCCTTAATTACTTGTGTTCTAATATTGACAAAACCAAGATGCTATGTCAGATTGTTATTAACTAAGAGTAAGACTGGCCTCCCATGACATGACCCACTTCCTCATTTTTTAATATTGACTGTTCCTAGGACCTTGGAAAGTCTCCTTTGTAAAATAATAATATGAAAGCGAATTGTGATTCCATTGCAGATGAAGTCCATCTAATTACTTGCACAGATATTTTGCTAATATTCACATTCTTGTTGAGTCTGGTAACATCTGAGTGTCTCACATGTAGTTGTGCTTTCTTTCTCTTTTATTCTCAACCACAGGGGATGTCTTACCTGCACTCAAGCAAAACTGAAGTCCATGGTCGACTCAAATCCACAAACTGTGTAGTAGACAATCGCATGGTAGTGAAGATCACTGATTTTGGCTGTAATTCAATTCTGCCTCCAAGGAAAGGTAAAAAAATGCCTAACTGAACTCTCCTTCCTGGTTTCCAACCCAGTGGAATTTTCTTATCTTCATAGACCAGTAGGGTCTAATTACATCTTGTACACAGTAGAAAACAATGCAACTTTGATTCATATTACAGCAGCCATTATATCCTTTTAACTTAAATAGCACAATGGAAGAATTACTAGCAGACAGTGTGAGAACGAAGGAAAGACAAATATTCAGCTTTTAGTTTAGAAAACAGAGATTTCACCTGTGATTGAGATGTAAGAAACATTTTCAGTATCCAAGTCCTTGAAGCAATCAGCTCTTTTCAGCAGTAGTACTGAAACTGTGTGAAGAAAAAAAAAGAGTTAATTTACCATAAATCTTGTAATTGACTAGACACATGTGTTACCACAGTGCTCTGTGATATCATTTAAACGGTAACAGACATGACTTTGATAATCCTGAAAAAATCTGTATTGATATGCAATGATAACTCTATTTCTTATTCCTTAGTTAGGAATCTAATAATATATGCTCAAATTGAAATAATATTAATAGCTTTTCTCTACATTTTCTATTCATCTCACATTCATAGAATATTTCTGTAAAATAGAACACTCCTTTCTACTCATCTTTTCCTTCTTACTTGACCTGGAGTGAAAAGATGAGCCCATCTGAAATTATGTCATATGAATCTGTAGAGTAGAGCATGGGGTATAATGAGCACAGCACTGTGCTGTAACTGCAGCATATGACCTGAAAAGAAACTGGTTACAACTGGTTTGGAGAAAATTTTTACATTAAGACACAAACATATTCAAGACTAGCAATAAGAACATAAAAAAGGACTAAGAAAAGTTCACTGAACATAAATGTTCTATTAATTCTTCATTTTGCAATTTTAAAATTTATTTTTATATTATTACTATTATTACATTGTAATGTATTTATCTTCTTTTATTGCTTGTAAGCAGACTCAAAATTTTTGGCTACTCAGTCTATGTCCTTAATGAAAACTCAGTGTTTCACAAGAGATCCACAGATTCATTGTGGCTGAATATTACAGCCTAATATCATAACACTGTCTTCAGGGTCACTGTGTTCAGGTCTCTGTTATGGTATGTCACCAGCATGTCACAGCTGTTGTACCATGGCAGCATTCTGGTTTTGAGGTGCAACGATCCTCATTGCTCTAGAAATACAGATCAATAATTTCTCTAGAAGGCAAGTAGTTATGAGCCGGTAATATTATGCCAGACTCAAAGCACTTGAAAATTATTTCAAAAGCTTCATGATATCAAGGTCATTGGGAAATAATATTGCAGTCTTCTTATCAGACACTGTGTATAAAAACTCCTTGCATGTCCTAGCTCAATAATTTATGGGTCAGGGTTTTTTTATTATAGCACTGGCACTCCTTGGTCTTATCCAGATACATAGGATATTTCTAAGAAGCCTTTGAAACATAGCTAAGAAAAGCAAGTTCATTGCCAATAAACATAACTTTTCTGAAGGTGTAAGAGTCTGCATCTACAGTGGAAAGTAGCACGGTCAGCAAATCCCAGATAATTGAAAACTATGTCAGAGGTTTATCTAACCTGTATTGATGTCAGCTTCTTAAGAAAAATGCTAAAGTAGGAAGTACACAATACCAATGGGCTCAGGATTGGATATGAAAAGAGTAAAAGGAAATATCATTACAGCCAGTGGATGGTCTGAGAAGGATCACCCTTTTTGCAATTGCTTTTCTCCTTTCCCCTTTACATCATCCTGCATTGCCATCTGTATCTTCAGACCTGTGGACAGCTCCTGAGCATCTCCGGCATGCTGATGTGTCTCAGAAGGGTGATGTATACAGCTATGGGATCATTGCCCAAGAAATCATCCTGCGCAGAGAGACCTTCTACACCAGACACTGCTGGGACAACAGAGGTAATTCCACAGATTTCTCCTCTATTGCAGCCTTCTGGGATGGTTGTAGCTGTAACTGGCCTATTCTCCATGTTTTGTGAAAGCCGCTGTCTGTGATAACTGCTTGAACAGCTGCTCCTTTCTCTGTGGTGAATGAAGAGCCTGTTTGAAGGATCTCACTGAGGGGGCAAGTGTCCCTGCTTCTTCTGTAAATAAAGTTTGCATTGAGATTTCTTGTCCTTTCTCTTCCCTTCTCACCTGGAGCACAGCATTACAGAAGTTAACATTATACAATGCTGTCCAGACTTACTGCAACATTTAAAGGCTTCAAAGATTTTTCCATTTTGACTTGTAAACAACATGTAATATGCCATTTATTTTAGGCAGCATTAATCATCATTGTCAACACAGAAAAACAAAAAGTCAGCTGTATGACACAAGAACAGTTGGCATTTAAAAACTGGCAATTCAGACTTCATTCAAGCTGGTTATAATTAACTTTAGCAATTTAACTTCTGTCAGAAAAATCATCTCCTCCTGTAGTGCATCTATTAAACCCTGTATTGTGCATTTTGTGGCATTGTTTTTGAGTAGCTGTTGTGGTTTTAAGCCCAGCTGGGAATTAAGCACCATGCAGCCGCTTGCTCAACCCCCCTTCTCTATAGTTCTTCCCCCTGGTGGAATGAGGAGGAGAATCAAAGTAAAACTTATAGGTTGAGATAAGAACAGTTACATAATTGAAAACAAAGTAAAATACAATATTAATGATAAATTATAGTACTAATGGTAATAAAAAGGGAAAAATAAGTAATGAACAATGAAATTGCTCAGTACCTGCTGACTGATACCAGACTCCCCTTCCTGAACACAGATAATCCTCCCTTCCAGGTAACTTCCCCCAGTTTATATGCCAGGCATGATGTTCTTTGGTGTGGAATATCCCTTTGGTTAGTCTGGGTCATCTGTCCCAGCTATGCCATCTCCTAGTTTCTTTAGTGTACACCCTCACTGGCAGGGGACCTGAAACAAGTTAAAAAAAAAAGTCCTTGATTTAGGATAAATACAGCTCAGCAAAATACCAAAACATCAGGGTTTATTACTTACTCTTATTCTTGTTTATTACCATTCTTATTCCAAAATCAAAACACAACACACTAACAGTTTCTGAGAAGAAATTAACTAGCCTAGCTAAAACCGGGACAATATCCATCCTTATCCAGCCCAGTCAATCCCAATTCCCAGAATCCAAGCATTATTATATACTAAAACTGACAGAGAAACATGTGTGGGTTTAGGATTTTCCTAGTGACTAACAACAGTTACTAACAACAGATTTAGACATAGCCTTTACCTCTGAGTCATTCTGTTGGATCCGCCTCACATTTGTTAAAACATCTACAGCAGCAGCAGGACACCCTAATAGCCCTTTTACTGAGTCACATTTGAGAATAATTTCTGGGGCATGTTCATCATCCTACGTTATCACAAATCTGTGTTCATATTTGGGGAAACACAGGTTTTGACATCAACAACTCCATAATATAAATGTAGATCTAATGGAGATTAGAAATGGCTGTTCTTCTTAAACCAAAGTCTTCAGGATTCCATGCTTAATAAGGTAGAGAAAAGAAAGCCTTTCTATTCCTATTTATTGGGAAGAGGCAGGCACAATCCTTATGAATGCAAAAATTTTACAAATATTGCCAACATGGAGAAAGTGCAATGCCCTACCTTGCTCATTTTGACTTGTAAAGCAAATCCATAGCAAACTACATTCTTTTAAATGGCTTGTTGAGCATTTGCAGTCTTTCTGTGTTGTGTTAATGGTATTGTTAGCCTCAGAGGTAGGGTTTCTTTGCTTTTCTGAGATGTGGTGGCATCCTCACTGCTCTGTCTTTGACCCTGGCTGTCATAGCCAGAACCTGGTTCCTTGTTTTATCTCTGACCTGTATCTTAACACTTTATTCTGTCTTTTTGGAAAGACTGTCCCTTTCAAACAGCAAGAGGGCAATCCATGGAATTGAAAGATTTTGTAGCACCTAAGATAGGTACCTAACAGCACCTAAGTGATGTTGCTGGAGATGATAACATATTAGCACGTGAGGTAAGACAACAATAAATTTACTAGGCGTGAAATCTGTTTGCTAAGTCTGGGTCCACTGTAACTTAAAAAATAATCTGCTTTGTAAATTTCAGATTAAATTTTACATTTTCCATTCACCAAGGAGATTGTTTTCTCCACAAAACCTTTTTTCCATAAAAGCATTTTTAGATGTCTAAGATACATATTGCTGGTCTAATGGCTTCTGGTATTATTCTTGACTTTTGTTTATGCAAGTTGAGTACAATGTGTTCATCAGTTCATCAAATTTCATGTAACAGAAGGAATTAATTTTATTACATATTGCTGAAGTGGCTCCTCATTTAAATGCCTGATTCATTCATTAGCCAAGATGACCAAGACAGTGAACCACACTTATTCAAACACTTCTGCATTTTGCTTGTGGCATCATCTAAATTTGGAAGACAGTAGCTTAAACTTGGGGTGACCATTAATTTACAAATGTCCAAGATAAAAAGAGCGGGAAAAGTACCAAACAGAGTCAGTGGTAGTGGACAAAGAAATGTCCCTGTTGTATGTTAGACTCATTTGGTATTTAAGTCACGAGTGAAACTCTTTCAATGGCTAAACTATCAGAAGTTAATCTCTGCAAATTAGAAGACATGATATTAATATTTCAGGATAACTGATATAACTGCTTCTCCAGGCTTAAATGACAGCAGCAGAGACTGTGTTCAGATTTTAAAAGACTTATTTAAAAAAACCCATACCTGAGCTCCATCCACCAACTTAGAAAAATGAAACTCTACTATCAGTTACTCTGTGAGCCAATTTTCTCAATATGAAAATATGTATCAATCAACTTAATGTACACTAATATTGCTGCTAATGAGAGAGAAGTCCCATGACAGGTATACAGAACTGGATTTCTAATGTGTAGAAGTAAGTAGGTCATAGTCCTCTTCACTGACATCCCTGCAAGAAGCTGTTCCCCATCTGGTTACTCCACTCTCCTGCAGAAACACCTCATTCACTGCTCAAGACTGTGAAATCTTGCCACATACCAATGCTCAATTCAAGCTGCCTTCTTGTTCCACTACTTTCTGTCACTGACTAATTGCAGTATTGCTAATAGGTGCTGTTACTTCCTCTCTCAGGTGTGTGTCCAAGCATGGAAATCCAGCACATTCCTCCTGCATACATGAGCCCTACACAGACTTTCTTGTCTCTTAGCCCACAGAAGACTTCTCAGCAGTTTCTCTACTCTATAGCATTTGGGAGACTCAAGTTTTCTGCTCCTTCTCAAGTCTGCAATTTCTGTACCAGAAAGTTGGAAGCTGCTATATCATTTTGGGGTGATCATGCACATTGGCATGTTTAGGCATCTGTAGCTGCCCTAGACCAGTGCAATTATAGATCTTCCTCATGTCATTATATGCTTCCTTCAGTAAAATTGTATCTCAAATATAATCAGACATTATTAATATAAATAATCTGTTCTGATTCACAAATCCCTTTCAATTTCCCTTTACTCCAGAGGTAAATAATTACTTCTCTTTCTTAAACACCTCCCTTCCCCTGGAATTCTTGAAGTCTGCAGGAGAAAGACAAAGGAAGACGTTTTTGCTTTAGCTCTCTCTTACTGTGCTTAACTTGAGTTGTGCAAATGCAGCCTGATTTTGATCAGAGTCAAATAACTTTCAGAGTCCAAATAACTTTCATAGAATGGGTTTAATGACTAGGAGTACAAATGAGTTAAGAAATACAATGCTTTTAACCCATTTATATTAATAGCTTAGTTTTAAGGAAGTTAAGCATCTGCAGGATGATTTGAACTGCTCTAATGAGCGGCGTATGTCTCCACACTTTGGATCAAGTCGCAATGCGCTTTTCACATTGTTTTTTACTATAATTATACTTCATGCTGAAAGGCCCACTAATAATCCCCAACATTCATTTGGGAAGATGCCATAACTGTGTCTACTGTGACCAGTAAATACTCATGTACATTTCTATTTGTTTTGCTTTAAGGGACCTTCAAGCCAACCTATTTTGGTCTTGTGCCTTATATTTAGAAAAGCTCCAAAGTTGAAATTCACAACAAAATGAGGGAACTGTCGTCAAGACTTCTGTTTGTACAGTACCTTGTAACATCATAGACTGCTATAGACAATAAATGTCCTTCTTATGCTTTTTTGTTTAAAACTTTGATCTTTTTTGTGTACTAGAGAAACTTTACAGAGTGGAGACTGGCAAAGGAGTAAAGCCTTTCCGACCAGACCTGACCTTGGAAACAGTGGGAGAAAGACAGGTGGAAGTAAGCTAATAATTAACAAAGCCATTTTCTGGGTGAAGAGTGGACGTCCTGGCCAAACTAAAGCCTATGATCATGGGAAGGTGAAAGCTATGCATTTTATGCCAAATGCCCTAACTTGTGGGAAGAAATTGCTTCTATAGTTGTTAGTAGCAATGTGAAATACGAGTAATGGGAATTATTTCACTGGAAAGAAACAGACACTTATGGTGCCACTCTTCTGACCTATTTTAGGTATCCTTGAGATGGGATGAATTACACCTCAAGTATACCTCTCTTCACTGGTAAAGCCCCTATGGCTTCTTGCGTGGGTGAAAATGTCTGTATTGTAGATATTCACATATTCAGCAATCAGCCCCATTCTTTTTTGGCTGAATCACCAGCTTCAGAAAAATCCCAAACATGGGATATTGGAAGTATAATTACCACAGCATTTACCACCATGTCAGTAACTGTGTCTGACACCACTCTGCAAGACTGGATCCATTTACTTGCCTTTCATTTGTATATTGCAAATTCAAGTTAAGATCATGTCACTAGTCATCACAGAGTTGAGATGCCTGCAATGAGTGTTCTAACCATAGGTTCAAGACAGTTAGTCACACAATTTAATATGTTGCTAGTCAAGAGTAACCAGAAATTCCCTAATGAACTAGTGCTCTTTAGCACTACTCTCTGTCTATGTCCATTACTCAGGTAGATTTTTCCTTAAATTTTTGTTTGAAGGTATATACGTTAGTGAAGAGCTGCTGGGAGGAAGATCCAGAGAAAAGGCCTGACTTTAAGAAAATTGAGAGTACTCTGGCTAAAATATTCAGGTGAGTAGCAGGAACTTTTTGTAAGATGCTCCATACTCCTCCTGTATTAGAAAGCTCTTATTTTTAAGCGTGTAAATTGATATGATTATGATTCAGTCAGTGGAAAACCTTAGTGTCTTCACTTAGGTCCTCTTTTATTCTTTGGCAGAAAAGTAGGTGAGCATGTGCATATGTTATGTATACATACACCTGTGTACAATTTCCTAGCTGAGTGGGGGTGAGATGATCACTATACTTCAGATTGGTATATTATGAAAGTAGCAAGGTGGATAATTAGGGATTTTTACCAATCAAGTAATTCCCTCCCTGTCTCTAGTCAAGAACTGGATAGTGACTCATGTCATTTAAGTTTTGGTAAATGAATGCACATAGATGTTTGAATGATGATTTGAAAGTTTGGATGGTCCCAAATTAAGCTGACTAGAAATGCTGAGTTGTAACTCACAAGTATTAATTACAGGGCTTTGGTGGTACAAAGTTGTGGGAAAATAATAAGGGTCATAGGTGGATAAACCCTGTGGGGTTACACATGTCTTTCACCTGGACAATGCTGCATTGTTCCTGCAGAATTCAGTCTGAATTAATTATTCCAAGGACCAAACTGTGAGGATTTAATCACTTCTCCTGGGACACTGCTCCCCAGTTTTTAAGCCTCTTCTAATCAACAAATCCCAAGAGCACCATTTTACATTCTACATGGGCAGGACAGCTGTACTGTGCATAACAATGTATCAGCTGAATAATCTTTCTGCAGCTGAATATGAAGGCCTCCTGGTTCAGCTCCTAAGCCTCCATCCTACAGAAGCAAAGAGGTTGCCTCTTGTTGCAAGCAGTATGGGTGGGTCTAAGATGATGAATTCCTAATAAAAAAAATTGTTTAAAGTAGGAGTGATTTTGAAGTCCTGTTGGATACAATACTAATCTGACTCTTCCAGTCAGCCTGATCCCAATTTCTTTCAGACTGCTTTGGTGAGTGCAGGCTGCCCAGACAAACAGAGGTTTGAGTAGCTCATGTTATCACATTTCTGCTTCCAGGAGTTAGTAGACTTGAGTCTTCAGGATTTTGTGAGTAAAATTAGTCCTGGGGCTGTTCATTGTTCCACTGTATTCTTCAGTCTTCTAAACAGACAGCCCCAAATTCTCTTAATTCTTCTGCTGAAGTCCCCATCTAAACATTATGTGCAATTTTCTACCTTTAGAAAAAGCTTCCTCTCAGCATCTGATCTTCTCAGCTTTTTCATAAATGAAAGTTCCTGGGTTACCTAAGGTAATCTAGAATAGACAATATTAGCAGGGTTAGGTGATTGACGGGTGCTTTAAGAATTACCAGCTCCAACTGACAAGTGTGGATTACAGACTTTCAATTCATCTACACAAGGCCTCCAAGCAAGCAAAAGAATGATGCACTTCAGGCACTTTGCATTCTAACTACAGGGAAGTCAAACACTGGAGAAGTTTTCTGCTGCTGCTTTTTTGCCTCCTTTTAGCTGCTCTCAACTATGTCCATCTATCAGAGACTCCTGTGTAATTCTATTATTTGCAGTAATTTCCATGGCCAGACCAATGAAAGCTACATGGATACCCTGATCCGGCGTCTACAGCTGTACTCCCGGAACTTGGAACACCTGGTGGAGGAAAGGACAGAGCTGTACAAAGCAGAGAGAGACAGAGCAGACAGGCTTAATTTCATGTTACTTCCAAGGTAACTGGCCAGGAGGATTTTTGCTGGCATTTTATTTACACACACCCAATTATTGCAGAGTAGGGGATAGGATTAATGTTTATGTTCTATTTTCTTCCCATCTAATCTAATCCTATGAGAAAAGAAAGAAGAAACAGCTGTCCCTGAGCTCCTCACCCTATGGTAGAGTTTCATGCCCAAGATGGTATTGGGACCCATTATCTTGCACAACATTTCTTCATGCACAGGATCCCCCTTTCCAGCACAAGCCTCTCTTTCACTGCCTTCCAGGGAACACAGATCTACACTGATCCCACATCACAGAGCTCTGCTCTGCTCCAGCACCTTGCTGGTTAGGAGTGTCTTCAGCTGAAGAGCAGGAGTGGAGTCCAGCTTCAGGCTGGGGTTGGCTGGGTTGAGGGCCATACTGGGTTAGATGGATTCTCCAGAGTATGCTACAGGATAAGTATTATTGACATTCTAATATTGGTAATACAAATAATTTTGGTATTGCACACATTTGGAATAGTAAAACTATCCTAGTATGCCATTACTAGTTTCAAGGGTATTTCAGTAGTCAGGTTATTGATTTTATGACTCATCACCAAAAAAAAAAAAAAAAAAAAAAGTAAAAAAAAAAAAAAGTAAAAAAAAAAGTGTGTGTTACCATTTCATTGTAGATGGAACACAGCATTGTACAAAACCTATAATTTTCTGGGTCTCTTTGAGTTCTTCTTTTCTAGTATCACCACTAGGAACACATATTTCCCTGGATTTAGAATTGCAAGAAAAAGAAGGTCCCTCTTGAATAGACATTGACTATCATGGTATTGAATTTTTCTTCCATAAATTACCAGACTAAGATACCTCATCTGAAATCAGGATGAGTTGATGTAATTATTATAATGAAATTACTTCTGTGCTGGGAAAACAGAAAAATATGTCTGTTCTTATTGTATGGGTAGAATGTAGGTCTACATATCAGGAAGTTCAGAATTTCAGTTTTAAATTTGACTCAATATCCCTGTTTCTGATCTTAACCAAGAAGCTCAGTTGCCTGTGTCTCAGTTTCCTCAAGACTATTCACACACTTGGATTTTGGAAGTCTGTAGTGCATTAATTACCATTAGCAAGTGTTTTGAGGTCCCTGGCTGAAAGGCATTATGGGCATCTAAAATGTGATTACAATGGCAGTTTTCAGCAAACTATTTAATGTTTCCTACACAGAAAGCAATACTGCAATTGGATTACATGAAAAAAAGACCTTTAATAGTAAACCCTACTGATCTGTGTTCCTGCCTTCTCTATTTCCACAGGCCAGTAGTAAAGTCTTTGAAGGAGACTGGCCTGGTAGAGCCAGAGCTGTTTGAAGAAGTCACTATCTACTTCAGTGACATTGTTGGCTTCACCACGCTCTGCAAATACAGCACCCCTATGGAGGTGGTAGATATGCTCAACGATATCTACAAGAACTTTGACCACATTCTTGACCATCATGATGTTTACAAGGTGATTAGCTCTGTACTTCTGCTCATTTACAACCAGTGGACACACAAATCAAATCGTATGATGTGGTGGATTTGGGAATCTGCCTTCTAAGCACAGCAAAAGAGAGAAAAACAGGTCATATTTAAATGATTACTTCATTTAAATATGCTTTCACTGTGCCTGCTTATACCAAATTTCCTACAGTAGGTGGTCAAACATTCATTAATTGGAATGCTGGGTATAGTTATAAACACTAAATGACCCAAATGATGTCAGCTACCTTAAATTTAAAAAATCCTGTTCTCAGGGGAAGACATGTTTAGCCATGAACAAGAGGATCTGATAAAATCTTTCTGCTTTTAACTAAAGATGTACTTTTCTATGTCTGGAAATAGTTCTGATTTTATTTCCACAGGTGGAGACCATTGGTGATGCTTACATGGTGGTGAGTGGTTTACCGAAGAGGAATGGCAACCGGCACGCAGTGGACATCTCCATGATGGCTCTGGACATCCTCAGCTTCATGGGATCTTTTGAACTGAGACATCTGCCAGGGCTGCCTGTTTGGATTCGCATTGGAATTCACTCTGGTACACAGTAATGCTAGATCAACATGTTGTTGCCTGGTTTTGCACAGAATTAATGCCTATACAAGATCTGGTAATATACTATACACAATCGCCCTCCTCATGAAGAATCAGGTTGAAAAAATGTTCATAGAGGAAGAGTAACAGAAATAAATAAATCACTGTTTTGCCCCTGCTGCAGTGAAATAGCCCATACCCATTAATTGACAGCCTAAGACAGTAGCTAGCATGAGCAACAGCCACTGTTTCTGGTGTAATTAAACCAGTTGTATCAAATAAGCCTTCATGGATTATTTCTCTCTGACTGAAGTGGAGATCAGTCATTGCCAGCTATGCTTATCTAGGCAAAAAATGCAAGCCTGTATTTTGTGCTTTTGGAGGCAAAATTTTTTTGAGTCTGTGTGGGACTTAATGTTTTAATTTATCTATAAAAATACTTTTTGTCAAAGGGGAACTCCAGCACAACAACTTTGGGAAATTCCTCAACCACTTCAACACCAACTGCCAGGGGAGGAACACATCAGAGAAAGTGACTGAGGCAGTGGGAAGTCTCTTGAGGCACTACTATTCACCCTTGCATAATGAAGCTTATTCTTTTTTTCTCTTGCTTCCAAACGTGACAGTTAATAAATGTACTTCTTTTTTTCTACACAGAAATACTGCTTAAATACAATTAACACTGTGCAGGTGTGACCTTTTTATTATATTATTGGATTATGCAAGAATAACAGAGCGAGGCTTGGTTTGTAGTGGGAGACCACAAGATATTGTGGGAAATGAGGTAGAAAGTGTTACCATTGGTGAGGAATGCAGAGTTCCCCCAGGCACTGCACTGCTTTGCAGCAATGAGATACCTGCCAAATAAATCAAGTCTCTTGATTCACCCTTTTTACCTCTCTGCATCCCATTTCCAGGTCCATGTGCAGCTGGTGTGGTTGGAATAAAAATGCCTCGTTACTGTTTGTTTGGAGATACAGTAAACACAGCTTCGCGGATGGAATCCACAGGCTTGCGTAAGGATTTAATTTTAGCTGTCAGTGTAACAGGACCAAAGGCTGTTGGTTAATTTGTGACTGAAGTGTCTGTTTTCAGCCGAGGACAATATATTATCAGCTTGCAGAAGTTTTAAAGATAAAGAAGCCATATTTGTTTTGATTATCAATTATTTAAATGTCCAAAGTGACAGTGGGCACTTCACTGGGCAATGAAGTGTTGTTCCCTGTTCCTGCTTCAGTGCTGGTAACAGGTAGTTTGTAGGCTGGCTCACTGCCTGAGCTCCTGTGGAAAATATGATACTTATGTGTCTGGAATTTAATTTTACTCTATGAACCATAGATTTTCCTTTGACCTAGAACTGTATTACTGCTTTGTTGTGTAAATATATTGACTCTGTATTTTAAGTTGAAGCAATTATGTCATCAACTTCACCATTAGGGAACCATGGCAAGAGCCAGTTTTGTCTCCTTCTGCCTAGTGTCTTCATATGAGGATTCTCTATATAGGTCACTCACAATTACTCTTTTCCCTTTTGACATCTAACTGCTATAGATACCATTGTTACCTGTATTTCAAATCAAGGGCTATGCCAGCTATTCTTGCCTGGATATGCTCTGTAGTGCAGTCAGAGTTTTCATACTGCAGTGTAATTGCTTCTCATTTAATTTGGCTCTCAGAATTTAAGATGATAACAATTGAAGGAGCTTCTGTTATAGCACCAGTTTTCACATATGCTTAATGCAAGTGAGATGTTTCCAGGCTGAGCTTTCATTGTCTCTTTTATTTTTTTAGCTTTAAGGATTCATGTAAATGGTTCCACAATTAACATCCTGAAAAGAACAGACTGCCAATTCCAGTATGAAGAGAGAGGAGAAACGTACTTGAAGGTAACCTTTACCATGTGCAACCATGAACACAGAGAAGAGGAATAGTAATAAGCATTGTATAGCTGAGAATAGCCCAGAACTTAACAGCTGGGGAACAAGGATTACTGATCAAAATTGGTATAACAGTCTCTGGTGGCTGAAGACACTTCTATAAAGACAATGCAGGCAATGAAGAGCTCCCTAACTCATACATTAAAGCAACATAAAGATGTGGAGAATAAATGAAACATGTCATGGGGAACAGAAGATTGTAGAGTGAAGTCATCTGCTAAAAGAGAAGCTGAATCTAGTGTTAATTTGTTAATGCCCCAAAATCTACCAATCCATTTATTTCAATCTATTCTACTTGTCTGTCCTTGGGAGCTGATGGTAGGCACCACAGCTCACCTCTCCCACAACTTGTGTCTCAGGTCATGGAACAAGGAAGTGAGTGTGCAGCTGCATCTGCCCCATCCTTCTTCTCACATCTAATTTGTAATACTTTGCTGTCAGCATCAGTTACTGAAAATAAGCAAAGGCAAACATGGCAATGTGCAAGAGAGTATTATTTAAGTAAATTAACTATAGGAAATTGCATTCTAATCCCAACACTGTGCTTTCTCTTCTTTAGGGCAGAGGAACAGAAATTACCTACTGGTTGACGGGTACTGAGGACAAGAAATACAATCTCCCAACACCTCCTTCTGTGTAAGATGGTCTTTTTATGTGAAAAGGAAGGAGAAATTCCCATTCTTTGCACTTTAGCCTTTATTGTTCCTCCTTGGCACTTGTGGATTTTTTATACCATTGAATTTGCCTTCAGTTGTTAGAGGCTTGATAGTGAATATGCATATAAACATGTAAATATTCATTACATGGGACTCTGTGTGTGCTGAAGGTTGTCTATATAAATCTTTAGCAGGTTCTTTGCCTTGGAAGGGTGTAACACTTACAGAACAAGTTGCTGATGTGATAAAAGCAAGAGGTGGACAGGAAAATAAAAAACATTAATATTCCCACAAGTTTAGTCCGAGTGGCACCTGTGTGTCACACTACAGGAAGAGGATAACCAGAACTGAGTGTGCAGCTCTGTTGTGCCTGTGAACTCTTGGGAACAATTTGTAAGAGGAATGAAACTTACAGGATTTCAAGCACTATTCTGCTACAAGAGGTGGACCAAGTTACTGTAGTACTGCACAGGAATAAAGCCTTTAAAATTATACAAGAGCTTACTTTCTAACATTTAGAGAAGTTATCAGTAAAAAAAAAAAAAAAAAAAAAAAAAGAGGTTGATGTTCTGGAACTGAGCCATCATTTTGCATTAGAATTGAATAAAATATAGCAATAGTGGAAATGATGTTTTTGAGCAACTATGCAAAATTGAAGTCAGGACAACTTGTTGCATTTTTCTAGTGTATATTTTGCATATGAGTACCTCTTTATTTCCTGCAAACTCACTAAATGTGGAAGTTGCTCACTTGTTGCTCTAAACACACGTGTACAGTCTCTCTTCATTAAGTGGGAATTTGTTGCCATCTGCTTTGAAATGACAATGTTTCATTACAAATTGAAGCAATGATATTGCAAATTGGGGTTTGCCAGGTACATGGGGATCCCTTGTCCTGACACATATAAGTAAATGTTACAGCTTGCCTCTACTGTAAGTTTTGAGTCTTACAGTGTGATCTTTGCACAAATAAAATTCTCTGTCCATTTATTCTGTAAAAGAGGAGATTAAGTGGAATATGAGGGTTTTCTCAGGGCATTTGCAAACCAGAAATAATGAAATTTTTAATCTGCTGCAGAATCTCATAAGCTTTGTTATTTTTTTAAATGGAAAGTACAAGAGTTTCGGCTGAGCAGGAAATACTGTCAAGGCTACCTCATGATCTCTTTTGTAAACTCAGAACTACTTTTTAAAAATTAACATGATCGGTTGAGACTACCAGAATTATTGAATTGGCAATCTTCTGGAATTCAACAATTGAAAGTACCTCTTGAGCTGGATCACAGTGATGCTTTTGTTTTTACTTCCTCGTATATGACTGCCCCTTAAAAATTGTCATATGTGGGATACTCCAGCAAAGGCCAAATACACTGAAGCAGTTTCTGAAACAGTGGCAACTCTATTACTGAAGGCCACCTGAAGTTGAATAGTTAAAGTCCTGGTGCCATAAAGTAATGATATTGAGAGCTGGTGTCATAAAGGAATTATATTGAGAGCTACAAACTATTTTGATTAGGATTGACTCCATGTCTGCCTTTTCATGCAAGTGATGTTGGCTTTTTAAGGTCAATAATGACACAGCTACAGACCTACTATCTGGAAAACTCACATGAAAATCCTTCTTCTGTTCCTAAATTCAGAACCAGAATTTGGTCCTGGCTCCACATTTTATCAGTAGTGTGTGAATGTCATTAAGATAAACGTGGGAATAGAAATGTTTAAAAATCTCTGGGGACCTGAGGATCACCAAAAACATGTGAATCACTGAATTTTTTTCTCCATCCTGTTGATTTTAGGGAGAATCAGCAGCGGTTACACGATGACTTAGCAGAGATGATAACCAATAGTCTTCAGAAAAGGGAAAATGAAGGATCCAAGGCACAGGAGCTTTCGCGGGTAGGTAGCCACCGATCAGGTACCCTGGAATACCTGCAACTGGTCAGCACAGAGAATTTTACCACATATGTTTAAAACTGGATGTCTAGTATGACTCAAAAAGCTGCAGCAACTCTCTGTACAACTTCATGTGGAGGCTGGAGGCTTGTAGACACAACTGGAGGAAAAAGAAAACACCTTTTCAAGCATCCTTTTTACCATCCAACCTGCTGTCAGTAAATCAAAACTCTCTTCACTGTAACATTGAAATTGTTGGATGACTTTGTTAGGACACATGCAGCATGATTTGAGGTAAATGAAAATGTTTGCACTTGAGTCTGGAAAATAGTGGGGGTTTTTGCTTTAGTTAGGTTTTTTTTTTTAACCGTGATAGCTTGTTCAATAATCCACTTCTGAAAATATTCACAGCAAAAGCTTAATTTGCCATGATCTATAGATGTTGTATTTAATTTGTAATTTTTATTTGAAGAAAGATTTGGTGTAATATATTTGAAATTATAATTAAATATATCATATGTAAAACCTGGATATGTTGTTATTTTGTTTCTTCTGCTGTTTTCCTCTGTGTTTCACATGTTTTCTTGAATCAAGCTGATTTTGTTCAAGAGATGACACTTCTGTCATTTACATTGGGAGATTATTCCAGAAGTATGGTTTGTAAAGTTTAGCTCAATCTCCTGGGCCTGAAAAATGAAACTCATTCATGCAAAACAAGACATTTTCATATCTTTTCACCACTTCTGCTTCTGCCCCCAAACCAGAAGTGAAACAGAAATTAAGGAAATAAAATTATCTGGATTTCTTAACCTCAGACCTTTTCAATTCAACTTTTGGATGCAGTTTTACAGTCAAGCAGGTTTTACTCAGATGACTCATTCTTCAACTGACACCACAACACTGGTGTTAATAAACAGCTTTAAAAAGCAACAAAAGCACAGGGGTTGCATGTAAAAGAAAATCAGCATTCACATGAAGAAATAACATCTAGTCAGTGAAGAACATCTGCTTTTGCAAGGGCCTTTTGTGCATTATTGGCTTTCAAAGCAGAACTACTTCCACCATTGTCAAATACTGGTCAGTATTCAAACAATAAAACTGGTGCAAAATCATTATTGTATAATTTTGAACAGCATTTTTGCTCAACTAAACAACGTTAAAAGAATTAAAAGAGAGCAATACAGTTGCCTCTGTTTTTTCTCTTTAAGAGAAGCTGGCTTTGTAAGAACACACACACACACACACACATTAAAAGAACAATGTAGATGTAAATAGATCTGAAGTGCAGATATTACTGGAAAAATTCAATAATGAGGTTCTGTAGGGCTTATACTCATCTAATAAATGTATATTCCTACACTCAGGAACATGATACAGACAAATAGCATAAAGTGTGTACCAAACAGCCACAGCTTTCACATGGTATATAACTGATCTGAAACTCAAACTGGAATTAATACCGTACCATCCTCTGTCTGTGTCCTAATGGAAGCATTCACTGGGGTGAGGACAAAAAAACCCCAACCAAACCCTGATGTGCTAAAACTGGTATGTATTAAAAAGAGTATAATTACAATAAAAATATAAAGTCTGCTATTTCCTACCTCATGGTGCCAATCCACAAGATTTGTCTTTATGTCTGTGTTCCTGGGTGTGACTGCTGCACTACTGGGCACTGCTGGGCTATTCTGGTTGCTGTGGCTGAAACACCCAGCAAATGTAGCTGTGATGTAGTGACAAGTGCTGGACTCGTCAAGCCTGAAGATGACCACTATGATTACCCCAAGCAGAGCTGTTCTGATCTTTGAAGTGGTACAAGTGACCTAACTCCTCTTTTTAAAGAGTTTTAGGGGTTCCTTGACACCCCTGAGACACAAATTATTTTAGAGCACACGTTTGCTGACACTGATTGAGAAAATTACTTTAAACAGTGCTCAGTTTTCAGCAGCTCTTCTCTTTCCAGAGTTCTTCAGATAATAAATTTGGTATCATTTTGTGAAGAGAAATAGTTACCTTAGCAATGAGTTGATGGACTCATCTTCTGGTAGATTTCTTTTCCCATGGTTCTGTCCCTGCACGTGTCTGTTACCTACACGCGACAATAAAATCAACGTTGACTACTCTTTTAAAAAATCCTGATTTCTGGTTTGAATGTTTTTTCCTTCTCTCTAAGTAAAAAGTAGCCCAGAACAAAGCGGTGATAGGTATGGAAGGATCCCTGCAGCCTGGTGACACAGTGCTCTTACCCAGGGCTTGGGGCCAAGGCTTGCTACTTGGCCTGAACTGGTTGGCATGTGATCATGTTATGTGAGGCTATTACAGGCACCGGTATCAAATTCAAACTGTCTTAAACAATTACTGAAACACAAAGTCCAAATAATGGCCCTTTTCAGATGATGGCAGAATATCCACACTGGGTGAGAAAAAAATGCAGTGCCTCAAAATGGTCTGAATCATGGGTGCAAAGGAAAACTCCAAGGAAAGCTGTAAACCCTAGGAAAAGTTCTGTCCCATATTTCTTCTGCTGGGACACACACAGCAGTAACTGTTCTAACAGGGCTGAAAGCTGCCCTTCTCAGTCGTTTCTCACAATGTGATGAAAAACGCATATTTTGACAAGGCATCGCCCAATTCCTCTTGTGTCTTTTCGCAGGCCGTTCTTGATAAAACTTTCGCCCCTTCAAGGTTAACCACCATCGGGAAGTCCAGGGGCGCCGCAGGCACCTGCCTGGGGACCCGCCTTCACTACCCTGCGAGGCCGGACCTCGGCCAGGAGCGATTCCCACACCTCAACCAGGCCTTGGGGTCTCCAAACCCCTATCGGGGCAGGAAAAATGCCGCCGCTCCCGGGGCACATCCCGGCGGCCGGCGCGGGAACAACCGTCCCCGGCACGGCCACCTCCAGCACGGGGCGCCGCGGCCGGGGCGGGCGCCGGAGGAGGCGGGGGCAGCGGCGAGACCTGCCCCGAGCGAGGGAACTTCTTAAAGTCCCGCCGCCTCCCGGCGCTCCGAGGAGTCGCGGGGGAGCGGTGGCATGGCCCGGGCGGGCGGCGGCGTGTGCCGCTGCTGCTGGGCGCTCGTCCTCCTGTGGGCGGCGGCGGGCGGCCGCGCAGGTGAGGCGAGCGGGGGCGCGGGGGTGCCGGCCAAAGCCCCCTCGCCGTGGTGGGGGGATGACAGGAGTCACAGGGGCTGCCCCGCCAGTGTCGCCAGGCGGTCGGGAGGGGTAGCCCGGCCCGGGCTCGGCTGCGGCTCTCCCGGGTACCGCCGGGCTCCGCGCTCCGCCTGTGGCAGCTGCGCCTCCGCCCCGTGCTGCCTGGGACGCGGGTGCGAGGCCGCCCCGCTCCCCACGGCGGGACCCCTCAGGCCGGGCTGGCCCCGGCCCCCTCAGGGGCTGCTCCGCCAGCGCCTCGTGCCCCGCGGCCGGGCCGGCGCGGCCGTGCTGCCTCGTGGGTGTTCGGTGCCGGCGCTTTCTAAACATCCTCCCAGTTCCCAGAAGGGGCGCGGGGAATCAAACTGGGAATCCAACAGGTGGGAAATTGCCTTGAGCTCCCAGCCGAGCTGGTTTTCAATGCCGTATGCAGGCAAGGGAATCGTTCAGGATGAAGACATCGTTGTGGTGCTGTGGCCTACGGCGTGCTGCAGCTTGTGACTAACAGAGTTTAGTGCTGCCTTGTGGGGTATAGGTCACGGTCTGCGCTTCAGAGCCCATACGGAATCCCAGAATGGTTTGAGTTGGAAGGGACCTTAAGGATCATCTTGTTCCAACCACGCTGCCTCGGGCAGGGACGCAGTATCTCACTCTTGTGCTGCTTTCAATAAATTCTGAAGGTTTTAAGGGCTGGATTTGGTGCTTATCTTCCAGGAATTTCCCAGTTAATGTATTAAGTGCCACAAACCAAGGAGAAATTCACGTAACAGTTGTTCCAATGTGTGCAAAGTGTTATAGGCGTATCATTTCATGGACAGTCCTATCTCATTGTGCAGACATACTTTCAAAACTTCACCTGGATCGGCAAAAACTTCGGTTAGGAGGACGGGAGGAAGGGTCAGCTGTAAATTATCTAGAGGAAATGGAAGCAAGTTTAGGGTATGAAGTAGTTTCACCTAATGCCTAACTAATTTCTAACATAATTGAGATACTGGTAGAAAACTACAAAGGAGCAAATAGAAATGCCTTCAGGCTATTTGATGGCGTAAATGGCTTTCAACATTGTGAATTGTCTAGATTCCGTTGTTTGGGTTTTTTAAAATTGGTTCATTTTTCTTTAGCACTTTGAATGCCTTGAGGATTATTCATCATACACTTTGGAAAATGTTTCTGGAGGATGTTCTTTAATATGACTTAAATTGAGGTGCTCTGAGATTAGTGAAGCTACTTGTTGTTTGTTTCCTCTGGGTGACCTATACTAGGTACCTGTAACTGTTTTGGCAAATTTGCTAAGCTTTACTAGTAAGTATCCTTGTGGCCGTGAAAACCATACAAGACTGAAACTCTTAATTGATAGGCCACATTTGAATATTGCTTTTCACTGATGTAAGCTCAAATTAGGGCATTAGGCTTCAAATGACAGGCCTGTTGGAAACAAATTGAAAAATTACTTAGACCTGAAATGTATAAGGAAATAGGATGAATTAAGGCCAGTAGAATAGAAAACACAAATAGCTTATATTCAGGCAGATCAAGAAAGCATTTACTCCTTTATTTAAAAATTACTGGGCTTTGTGTTAATTTCATGTGTGGTTTAAGCTAATCTCTAAAGAAACCCTGAAATACTTTCTTTTTGTAATAGATTCCAATCATAACTGTATATTGAAATCTCCCTTGTTCTTTAGAGTTATACAACCTTTCAAAAATAGTTAAAAGAATGCTTCTCAAAAAAACAAACACACGGATAGGCAGGATCAGAGGAGGTCACAAAGATGGTCAGAGGGATGGAGCACCTCTCCTGCAAAGGCAGACTGAGGGAACTGGGGTTGTTCAGCCTGGAGAGTCCCACTGCAGCCTTCCAGTACCTGGAGGGGGATTCTAAAAAGGAGGAAGATGGACTTTGCATACGAGCAGGTAGTGACAGAACAAGGGGTAGTGGTTTTAGACTGAATGAGGGCAGACTGAGATCAGATACAGGAAAAAATTCTTTACTGTGAGGGTGGTGAGGCACTGGCGCAGGTTGCCCAAGTTCTGGATGTCCCATCTCTGGAAATGTTCAAGGGCAAGTTGGATGGGGCCCTGAGCAACCTGGACTAGTGAGAGGTGACCAGGCCTATGGCAGGGAGGTTGGAACTAGATGATTTTTAAGGTCACTTCTATGATTCTATAAAAATTTTAATGAAAAAATAGGCCAAGCTCTTTCAAATTAAAACATTGAACAGAAATACCATTATTATGGTTGACCTGAGATATTTAAATGCTGTACTGTGATAATATAATCTTTACTACTGAACATTAGTTGTAGGGGAGGGTATACTGAAATCAAACCTGCAATTTTGTTCTGGATTTTTTTTGTATTTTGAAGTGATGCAAAACTAGTTGTCAGTGAAACAGGAGAGTGATACCTTCCCTATTTAGTGGAAAGTTTGTAGGCAGAATCTGTGAAGAACACCTCTACAAAAAAATAGCTTCACATTTGGAAAGCCACAGATAAAAATTAGTAGTTAAATTAGTAGTTAAGGAAACCAGTAGTTTTCATGTTAGTAGGAGATGCTCACAATTGTTAATTTAGCTTGTTATGTATGAACTAACCCGTGTTCTATTGCTGGTGAGTTGGCTTGCTTGGCAGACTAAGGAAAAATATAAATATTATTTCTCACCCCCAGACTTTGTAATTCTTTCATCTGCAAGGAAAAGAGCTCTACTCATTTCTCTAATTATAAAGTCCAGTAACCTAACTTGATATAGGTATGTTTTAAAAACAACTTATAGCTGGGAAAGGCTAAGGAAAAGCAGTTGTTGCATATTGCCAAATAAATCTTACTGGTGTTCTTAATGCATGCCAGGTGTTATTTTTTGGCTCTAATTTATTTAATAAATATTAGTAATAGTGTGCTTGTTAGATTGTCTTGGGCCATCTCCATACTGCTTTTCTTTAATTTTTCATCTTCTCTGTCAATTCTGTTCTTTTATTGCAAATTGCTGCTATTCCTTCATGTCTTCTTCACCATCTGCTTTCTTTGTGTTTCATCTCATGTCAGTCCTCTATCTTAGTATTTTCTTTAATTGCTTGTTTCCTATTCTAATGCACATGCATGCATTTCTACTTTCCCGCTGCCACCAAGACGATGTCCAGTTTTAACATAACTTTAGAAATGCCTGTACTGAGCCCAAAAGGCAGAGAACAGATTTGGTGTTTTGGCTTAAAACCCAAAGGGACCACTACCACCTCCTATATTTCTGGCTGAATATCCTTTTCCCATTATTTAGGGAATCATTTTGGCTGAAAGCAGATATTTCTCACTTGCTGTAGAAATTCCAGCACTCTCCCAGCTATAGTCCCTGTTTCTGGTTCTATGTTTGGCAGAAGGGTTGATGTATCTTTAAAAGCAAGCAGCTTGAAGGAGGGTTCCTCCCAGTCCCAGAAAGGAGAAGAAACTCTTTTTCCCAGGCTTGTTCTGTCATTGCACTTCTGCACGTCCCTCTCCCACCCCACTGGTGGTTGTGTTGAAACTCTGCATTGCTGATGCTGTGCAGTTCTCCTGGCTGGCTCATGGAGGGGAAGGGTGATTCCACTGGCCCACCCTATCCCCCAGGATTTTTACTTCTTAATTGCAGTAGATAGTGTGTGCTTTGGTGTGTTATTGAGGTTATTCTAAGCAATACTGTTGTGGAACAGTTACAGATTATCACAGTCTGATTCATAGGAGTTCTAGCAGGCTGAACACTTGGAGGTCCTAACTTTGATGATGAAAGGATGATTTGTAGGTTCATGGAGGCATTACAATTGCTTTATATGCAAAAATTTATCAATATGAATGCTGGGATAAGAGGTGCTAGGGCCCCTGCCTCACCCTCCAAAAATAAATGTAAAAATGCCAATAATATTCAATATTATTCAAAAGTTTTTTTCAGAATTCAAACAGGAATGTTTGAAAATGTGCACATGCTTCTTGTATATCTATATTGTGTATTATACTTCTGTATGGCTGTCTTGGTAAAGGCAGTTCTGCTTGTTTAGATTGAATACAGAATAAAATTGTAACAGATTAGGTGGTACTAAATGCTTTGACTACATTGTAGTGTAGTTTTTACAGTGTAGCTTGTAGTTTTAACTCCAACTGCAAGGTGAAATGAGATGATGAGTCAATGGGAAATAGTGGTTTCCAGCATTGTTGTTAAACTATAACAGCTATCTTGATGCTATTCCTTTAAAGGCTACTCAAGGTTTGTTGCAAATTATCCTTTAATTTGATGTTTCCCCTTCCCTCCCATCCTCTTTGAGTCCTGGTTTTCTTCAGATTAAATTTGTCATGTAGGGAAGCTGGGGCAGGGCAAACTCCAGGAGTAATTCAAAAGTTTCTTCAGACTTTTGAAAATAATTCTGCATGTTCATGCTCTGGCAGAACATGAAACAAAGGAACCCAGTCTGCTGTGTAAGACTACCTGTGTCAGATGGTCTGTCTGGCTTTGGCATCAGCTTTCTTCTCCAAAGAAAAGCAACAGCTCTTTTGCTTTAGGTAGACACAGTTTCTGTATAGGTGTAATAGGTATTCTGACATACCTATTTGGTTTGCAGGCACTAATAGCAATACCCAGCTGCCTTGATTCCTGTTGAATTCCAGCCACCTCTCTACAGCCTCCTGAAGAGATGGAAAGATGGTCATGGTTTGCCTTACTTTGTTCTTTCTCTTTTTATCTGTTCCTCAACACCTTTGTTTACTGTGCAAGTAGTCTCTTGCCTGCCTTGCAATGGGATTCTTGGTTGGAACCAGCCCTCCCATTTACTGCTCTGACCCCTTGCATCAACCCCTCACAGAACTTCCTTTTCGCTGACTTTTTTGGTGTGTAAGCTTTAGCTTTGTAAGGTGGTCTTTGGCTTTCATCAGTGATGACCCTTATCAGCCTGCTCTTCTGTTCACAGATTTTTCAGTCTGAGTGATTCCCATGTTTACTTTGAATCTAAAGTAGAAATTATTGCTTCTATTGCTAGAAGATAGTTAAGGAGACAGCAGAAGACTAAGCTCATAGCTGCTTGAAGAGTTACTGAAAGTCTGTTGTCTGTCTTTTAAATAGCCTCAGTACCTGGCAGATGAAAAACGTGTTTTTAAACACTGTGTTCCAAGACCCTGAAATTACTTCATCTCTGAATAGACTCATGTAACAACTTCTTCTCATAGGATGTGGGAAAAGCAAAGTCCTTTCACTACTAAAATTCTGGTTCTGCCAATGCATTTTCTGTTCTGATGAGAAGTGTCCCTAGTATGTCATGGAGACTGACCTAGTGCACAGTGCTGCAAAGCCTAGCTGGAGGCTGCTAACAGATGTCTGTGCCAGGGTTGATACTGGTCAGCATCTTCCTTGATGACCTTGGTGATGGGGCAAGTTTGCTGATGATATGCCAGAGGGCTGTGCATTCAGAAGGGCTGTTTATGAATTTATCCGTAAAACTTTTCAAATTATTCTGGGACCTCTGACATATGATTTTTTCCAACTCTTCTCACAGTGATGTAGTAGTGGTTTGATCAGTCATGCTTAGAGAGCTGATGTAATCACAGCCCATCTTAGAGAGGATTCAGTTAGAATTGTAGGGCATGGGACCTTTTTGATTTTGTTGTTGTTTGTTTGGTAGTTTGGTTTTGGTTTTTTTTTTTTCCAGAAAGCAGTTTACATTGCTCTCTGTTCTTCAGCTTTGCAGGATTAAAACACAACTAATCAAGAATCTATTTCTTAAAACAGCAGTCCAAATCGAACTCTGAGAAGTCTATTGCCCTTCCTTCCTGTTTGTATCATGCTTGGGATCAATTCTATTTCAGATGCATGACAGACACTGTGTATCTTGTAAAGGACTCCATACCTACTTTTGTCTTTGTCTTTGTTTGTGATCCACTGAGTCCTAGTGCTTCTGTTATGCCATCTCAGGGATTGGTTCCCCAGATGGTCTGTGTAGAAAGTTTTTGCAAGTTTTTGAATCTTTAGGTGGAAAATTAAGTCAACAGTAGTTTATAATCCTTTGCAGTTGCTAAGGCATGCTGTCTTCTAAAGTTGCTTTCAGTAAGATTTGTATAGACTGTCTTCTGAGCCGGGTAAGGAAATACTTCTCAGAGTTTTATGTCAACATTCTGCTATGCTGGAGCTGTACACTGAAAGAGTTGTAGAAAACTTCCAGAAGAATAACATGAGAATGTTTAGTTGTGAGCTTTGTAAAACTCCAGTTAGTCCTCATGCCCTTTTTCAGTACATTAGCATTAGTGTTGATCTCTGTAGTAGAACTAAGCCTGATGGAAAGCTATGAAATTAACATTTTAAAATTGCCAAAACACTGTCTTGACATTTCAGTATTGCATAGGAAACACTTATGTTTGTTACCCTTATCTCCTTTCTTCTCCACCACAGAACTCCGCTATGCAACTGTGTACTGGAATAGAGCTGAAAAAATACTTCAGGTCAAGAATACGCTGGACAGGAGTGGAGATGCTTATGGCTTCTACAACAACAGTCTACAGACAACAGGCTGGGGAGTCCTGGAGATCAGAGCAGGCTATGGCTCTCAGACCTTAAGCAATGAAGATATTATGTATGTTGCTGGCTTCTTGGAAGGCTATCTCACAGCTCCGTAAGTACCTCCGGAAGCAACTCAATTCATGACACTTCCAGTGGATTTCTGTACTTGTGAGGTTTTTTGTTTGCTTTCATTGTCCTAAATTCCTTTCCATTTAAACTAATGATACATTTTGCATCTGTGTGCTATTCTTTTAATTAGTAGCAGGTACAAAGTGTAGCTTCATTATGGGGTCAGTATGTGCCCTCCCCTTCTCATCCTGCAGCACTTCCCAACACCTTGGTGGGATAGATGGGTACTGTATCTGTATTACTGCTTAAGTAATGTAATCACAAAATAATGTAAGTGTAACAAAGTGCATAAGGAGTAGCAAAAAGTGTGGTTATTTCCCCAGCTTGTAGTTTGGTGGCTGATCCGGCAGTTGAGAGGAGCTCAGGCAGGGAGAAATGTTGCTAGCAAGGTCTGCAGGGCTTCCTTAAGGATGTTTTTCAGCAAATATTGTCAAGAAACTGCTAGAGACCAGATACTAAAACTTCACAGTGTGGAGAGTTGTCTTGGCCAACTTAAAAAAAGAATAAATATGCACTATAGACCTGAAAGCAGACTGGGGTATGTCTAGAAGGATTAGTGTTCTCCTGAAAGCCCTGAGGGACTGAGCCTTTCCCACAGTGCACATCTATGAAAAGTGAGAAAATTTTGTACTTGTTACAAATCCAGTGCAGGGTTTTTTTCCTAAAATAAAACAAACAGAAAAATCCATAACCCCAAAAAATAGCCAACCAAAAAAATTAACCAAACTTTGTTCTTTCTGTGGCTAAGTTGGAAGACGGGATGACGCTATGAAATATTCATTGATAGCAGATGGCGGTGCTGGGTTGGACTTCATGATCTTAAGGGTCTTTTCCAATCTTCTAAAAGATTCCATGGTTCTCTATAGCTGGTGATACAGCTAAGAACATGACATGTGGCTTGTTGTTGAATAAGTTCCATCTTTTGCTCTATCAACACAGTCATAGGAAAAGAAAAATTCCAACTTTCTGATGCTGGGAGAAGTTTGCGATGGCTGCTGTGACCTGACGTTTTGGCTTCACCAGCTTTGCTTTCAGAGGACTGAAATAAATACCCATAGGCTGTGTTGCACAGGCCAGCAAGGGAAGGTTGTCTGCTGAACATTTGTCAGATATGGCTGCTGGACAAGATTATATTAATTTAATTACTGAGATATTTTAAGATCAGTTAATATTTATGGATAGTTCTCTGAGCATATGATAATGTGACTCTCTAGTAGGTTTTGCTGGTGAGGCACCTAGGTCTCTGGAAATGTATAAAAGAAATTCAATAAAGTAATATTTGTCAATAACAAAACACTTTTGAGAGAGTGAAGGAGTCCTAAAGTTTATAGTACACAATCTGTACTCCAGACAGGAAAGGAAATTAAGTTCTTCAGGGATCTGTTGTTGGATTATTTGGCGTGAGAGGTTATTGCCTTGCACTATTCAGTCAGTTTATGTAAATTGTCCCTGAATCTGGGGAATGCTAGCATTGTATTTAGAATATTGTTAAAATTGGGTATTGTTCAGCCAGTTTTTTTTCCTAAGGCTTTACCTAGGTGTGTTAATCAATAGGTGACTAAGCTTAAGTTTGGTCATAATACAGGTAGCCCAGTCCATGCTAAGCTCAATTAGATGGCAAGTAGTGCTGTAGTAGGAACAACTCACACCCTTTCCTCTTCTGCCTCAACAGTAGATTTATGTGTCTGTTCCTTTTAATGTGGTTTGAATGTGAAAGAGTGTCTGCAGGGATTTATCTTCTGTCTTATTCTAGGCTAACTTTCAGAGGAAGGAGGTTTTCTCCCTTTTTTTTCCCCACATGTGTTAAGTGAAGATTCACAGAAGTGAAGTTATCCAAGTTATTCTGCTCAAGGCTTTTGCCTTCTGCAGGTCCTGTGCTTACTGAGGTTGGTTCCCAGCTGTGGCTGCTGTTACTCTAGGGCTAACAGCTCCAGCACTGAGTGGCCCTTTGTAAAGGAGTGCATATAGCAGAACCAGTAATGAACAGAAGTGAAGCTGAGGGTTTGTATTAATGTGGAAAAGTACGGCTTGAGACTTAGGCTTTTAAGCAAAATGGGGAATTCAGCTGTTTGAAAGGAGATTAAGTGCAAGAGTGGGTTAAGATGCAAAACCAGAAGTAGCCAAAGCCTGTCTTTTCTTAGGAGACTTTTTGAGAAAATCCTCCAAGAAATCCCCTGGCGAGTGCAAAACCTGAAAATGCTTGCTCTCAATGAGTATCAAATATTACACATACTGTCTGAGTTTAATTTTTTTTGGCTATTTCTTTGCCCCACTGTCCATCTGTAACTGCAGTGCAAGTGTATTTCTCACTTAGAGTTACAAACAATTTTTTCTGTCAGTTTGTGTAAAGTTATTTTGGATAAAGAAGGCTTCTCCAGAAGCTAATACCTTTTGAAAATGTTTCAAGTAAGGAACAGAGATGAAATAGTGGTGTACTCACTTGACCCTTGATAAGACAGAGAACCTACTACTTCAGGTTTTAGCTGCGTTACCTTGATGGGTTTTTATTTGCCAAACTGCAACTAATGAACCCTTTTATAGACTGTGTTTGCAATTTCCTAAATTGCAAGAGAAGTGAGAACTCCCCAAGTCTGCAGATGTTAAGATTGCACTCAGAACTCCATTTCTCCTTCATCTTGCCTAGAAATTTAGAGAATCCTAATTAACATGCAGGCAGATGTTCTATCTGTGGGACAGTTAAACAAGTCTTCTGGAGTAAAACTGGGAAACAGCCTTTCTCAATCAGTAACTCTATTCCCATCAGACTGCCTGGCCCATTTAGCCTGTTTTAGGGAAACTCTAGCACCATCACAACTTTCCTTAGAGAAGGTGTCTTTAAACACTCTCTTTTGCACATGTTGGTGTCCACAGCTCCAGCTTCCCTTTGAAGCTCTCGGTAAGAACAAGGGAGAGTGTAGGTACGTGTTTAGCTTTGGGGAAGGCTTTATTTGCGTTGTCAGCCACTTAGCTGCTGGAGTGAAGACTCTTATGTGCCTTACCTGAACAAGCACCTCAGGTGGTTCAGACACAGCCTTCCAATGTGAAAACTTTGGGTGTACTTGGTAACTGAAGAGCTTTTTAGTACATGGCTACCTGTAGTCTGAACAACTCCATGGTCTCCAGCTGTCCTGCATCCATATGTAATACAACTCCATGAAGCAGACCCAGCGTGGGTCTTTGTAGAAATTCTGGAACTCCTCCTAGGAAGAGCTCTGATGTGATGCATTGATGGGATGGGAATGTTGGTGCCTGAACTCATGTTGAAGTACAGTTTCCTGCAGAAGCTGTTGGATGAGCTGGAGGTCCAACTTGGCCTGCAATTTGGAGACCTTCAGGAATTCTCAGCCAGCTGAGATCTCACATTACTCCTAGGGGATGAAGGAGAGTTTCCAGACACAGCTAGGCCTTTAACATGTAAGCAAAAGAGTGACAAAGTATCTCTCTTAAAAGTATATGCCTTGCCTATAGTAGGAACCTAAACAGTCCGTAAAATAATGAGATTTTTTAAAAAAATCAAAATACGAAACATGCTAGAACTGTTTTATATTGGATTACTGGGGCATAATTAATTTCAGCTCTAACTGTATAGGTCAGTGGTAGAAAAAGCAATAGTCAGACCAGTTTTCCAGTGATGGCAGAAATGTAAGTCTTCTCTGGAGCATGCTTCATCTTTCTAATGCTGACACCTGATTCAGAGTATGAGAGTATCCATATGTTTTTAAAATGCCTAGTTAGACATTGGATAAATTGAATCCTAGTGTCTGGGGATCCAAGCACTTGTTTGTATCCCAAATCTCTCACCTTTCTGCAAAGTCCAGTCATATCATCTAGCCAAGGTACTTGCTCTGGCTTTCTTAGATATGAATTTTCTTTCCCCATTTCTAACAGAGAAGTGTTAATGAGGCCTGACTTTACTTAGTGGCACATCTTAGAACACATCTAAATCTGTGACATTATTTTAAATCAGTTCCAGTTGGGACATGCCAGGTGCCTAAAAACAGTATTTAAATTTGAAGCAACATTAATTTTACTCTTTCCTCATATAGCCTCAGCTGACTGGAGTCCTGTCATCTTCCTTGCTAATTTAAAGAAGGACTCTGCTTTTCTGGTTGTAGGCTTGGAATTCTTGTCCCAGAATAATGCCCTTACAGAACACACAAGCCAGGCACATAGAAGCTTTGTTAAAGCAAAAAAAAAAAAAAAAAAAAAAAAAAAAAAAAAAAAAAAAAAAAAAAGCCTGAAGAGAGCAACTGGGGGAAAAATTCTTGATAACCATGATCATTAAAAAAAAAAAAAAATCAATTCCAGGAATTGTCTGTCCTCTGTCAGCAAATAGGATTGAAAGCCATTAAAGAAGGCGTTTTCAGCCACAATTCTAACCTAACCCAGTCTCTACATCAGTCATGACAGCTTAAAGATACTGCTGCTGCAAAATCTGCCTTGTGTTGCATAACCTCTGAGTGCAAAACAGAGAGTAGATCTGATGGTTGAGTCGGAAGCCTGGTTGTTTGTCCTGGCTTAGGCAGTGGTTAGGGCAGTATCCTAGCTGGATTTTATCTTCCTCATCTGGCTCTAATCCCTAAATGATCATCTGCCAGATGGACCAACTTGTGCTATTTGGTCCTCTTCAGTGACATGAGACTCTGATTTCTAGTATAGACTATGTTGTGCTTTAGCTCCCTTACTAAAATTACTTGGGATTTTTACGTGCCAACTTCTCTGTGAATATGCAGAGGTGGAGAATATTGCTCTCCAATTTTCTTGCTGTCTTCTGGAAGTAGGTTATGATATTTTATGTAGTCTTGCTTTACATGGGAGACAGAAAACTCTAGAACTAAAATTGTTGCTGGAGCTGCAGTTTTGTGAAAAATGTAATGGTGCAAAGCTGTTGAATGCTCCCCTTTTGTTCCAGCATCTCCCTTCCACAACCTAATTCAAACTACAAATAAAAACAAATCACATTTTTGTGGATTACTGTATTGCCTGAATGTGTGAGACAATTGGATTTGATTGTCAGAATGGTACCAGAGCTGAGATAAGAAGCAGCAGGATCATGCTATCAAGTTCATGCAATTGTCTGGGAATGGGGCAAGGGACAGAAAGAGGGGAGAAGGTCAGTAGATGATTCTCTAGTCATCAACAAACTGTTCTATCATCTCTATCTGTATTCTTTAATTATGTCCTGAGGGAAACTGGGAAGAGCTTCTGTCTGCATCCCTCCCAGAGGAAGCTGCTCTCATAAGTTTTATTACAGGAATTTTGCTGGCATGTGCTTTCCTTGAGGCTGGTATCTGTTTCTCAGCACTGTTTTCTTTCTCTCAGCACTTGGTAGGAGATAAATGTACTGATGACGGATGTAATTCTATCTCTATCAACTCAAGACCTCAGTGAAATAATTCTCTGCTGATGTTCCCCTTTTTTTTTGTTTGTTTTAAATTTAATCAGTGACTGAAAAAAAATATGTTGGTTAAATTTGACTCACATTAAGAGAAATGTTGAAGTTTATTTTGGCTTGGATCAGACAATTACATTTCAGCTAAAAAGGAAGGGTGACTTTAATTCTGGTCTCCTGAGCATTTTTTTAACAGCTGATTTCATCCTGAAGTACTTCACTTCAAGAAAAAAAAAGCCCTAACCAACAAGCAACAAAGCCCTTTCAACTTTTGTTTTTAATAGTTAATGTGTATAAAACAGCTAACTGAATTCAACAACAGAAAAAAACACAAGAATTTTGGTCTCCATGAAGCTGAATGTATTTAGGGATGCCATGAGTGGGAGTTTCTGTGGTAACTTGTAGGATTGTCTTATACACACTTAAAAATGGAGATACTTAGCTTAAACAGAAAGGAACATGGTTACTGACAAGTAAAACCTGCTAGATATCATGCTGAAATTCTCTCTCTGAAGAGTGAAATGAACTCAATCAGCCCATTATATTACCTTTGCCTATGTGGTTCTTTTGATTCCAAATAGCATAGGTCTCCAGAAAACTATTTTTGTTGTGCTTAAATTAATGTGATAATGCTTTCAAGGTGCTTCTGGCCTACAAACATTCCCTGAATGTGCAGTTTTGTTATGAAGTAGTTCAGTCTCATTCTTGCTCATCTCTTTCCATCGTGCAGCAGTTTGAGCAGTCATTGGCAAGGTAATTTATTTTAAATCACATTTTAACAATCCTTTTGTGTTACTTTTGCTCTTTGTCATGCACTGGAGTGTTTTCTGTGAGTAGGAAAAACTTACTTCGTGGACTGTGTTGCTTGTTTGTCAAGGCATGTTAATTAACTGGTTGGTAAACCGAAGATGCAAAGGAATAACTCCGGTTACTCTTGTTCTTTCAGGCAAATGTATGACCATGCTGCAAATATGTATCCACAGCTAATTAAGACTCCCACCATTCGAAGAGGAGTTCAGAATTTTATGGCGTATGTATTTATTTGCTAAAAATAAATCAGTCAAGACTTGGAGTTGGAGGATGAGAGAATTTTCAACCTTTTTTTATTCTCTTCCTTATGGGCTGAGGGAAACATATGCTTCCTTTCCCTCTGATTGAATGCCATTATTATTAAAAGAAATTCTAAATATACATGAAGAAGTGCATATGCCCTTCCTTAATTCTGATTCTTTCAAAGAAATGTTTGAGACCCTTGCTGCCAAAGGATGGGGAAAATGTCAATGAATTCTGAAGGTCATTCTAGTAAAATTCTGGTTTTGAAAAGTTGATATTTTCAATATTGCACTGAACAGTGGTCTCCTGACAGCTTAATCTTTTTGCATCTTTTCTTCTTCTGTTAGGTTATTTTAATCTCCTTAGACTTGTGTTTTTATTCCATTACAATACTTGTTTGAAATGGTCACTTTTGGGAACTATTTTTTTCTGTCTCTGCCTTGTCTTGCCCTTTCCATAAGGGGTTGAATATCTGATTGTTATTGCTGTGCATATATAAAGCTAATTGGTTTTAGCTTATCCAAAGCATAGAACAAAGAATCTTCGTACTCCCTTGCTATCATTTTTCAGCATTGCTGTGCTTCTCCTTATGAGAAAAATGGGATAGTTACCTATATCAATGTGTATATGTTTTTCCTAGAAAGACACAGCATAGCAGCTGTATTCCCCAACATGCTTTGCTGGATGAAGGGGGCAATTCTAGGTGGCCTTGTGTTGCTTTTCTATTGTCTCTATCCTTAACTCCTGCATCACTGCTTTACTTTATAGCAGTTTTGCAATATGGATTGCTGTGTTGTCTTGGAAGTCCTTAGCCCTAAATGCTCTGACCATATCCCTATTTCTTTGGACATACTTCTTGCATCATGTTGTTTCTAGAAAGCTAACTCTGGTTGGTTTTCTCACCCATATGCTGCTGGAAGAGTTTGCTTCTGAAGGTTTGTCCTCTCTATTTTGTTACTTTACATAGTGCTGGATGGATAGATACAGGAGGATAGAAGAGGCCAGCATCTGATTCTCATTTCCTGTGGTTCTTTTGTGGCTCTTTGTGCACAGCAAAAGAGAGAATTCTGAGAGATCCTTACAATGTTGGTGGCTCTTGCCCTAAGGTCTGTTCAGCTTGTGTTGCCTCATGCTCTAAACCTGGGCAATTTGGCTCCTGCCTGGATCTGGCACAGGGTACAGTTGTTTGGCCCCGCACCTGCTACTCAGAGGAGCATAGACGTGGTTCTCAGGCAATGTTTGAGCACCACCAGCAGAAAGCCCTCATTGCACTTGAACCTGCGGAGAGAAGGAGGCTCTTCAAATGTCAGTCTATTTTTATTCTTAAATAGACATTTAAAAGGGAATGTTTCATCCAACCTATCAAACACTTGTTTCCCTTTACTGACTAAATTTGCTATAGCAAAATCCTCCACAAACATGAAGTCCAATTCCTTCTTTGACACTAAAATCTGGTAGAGGCACGTGATTGTAAGGTATTTTGCTTAAGTCTGAACATTTACACTTGAATTATATAATGCTTATATCTTCAGGATTTCCAAGGCATGATTTACCTCAAATCTTCAGTAAGACTGGACCATCTGGTCATAACGTATTTTTCCCTTCCCTGCATTATCAATTATACTCTAAAAAAAACCCAAGAAAACCCCAACCTGTTTGTTCCTCTGCAGGAAGCAAGATCAATGGACAAGACAACAAATCAGAAATAACAAGGATGACCCATTTTGGAGGCATGCTGGCTATATTGTTGCACAGTTGGATGGTCTGTACATGGGAGCCCTTGAGTGGGCTAAACTACATAAACTAACAGTAAGACTACTGCACCTCTTTTTCAGTAGCTGGGGCTGGGATGTCAGTGAACAAACATGGAAGAAGGGGATCCACTTTTTAAAAATAAAAAACAGAAATAGGATACTTAGTGGCAAGTATGCCTTTTGCATGCCATTCTGCAAAATCTTTAGTGGCTGTTCAGTGTAGATAATGTGACTGAGCACTTGACCCATGTAACCACAGGTTCTTCACAAGGGGCTTGGAACCCTGGGCACTCATGTGCTGATTAAGTTGGGGGTGGCTTTTGTATCCATATGAATGTTGGAAGGACAGACACTTCTAAAATGCTTGTTGCTGTCACTTTGCAATTGTTATTAAGCAAATGACCCTTTAGGTATAAAGAGTACTTGCAATAGCATGAATTAAAGCTTTAATTCTTATTTCCAAACATTGGATTTCAAATCCTAAAAGCCTTTCTATCTTAGAGTATGTTTTATTTTACTAAATGACTTCTCCTTTTCTGTTTTTTTACGTCTCAAAAATATATGGTTACAAAAGATATGTTCTGTGTTGTGGCAGGTCAGATGGGGTAGATTTTGGGGTTTTGTTGGGTGGTGGTTTAGTTGGCTTTTTTTTTTTTGTTTTTTCATAATTTGCTTTTCTTTAATTTCAGTTAGAATTGTATTCCAGATCATCAGCTTGTATGTAACAACAGAACTCCTTTAACTCCAGTAGAGATATGGCAATTATAACGCTGTTCTAAAGTCTAATATCTAATAGGTTTTTCAGTGTGAGAGGAAGGACTTGAGTAATTGTAGTTGACCTTCTTACCTAGGTTAATCATACCAAGAATTTTGAGAAGTTGGGAGTTCTGAATTGTAAACAGTTGCATTTTAGTAAAATATACATCTTTCTTGCATAGAAGTCACTCTGGGGCTTTCATGAATGGGGAGCCAGATAAAACTGGAAAACTGGAAAAAAAAAAAAAGCATTTGTAATAATAATCCATCCTGAGGTACCTGAGTTTGTAGGGGAAGACACTAGAAACCTTGACTTTCTAGGAAAAGAGCACATTAATGTCCTTTTGTAACTCATGTATCTGAAGAGCCCTGTCAAGCTCATCAGGTTTTTGGTTTTTTTGCTGCTTCAGAATCTTTTAGATTCATATGGGGAGAAGGGAAGAGTGCTGGCTTGTGTCTGAGTTAATTCTTTGTAGCAGGCATGTCCTGCCTGCAAAGTGTGTTCCCTGGTGCTTGCTTATTTAACTATGCATTTGATACTAAAAAGCACTGACCTCTGAAGTGTTTGAATAATTTTTATCCTCTTTTTAGAGAGCTCACAAGCATGTCTATATAAAAAGGGTGCATTTGGTGAAAGTTCCAATGTGTGGCTCAGGCTGAAATGTATGTGTCCTCCATTATCAAATTATATGCATGAATTTTTCTTTTTCTTTTCCCAAATGTGCGTGCAGTAGTTGGTGGGATTTATTTTGACTCTTTTCCATGCCAGGCACAATTTTAGCTTTGGACATTATCACCTATGTTGAGATGCATATACTTTTATTCAAAGCAAAAATGTTCACTGTGTATGTATTTGTTACTGCAAATGGTGCTGCTGTTTTCTCTCTTTGCCACAGCCACTAAGTTAACATCAGTCCTTGTCTTTGAGTACATTCTGGACAGCTGCTCTTGCAGCTAGGTCCTTGGTTTTTCTTGGCATCAAAATGATACCTGACATTCTGTAAAATGTTCTGTAAAAGTACAGGAAGTTCATTTTGTTGGATACCATGATGCTTTTCAAGTACTTTTGAGAGATTAGGCTACCACTGTGTGTGCATATTTATTGCTGTTAGGATCTCCTTCAGGAAACAGAGCTTGAGGGCTGTTGCTGTGAGCTTACATGGGCAATAAAAACAGGTGCAGCTGCAAAGCTTCTGGCTAGTACTCTAGCTTTGACACATCCATTTATCTGAGAATCAACTCAGCTTCTGTGAACTGTTGGCACTTAAAAGCCCCAACTAAACTCACAAACCAACCTAACAAGCAAAAACACCACCAGTATCGTCCTTATTCCTTGTGATTAAAGAAATCTACCATCCAAAGCGAAAATAAATTTACCTAGTAGATGATTTTTTTTATTTATTTTTAAGTATTGTACTTATTTTTAAGTATAGGTTCTATTAACCCAATCATTTTGATTTTTTTTTTTTTTTTTTTTGGACAACAACTCTTGCAACAGATTTTGTTTGTTTGTACTTATTTTTAAGTATTTTACTTATTTTTAAGTATTGGTTCTATTAACCCAATTGTTTTGATTTTTTTTTTTGGACAACAAATACTTTTCTGTTACTCAATTCTCAAAATAAAACAATCAAAGAAATTTCATACTGAAAGTCTCTGTAACAAATTCTGCATGTTTTTAAAAGCAAATCTCATTCCTATTGCACATTTTCTTCAGTGCTTTGAAAGTCTCTTCTTACCTCTTTCCTTTAGTAGATACTATTTTGTTTCATTAATAAAATAATCCTTTCCATGTGTTTATTGTCTTTGGATTATCATCATCAGGAACAAGTTTACCTTTTGATCTCTAGTAATTCAGTAGTTTGAATTAATGGTGGTAATGAACATCAGAAATATTAAAAATACCTCTTGTATGAATTAGGGCATTTTTATTTTCCTTTTTTTTACCCACACTCAAACAAAACAAAAGAAACCCCCTAAACCCCAAACAAAACCAAGCCAAAACTCCACATGTGACAGTCTGTATTTTGTTGCCTGATGTTCTGATGTTCTACTTGCTGTTGGGAAAGCTACGTGTACTTCTAAATTCAACACGTTATTCTGTATACATAGAGGACAATTGTTCCCACTGTCTTAAGCTTAAAATAAGAGTAAATGCTGTAGAAGAAAGGCTAGGAAGGTTTTCCCCTTAACTCCCAAAACACCAGAGACATGAGAAAGAGAAGGGGAAGAGGAGATGAGTTTCAAGGTTCTGATGTTTCCCTGCACCATGAATGATCATACATAGACAAGATGCTCTCCTGAACACTAGAAGTTGTTTGGTTGACACGGATAGGCAAAAAGAGATAAAGGGGATGAAGAAAAGGAACTGTGTTTACAAAGTCTTTGAATAAACACTGAGCACTGGGCAAGTTGTATAGAACTATTTCCTTTTCAGGAGAATGAAAACAAGCTGTTTCATAGCTAATCCGCTTTTAATTTTTTAATTCTGTTTTCTGGTACTATGCGTGGTAGTTTGAAACCAGAGCCAGATACTTCTTAAGTGAGAGTTGGCTTATGTGCACACAAGTAACTCTGAAATGTTCTGTTTTTCTGCTCTCCCCTAAAATTCAGATTGCTTTACTTGAATACTGTAGAACCACTGTGTCTGCCACAAGTAACTGAGCCTTACTGCAGAAAGAAAATTTGGGCTTTTAATGGTTTGATAGTAGCACTAGTATATATGTTTTTGTTCTTTCTGAAGGAAATGCTTTGTATTGTATTGTTCTAAACTTTGGGTTTTCATTGCATGGAGTCTGTCCTCCTGAGGACTACTTTAGGTAGATTCTTCCATTAAGACCTGCATGAAGGCATTGTAAACATCTGTATTTTGAATTTGATATTTACAGGTATCATTAAGAGTGATGTCAAAATTTGAATACATCTTTATGTTAAAATGTGACATTATTCCATCTGGTTTAGCAACATTTTATATCCAGTAAACAAACCCAACCCTTTTGTCAAGACAATTTCTGAGGGAGGGGCACTCAAAGAACATAAAGCCTTTTCATCTGCCTAATGCTCTTCCAACACTGTGATTAATCTTGGGCTTGTCTACGCAGGGATATTACTCTTGAATAAGGAGGTGTCAGAGTTTTAAATACTAGAATGACTCCAGGATAGTTTTGTATTTGTACTTCCTTATTTTGTACTCAGAGTGCTCAGGCTTGGAGAAGTTACTGGAAAACAATTGTTATTCAATAACTTGCCTATTTTAATGTCCCATGTGAACAAGGCTTTAGGGCTGGTTCTCTCCTTTCTGCTGTCCTTTGTAAGTTTATTTCTCCCTTCCTTGGATGTAACTCAAACTCAAATGGATTTTTGTTTTGCTGTTCAGGACAGCACCCTAGAGGAGGCACACATTCTCACAGAAGGATTTTGATGTGGCTTTACACCTCTCTGCTTTTCAGTTTAGTTAATTCATTCTTCTTCAGGATCTAAATGATGTTTATAAGGAGTTTTTCTGACATTGCTGTGTGAGATGGGAAAAAGCGATTACAAAAAAATTGTAATGTGCCCTCTATCATGCATTGTTATGATGCAGTTTTTTGGGTCTAATTCTTGCTAGTGGACACTGATTAACTCTTCAGAGAGAAGATTTCTCCATATATCCTGGAAATCAGCTGTAGTTTTTCCAAAACTGGGGCTCTCAGCTGTGTTGTGGCAAATGCTTCAGACCACTCCTGAAATTCCCAGATTGGGCCTGCAGTGTGTCTTCTGTTTGAATGCATTGTTTTACTGAGACTCCAGAGGAGCACAGTGCTTATGTGATGTCACATCAGACAGTCGTAAACACAAAACCAGGTTTATTCAAGGAGAGTCGTGAATTTTTGGAAATAAACTGGAACAAAATTTGCTTGACCCTCAAAAAGGGGATGAAGACAGAACTCTGGGGGGTGCTTAACAACCTAGTCTCTCTTTTGCATATCTGATATTTTTGGTGGCTTTGGCAGCTGGCAGCCTAATCTCACCCAGTGCCTTAGGAATTTGCATAACCTGTGCTTTGAGTGGGTCTTTCCCCTGCTATCCGGGCACCTTTCTGTGCCTATTGTTCTGAAAGCTTCATTGCCTGGTACTTTGGTTCTAATTTGAATGGGCTTCCTAATAGTTACAGAAGTTTTGATTTGGAGTGATAGTAAGAAAGCACAGACGTGAAACTTTTAAAAAATACATAGGCAATTCTGACCATTGCTGTAGCAGTATCAATGTAGCTACGTGTAGATATTACAGTGAAAGCGGGTTTTATTAAGGAGAATATGGAGTGGTAGCAAATTGATATCAAGTACAATTAAAATATCTTGATTGCTGGAGCAATCTCATGCAAGCCAGTTTGCTCCCTTCCTGGTGGTACTGTACAATGATGCCTGTGTGAATCAGACATTGGAAAATGGCTTTTTCTTATTGTGTGATGGGTTTTCAGTGCAGCTGGATGGGGAAAATGGTGCTTAAACAGTGCCAAGTCCCTCTCTATGGATTCCAATGAAATAGGAGTTGTGACTGGTTTGTAACTGATTCATACCCCTAAGTTGCTTAAAACTATCCAAAGACACATCTCTTGATCTTGCTCCCTGTTTGGATCTTTACAGCAAAAACATGATGAACTAAAGCAATGTAACACATTAAAGTTTGTTTTGGATTTCTCCCTCAAACTATAGCCACTGTTGGGGCCTTCTACCATGAATGGTTTTAATTGTCAGAATGGCTTATTTCTCTTGTTTGTAAACATTGTGGGAAGGTCTAATTCCTTCCTATGGGATACGTGGACTGGAGTTTACGTGATTTCTGGTTTTCCTCTTGATTATTCTTTTGGCCAAAGCAGCAGATGGATAACACAGAATTCAGAAATCAATATTTTATATTGAATATATTATATTCAATATAAAAATATTCAGAATACTTTTATTCTGAATAAAATGTAAATGGATTTGATGCTGTTTCATTTTTTCTTGTCCCCCTTTACTGGGGTTGGTAGAGAGGTCATCTATATGGTTTAGTAACAGGGTTTTAAAATTTTTTTAATATTTGTTATTATTTATTATTAGGATTGTTTTTTGGTTTTTGGGTTTGTTTTTTTTTTTTTTGCAAGTAATGTGTTTCTTTGCTAAATGATTATGTGGCATTATAAAATTACTATTCACAGCACCACAGTGATGTGTGTTCTGACTTTTTTTTTCTTAAGCCTTGCCTAATAGAAGGCATGGTAAAAGCAAGAACAGGAAAGATTTAGAAAATGGTATTTGAAGGTTGAGGTTAAACCACTATTAAGCTCTTATTTTTGAAAAGGCAAAGTAAGAGGAGGTTCTAAAGAGCGTGTTGCACAACCAGCTGTGTGTAGTTAACCCTGTTAACCCGGGCTAGCTCCAACCATAAGGAGTTTTCTAAAGCACATAGCAGAGTGCCTTTTGACTGACTTTCTTTATTCAGCTATTTGATTGGTATTTATTACCATTTTTTCCCTCATTTTTTTTCTTCCTCCTCAGTCCTGAGGATATCTTAAATTGCAGTGTTTATAAAAATCTGAGAGCTCCCAAGAGCATTAGTGGAAGATGCTTCAAAGACATCTAGATAAACAAAAAAATTAAATTTTATCGCAGTAAATCCATAACAACGGACTGATTGGTGTGCTGCTTGCAAATACACCCTAAGGTTTCTTGAGTTACAATTACACCTTCCTTTTCGCCTTAGAAAGTAGCATTGGTAATGCCACTACAAGGGCCAGAACCTGAAAGTTTCCTCAGTGCTTGGTGCCATACTGAGTGTGAGCATCTGGGCCTTGTCAGTAGGCATTTCATAGACCATACAAGAGATTCCTTCTTGAGAAAAATCAAAATTCTAACCACTGAAGCTGTCTTATTTCTCAAAGTGGTTTTTGTAATCTTCTCCTTTATTCAGCCACTGAGCAACTTTGATGTCCAGTTTCTGAATGCAGTGGGAGACCTGTTGGACCTTATTCCTGCATTATTTGATTATTCTGCGCGGGGTGGACAATGCAATGTGGATTCAGGAGGCCATGGGAGATACCAGTGGGACATGGGACACTGCTCTGCACTGATCAAGGTGAGCACCAGAACTTAATCTCCAGTGACTGTGTTGATTTGCAATGTCATGAGTCTGCATTTCTGGAGTCTTCCCCGTTCATGTTGCATGTGCATAAAGAAACTTCTGTCAATGATCAAGATGTATATATGCAGTTGTCATTTGTGCCTCTAGGATTTTGAGTCCGGTTTTTCTCACTTGTGTTCAAGTTGAGGGAAAAGACCAAACCAAAACCACGGAGATGGGTGTTGAAAAGCTGTTAGAACTACTAGGGAATGAGGAACTATCAGGGAGAGGAGACTGGATGAGAATAACTCATTCACCTAGAGAAGTGAAATCTGAAATGGGGTGTTGTGAGTGACTACAAATACATTGGGCAAATAGGCAGGGAAAAAAGGAAAAGGATAATTTAAACTAAAGGACAGTGCTAACATAAAAACAAATGGAGGCAAGTGACTGATGTTTTCTGTTAATAGTGATACCTTTGAATGGCTTTCCAGTAGGAGTGATGACTGAAAAAAAAGCACAGTTTTAAGATAAGTGACTGATGCATCATGGTGGCAATTACATTTTTCAGTTAAAATTATTAAGGAGATTTAATCAGCATCTGGACACTCAATGTATCGCAGAGCAACAATATTCACCTTAAACTGAGAAACATTATCTGAAGCATTTGCCTACAGTAAGAGGTTTCTGAGCTCACAACAAATTGTAGAACCAGGGAAATATTTTGAAGATATGTACCCTCAATATATATATTTACCTTTTCAAATTAAATTTACTTGCATTTGCTTCTGTACTTCACCTCAAAATGAACCAGAGGAATTCTCACAGATCAGCATGTTTTAAATTGATGTTGGTATGTTTGAAAAGATCTGATTTGAATGTGTGAATAGAAATACTCCAAATGAAACTGGGGGAAAACCTATACCATGTGATGCAGGTATCCCAAATAACCCCACAGTGTTTTATTTTGAAAACAACACATGGGCAGGAATTGTTTCAGGAGGTTTCAGAAATTCATTTAGTACACAGCTAAAAGCATAAGAATCTGCTCTTTCTTCAATAATGCAATTAATCAAACTACTTAAAACAAGTAGTTCTCCCAGTTTCTATCAAGTAGAAAACATGCAGAATATTATGGGGTCTGAAATCATTAATCTTTCTGCTTCTGTATTCCAGGTTCTACCTGGATATGAGAATATATATTTTGCCCATTCCAGCTGGTTTACTTATGCAGCCACACTGAGAATATATAAGCATTGGAACTTCAATATAGTTGATCCATACACCAGCACCGGCCGTGTCTCATTCAGTAGTTATCCAGGTAAAGTCAAGAAAACCAAAACTATGTAGATAGTCAATTTGGCATGGACCACTTTACTGTCTTGTAGCTGTCCTGGCTGTGAAAAGGATGGTAACTCAACAAGCATTGGCTTCAATCTACCTTAGAACTTTTAGCAACCAAGAGGACAAAATGACAGCTTGAATTTTCTGTCTTGAACATGATATTGTTGTCATTGTCTTTTGTTGTTGATTAATCACCTTCAGTGCTCTGAATAGTACTGGTTAAATATTTTACCTCTGGCACAAACGTGCTGCTTTGAATTCTGCTTGTGTAGTCTGCAGTCATCTCAAGTGCTGAACTCCTCACCATGCCTGTAGCATTCACATGTTTGGTAACAACAATTTTGAGTGGTTCTGTTTACCACTGTGACATGACTCATGCTGTAATGGGATTATTACTGAGTATCAAACACTTGCTGTTTGAAAGTGTATCAGCTTCTTTGATGTTGGGCTCAGGAGCCTTCAGTTGTTTTGTTGGGTTTTTTTTTTTATTTTTTTCCTTTCCCCCCACCCCTGACATCTTCCTTTTCCAGCTTCTCGATAAGCTGTTGCAGAGGAGAGTATGTTTTAATGCTTATTTGGTGTGTTAATAATATAGCCAGCCAAAATATTAAGAGTCTCTTTTGGGAAGATTAGGCCAAGTGTTAGAAATTGCCAGCAAATAATGTTTTGAGTAGCAAAATATGTGCTCTTGGTACAGAATAGCACCAAGAAATGGGAACGTGAAAAACCAAAGCAAATCTGTAATTCCCTCTTAGAGCTGACATTGCATAAGTTTTTAGAGGTGAAATTTCAAGTTCAAAAACACCTAAACAGTCAAGAATCTTCATAAAATATTTTAAGTTAAGTAAGTACCATAGGAGACTATCTCATTCTCATGAAATTTTGTTGGCTGATTGTTCCAAAATATGCTTTGTTGAGTAATGGTGTCTTACTGTAAGGGCAAGGGTTCTTCATGGCAGGGGCTCCTAAGACTGTGACTGGGAGAATGTTTTGAAAAGCAGTTGCATTAATTTCACATTGAAAACAAGCCTTTTTTCTGTGGGGGTCTGGCCCTCCTCAGTGACCCTTCTCAGGAATGCAGCATTTTCTGACAACTGAGATTTTTAATTTGAGGAGGGGTAGAGGTAGTCTGAATGTCTCTTAAGTGTAAAGCCTTTCAAGAGCCTGGGTTATCTGCCATTGCCATTGCAAGGAATTTTGCCAAGCCTGTAATTTGGTTGAAAGCAAAGGTTTCTGAGCTCTGTTCATCACGTGAATGTTCATGAGGTTATTCTGGCTCTCATATCTCTCAGCTGAAATACTGATGATAGCACTACCCTTGACAAGAATGTGGCTCTATTTAGCAACTGTTGTATGCTGCATTGTGCTGCAGATTCAAAATTGCGGATCAAAATCAGCCAGACAGAACATTTATTATTTTATTTTTAGTGGATGTCTGTGGTGATGTCTTAGAGTGGATTCTTTATATAAGGAAATAAAAATATTCTGTTTTTATGATTCTGGTAAAGCATAGTGTGTTGCAGGATACCTGAAAATCAGCTACTGCTTTGCTGAAATGGTTGGGGTCTGTTCATTGGTGTACAAAATCCCAGTGTGCTTCCCTGAGAGTGCTGATGTCTGTAGAGATGGCTCATTTTAAAGCCTCCTATTGCCATGTGGACTCTGGCGTAGTGATGTTGGAAGGTGTACTTCTACCAACAAAATGAGTGAGAACTGTTGCAAAGCATAGTTCCCATGGCTACAGTGACATTTGAGAGGTCTGTGGTATGCTGAGGGTGCTCACTGATTACAGGGTGCTGTCACAAGCACTGGACAAGCATGGTCCATTGACTGCAGCAAATTGCATTAGCTGTGGGTGTAGTTCACAGACTTGCAGTTTTCCATGGCATGAGTAAGCACTGGCCTAGTAATGCTCCAGGGACATCACGTAGGAAGGAGGCAACTGCCAAGTTCCTCTGCTCAGTGTTATGATGAGAGATATTTTCAGAGCATCTGACTCTGGAATCTGCAGCTCCTGGCCATGGTTCAACCTGGCAATTGTAATGTCTCCTTGCATAAATGTTCCTGCTTTTGGTCTCTGTCCTCACAGACATAAGAACCAGTAAGAAAGGCCAGCCTAGTAATTTCTCCTGAATAGTAGTATGATCCTATGGACATAGAACTATTAACTTCTGGAGGAAACAGAGAGCACTAAAAAACAGGCGCCCTTGTAGGCCTTCAGCGACACTTAACTGAGTTATTCAAAGATTGTTGTCATCCAGTAAGATAGGATATGAAGTAAAACTATGCTGCTGTCTAAAAGGTGTGTCAGAAAATGTTAAGGGGTCATTTGTCTTCTGAGAAGGAATGTGCCAAATCCATGATTTCTCCTGGATAATTTTACTCACAGAGTAAAATTATCCATATTATTTCTTTATTTACTGAATTTCAAAAGACAGGCTACTAGATTGCAAAAATTAGTATTTGCTGTGACTCAGTTTAGAGGTTCTGAGGCTATTGACTAACCATGATTTGTGTTAGGGTGTGCATTGTGGTACAGCTGGATGTACTTCTTGCACTTCTTTGCTCATGTTGTGAGTGAGCAGGTAGGAGGACAGGCAGGAATTACAGAGTCCATCCCAGCTTCCCCAGCAGTTTTCAGTGTTCTGCCACCAAGTTCAAATGTCCATTGTTAACAGTATATCTTCTATGCTGCTTTCTCCCCTTCAGAGCAGCAGTAGTCCTGCAGAGGCACAGTCAAATGGGAATTAATGGGAGTTGTAATCTCTGTTTTTGTAGAATGATTTCTTTACTTGCTGCTCATTTCCACACTTAACTCACCTTAATTCTCACTTGAACTCTGCTCATAGTCTTAGTCTGCAGAGCTGCACGTAGGACAGTTCTGTGAACCTTGGTAAAGGAGGAATGTCTCTGAATTGAAAGCTTGAGCTTCATCTTCAAGCTCTGGACATGAGTACTTCCTGTGGCTTGTGAATCAATGCATAGCAGGGACAACTGAAATTGTACAGAGAATGTTCCTGTTCCTCACAAATGTTGAATGAAGCTGTGCTCATGTGAGGGAGTAAGGAAGTGATGATAGAGACAAGGTAGGTTCTGTGTTTTGTGCCACATGTCTAGTGGTGGATCAGACAGGAACCTGCGCCTCTCTGTGCCCCTTTCCCTCCCCACCTCCAGTCAATTCTTTACACTGCTCATTGAGGCATTCAAAGAAATGAGCCAAACTAACTGATAAAATTTATGATTTTCTTTGGATAGTAGGGGGTTGCAGCTTCCAGGATTTTAATCCATTTGGATTGAGCTCTTTTGAACTCCATTTAAGAACAGGAATGTGCCATTTTGACTAAGCACTCTGGTTTGGATAGTGGACTACCTTCTCTGTTCTGAGCCACAGTCTTCTAAAGTACGTTCTTTTGATTTTAGCAGCTTAAACAAAAACAGCTGAAGAAGAACAGCTGAAGACTTACACTTGTACCTTTCCTCCTCTGGTCTGTTATTGGGATCTTTCTTGGTTGAGTTAGGCGGTGATATGGGATTAAGATGGCACAAGTTGTCTTGATGGATGACTATACATGTCATATACATATCTATCTATCTATCCATCCATCCATGCTAATGCAGGAGAGAGGTAGTTTGTGTCTCTTGCTTTGAAGTAATCTGGTGTTAGTGCAGCATAAGCCTTCCCCACAGCTGGAGGAAGAGCTGGGAGGAACAAACCATGGAAAAGGTGGTAGCCTTTGTTCTCAGGAATACCTTGCTCATGAGGTATTCCCAGACCATTTCCTGCTTCCTCCAGCATCTGTTTAAAACCTGGAGAGAAGCAAAGGAAGGTGTGGTGAGCTTTGGAGATGAAACCAGAGCTATAGTGTGGTGGGTGCTATCTCTTATTGCCTAGGAGAGATGTGCATGTGGAAGGGAGGCAGCTGATGGGTGCTCAGTCTTGACATGAGAAGCAACTGCTGATTGTCTGATGATCTGGAGAATACCTTTATTTTCCCATATTCAAATGTGCTTATACACCAGAGCACTGGGCATCTCAGCCAGGAGCTACTCCCATCCCTGAGAGGTGGGCTAGACCTCATAGCTTTGACTTCTAGCCTGTAAAGCTGACCCTTGCTGCACTTGAAAGAGCACAGTGACCTTTTAAAACACCAAAAAAGCTGATGCTGTCTGGTTCAGAAAGCAGCAGTCTACCTCTTTCAGAGCAGTAGTAGCCAGGAACGTGCTGCCACCCACATGCTCTTTGATGTGCTGACTTTCTGGAGAACACTGTGGCACAGATTGCAAAAAATGCTTTGCTTTGCTTGGCTGATTAATGTCATGGTGAGTGAAACTATATTCTGGAAACTTCAGTTTTCCAGTGGCATTTGGAAACTAAATCTGAATGGGTCAGATCCAGAAAATGCAATCAGAAGTACTTTTGCTTGTTTCTCTATAGAGTTGTCAGGTACATTGGAGGGAGGGGTTAAAAAAATCCAAGAAACAGTAAAACAAAACAAATTTGACTGAGTGTTCCTAACAAAAATGGGAGGTGGGTTTGCAGATATGGTTTTACATAGAAGAACATATGGGAGGTGGGTTTGCAGATATGGTTTTACATAAAAGAAGCGTACAGTGAGGTAACACCTTCAATTACAACAGATTCTCATACACACTTAGAAGAATGGCTCAAGAGGTCATAAAACATCTGCTGATATCTCTAGACTTCTCTACCCAGGTTTTATTTTTCTGGATGTCTTTACCATGGGTAGCCTGTTGCTTGTGTTTTAGCTTCCCTTTGTTTCAGAGTTGCCCATGCCTAAAATCAAAGTGGAGTATGCCATCTTGGAATTATTAGGCTGTTACCATTATTATTAGTAATGGTGTATCATGGAGGGCATGTTGTGTTATAAAACATTGCAGGATAAAACTTGGTAAATACTAAGGCCCAGAAGAAAATCCCCTTCTTTTCAGCTTAGCTGAACTTTGCACTTTATTTGAATTACAGAGTTCAACCTTCAGTTAATTCAGCATCATTCCTTGTGTTAACACTTGTTTTGAGTCAAGCTTTTCTGTTCTATCTCAGCTGTTGATTGAAATTGAAGAGAGAAATTACTTGGTTTGTTTTGAAGTAGGACACTTGGCATTGTGATTCACAAGAATTGATGCTCAATTCACATCACAATTGTTTTAACAATTTCAATTATTGGCTGTGTTTGGGCAAGCACCACTTGACTTGTTGTGTAGCAGATTATTGCTAGAGTATCCCAAGTCCTTGTATAAAATAGACTGGCAGAGCCAAGTTTAGGATGTTTCTCTTGTCCTTACTTATTTGAGGGAGATCTCTGCTGATAATGTATATAATGTATTGTGTCTCTCTTCCTGAGTATTACCAGATGCCAGAGTGCTCAGTCTATTCTATACTGATATCTTTTTAGAGAACAGATGTCTACACAGTGTATTTTCCTGGATCTGTTCTAATTTGAGAGCTTGCTTCTTCAAAGAAATTTTGCTGAACCAGAGCCCTTAAACATTGCATAAGTTTTTAGAGATGAAATTTCAAGTTCAAAAGGTGGTCTGCCTTTTGTTAAAAGCCCAGAAGTAGGAGGCAGAGCTGGGTTGTCTTTCTTGCGGTCATAGTTTGGTGACCTTTGCAGATTGTTTTAATAAAGTTTGCTGTGGAAGATTTCATAGAGGAGCTAAACTATTATGGTGTAGCACAGCATTTTAGCATTTTGTAGTCTTTGAAGACTGATGCTATTAAAAGCTTCATAACAAGAGTTTAGGTTCTGTATGACTTCCCCATGACCAGCTCAGTTAACAACCTTTCTTCCCCAACCTGGCAGCCACGTATCTGCTGAGTAATCTAAAGGCCAAGTTATTTCTGCTGTACAAGTAGTCCCCGTACTATCCAAGGCATATAGCTGACCTTTGCAGCTCTGCATGCCACCTCCTGGCAAAGGGTTTGCAACTGGACCTTGCACTTCTGTTGGCATGTAACCTGGAAGGGAATCCTACCCACAGATCCATCACTGTATTGACTTTGCAGAGCTGGCAGGAATAAAAAACCCCTGTGACAACATGTCAGGAGGAGGAAGTAGGTAGAGCTTCATATTCAGGATGTGGTTTATGATTTAGAAGGTGCTTGTGTCTTGGAGATGCTTTTAAGATACCTTAAACAGGAAAAGACTAAACTAGAATGAAGATTTTTCTGCTTGATTTAATACAGAATGAGTTAATTAAGGGGATTAATTGAAATTAATTAAATTAATTTATGTTGTCTTTACAGAGTAAAAATCTAAAACTGATACTGGTTGATGAAACTGTTTTTGTGGAGCTTGTACTTTGCTTTGGTTTTCATTGTTGAATTTTTATATTTTTTTAGTTCACTTCTTTGTTAGAAACAAACACTTGACAGGCATTTAGGGTATGTAATCCTTAGCATAGACATAGGTTGATGTATGGAGAAGCTTCTACACTTCCAGGCTTGGCATACAAACACAAAGCAGATGCTTTAGACAAAAAATTAGGTGTCTTGAAAGCGTGACAGTTTCTCATTTCAAACTGTGTTGACAGGTGGGCCCAAAGCCCTTGCCGAAGTTACTGCCTCATCTTTAACCTTTGTACAGTTTGACTTCACACACACATTGACTCATCTATATCCTCATGACTTATCTCTTGTTTTGTTGAGTATATCAAAGGCTCACAAAGATAACAAGTTTTGTGTTATTGCTTTTCAAGGCTTTTTGGTGTCCCTGGATGATTTTTATATACTGGGCAGTGGATTGGTCATGTTGCAGACTACCAACAGTGTTTTCAATGAAACCCTCATTAAGCAAGTGGTGCCTGAATCCCTGTTAGCTTGGCAGAGGGTCCGCATTGCCAACATGATGGCAAATGATGGCAAAACTTGGGCAGAGACCTTCTCAAAGTGCAACTCTGGTAAGTACACCTTCATATGCATCTTAGGAAAAAAGATGTGTTCCCTCTACCTCTTGTACTTGTTTCCTTCCCTTGGCAGGACATGTAACTCTCTCTGTTCTCATACCCAGGAACCTACAACAATCAGTACATGGTTCTAGACCTGAAGAAGGTCAAGCTTCAGAGGAGCCTTGATGATGGTGCATTGTACATTGTTGAGCAGATCCCAACCCTTGTGGAGTATTCTGATCAAACAAATGTTCTCCGGAAAGGTAATAGCTCCTATAGTAGTTACTGGCTTAGGAAAACCAACTCTTTATGCCAGCTGAGAATTGTGTACCAGGGAAGGGTTTGTTGAATACTAGTCCTGAGTTTAAAGTAAGGAAGCCTTGTGTGAGCAACCCTCAGCTCTGCAGGAGCATTCCTCTGTAGCCGGGTCAATTGCAATCTATTGATTTACCTGGTATGCTGTGGCAGCAATGCAGTGAGCATCTGTGTCTCCTAGAAGCAGAGGAGGGGAAAATAGACTTTGTCTCTTCGCTTATCTGCATCCTTGCCTTTTTTCTGGTATTATTTTGCCCTGTTGTAGAGACCAATGAGGGAAAATGTGAAATCTGTTTGGGACAGTACTAAATAACTGTGATGCTGTGGGCTACTCAAAATGATTGTTGAGTGGATCACCCTGCAAGAAGCTGAAATTTTGAATACCAAAGAAGTTCTATGTTAAATTCATCTCCTGAGCTTTTCTGGATCTCTGTTTTCTGATAAATACTTGCTTTTTAAAAGGTGCTTTAATTCCTTAGCAAAACTAGCAAGAACTTGATGGAAAACAATCTTGGTCAAGCAGAACGCTCACTGTCAGGTTTAATTCTCAAGTGTTTACTAGACACCTACATCATCAACAAAAAAGCCTGAGCCTTAAGTGTGTCTAAAGCTTTGTGCTCCTTCCCCTAATCACATGCTGAGGGGATAAATTGATGAATTGCTCATCATCAAAATGATAGGAAATTTGTCTGTGTTAGCAGCTGGGGTTGATTCTCTTTGAAATGTTTCCTTGTGTCTAGCTTCTTGGAAAGTTCTGGCTTATTCCAGGCATTGCAAAATTGCAAGTCTCTTTTGGCTTCTTTTGCCTTGGGCTTCTCAATGCTGTGTTGTGCTTGGGGTGCATACAAAGAAGCTGATAGAGACGCTCTGGCACTGGAAACATTGCAGCCCCATCATGGCAGTGGTAAGCCTGTGCAGAGAGGCCAGGCTTGGCAGGTACCTTGAGTTCCTTTTCAGCAATGATTTTGGAGGAACTGTGTGGCATTCTCTGTAGGACTGAGCCCAACTCCTGGGCTTGGGCACACAGTGACCACTTCTTCCCTCTGAGATGTTGTAGCTGCTCTGTTCTCAAAAGTGGCAGCATGTATTAGAGGTTACTTCATTACTTCATACCTACAGTATGTCTTTTCCCAGATATCTAAGTGTACCTTGTGCATATTGGATAACAGAGCAGTCAGTCTCTGGGACTTTAAATGTTAGGAGGACAGCCTTCAACGCACAGGGTGAGCTAAGCCCTGCCAAAGTGCAGTTTTGGAGACTTCAGCTGCTGAGCTGCTGTAAGTAGCAGATCTGAACTCCTCCATGCCATGCAGGACACCAGACAAGTCTCATCAAAGTCCATGCCCTGTTCCTAGGGGCTTGGAGCAGCTCAGGTGAAGGAAGTTTATCTCTCTCAAGAGCAATGCTGGCTTAAAATCTTTGTAGAATAACTGACCCTGGCACGCGCCATCATTGCCATGTAGCAGGTGTCCCAAGATAATGAACTTTGGGCACGTTAGTTTGGTCAGAGTGAGTTTGCCCACCAGCATTTGCTTTTTAAGTCTCTTTGAAGCATAAACCTAGAAACAACTGAGAATGAGAATTGAAATCTTAGGTGAACAAAGGCAGGTATTGCTGTAGTAAACCTTGTACTCAGGAAAAATGAAGCATTTCCTTACACAGGTTTGAAAATGGAAAGATGTATTTTTTTTTCTTTATGGCTCCTGTCGTTCTGTAGGGCAGTGCAGATGAGTTCTCAATAACTGGAATCTCTTATGTTGCCCTTTCCAGGCAAAGATGTCCAGGTACTTTCAGTATATTGACAAAGAAAACTCAGAAATCCTTTAGAGGAGGTGAGGGAGGGCAACACTGTCTCAGGTGAAGGAATAGGTCACAGGAATAGGCTACAGTTCATGTTTCTTGATGATGAATGAGTCAAAAGCAACACATCAGAGCAAAACCTGGGGTCTGACTGTCTTCCATATATGCAATATTCTTACTGCTCTGTCTCTCCATATTGCTGGTACCTTTTGCTCTCTAAATGCAGAGAAGGAAAACATTTTGATGCAGGAATTTTTTGCTGTCTTCATGTCATCCCTTCCTTTCAACTTCACAGTCTCTTTTGACTTGTTTTTGTCACTGTGCACCCTGCCAGGTTTCACTGGTTTATAGCAGCCTTTGGGTAAAGCCTGGCTTAGGTTGACTGCTGCACTCTTTGCATGGGATTTGCAGTCTTGCAGATTCTGAGACACAGAAGAGCTCTTGCTGGAGGAGAACTTTAATAGCTTCTTCTGTTTTAGCAATTTTAACAAGAAGTTTTTCCAGGTGGGAGAAAGGGGTCATCTGTATGCATGTGTTCATGTGAGACAATAGCACCTTTTTGAATCACAGTTAAACCTTACTGGTTTGGAAGCTGATGTATCCGTGTCCTCTGGCCTGCATCGTTAGAGGCTGGCAAGTTGCTCATTTCTGGAGGACGCCTGTATTACAACACAGCCTGTACACAGCCTGTTTCCTTCAGGTAGGCTCTGGGTCACGTAAGCAAATGCCAGCAGACAGGAATACCCTGTCTTCCCTATCCTATGCAGGTCCCAAGCTGGTGAGGCCTCCAATCAGACAGTGTTCCGCTGCTTATCCTGTCTGCATATCCTTCAGGAAGTTTGGTTTATATTTATGTGTATTACTCCCAGTGAGTTCCAGTTGATTTTCTTGAGTATCTTACACCAGACTCCTCACACTGTGCTGGACTGATCTTAATATGTGGAGGCCTGCATTTATCAGTGCCTAGATAGTAAATTTCTAAGCCAAATCCTGATGTGTGTGATTTGAGAATGAACAACAGGGAATGTTAGTGCTTTGGAGACATCTTGAAAGTATGCTACTCTTGGGTCTAGCTCATGTTATATACTTGCTGCTAAAAATAAAATTAAATTTCAGGTATAGTTATCTATTCTTATATATTCAAGGACTTCCTGTACCCAGATTCTGCCCTGGAAGGTCCCCTGGCTCTTTACAAGAGCTTTCCACGGTGGTCTTCTTTCAGGCAGTTTTATGCAGGATTGCTTTTGGAAAAGTTAGAGCAAGGCTCTACTCTGCTGATCAATCACTTCTTAACCTTCAAAGGCAGCTACTGGCAAATGTGCAGCAATCCCTCATCTTTCTTTATGGCTGTGTGCAACCCCCACTGCACAAAGCATGTGTGTGCTGGCCTGCCTCCTGCTCGGCCCGAGTAGCCCTGTGGTCTCTGTGTTTGTGTGTCAGTCCCTCCCTGACATCTCAGCATGGTGTGTTCTGCTTTGGTGAGATGGGAAGCAGGCAAAACCAGAGTGACTTCAGGCCTCTCACTGTGAAGTTCTGTGGAGGTAAATGATTTTGCAGTCCTTTAAGGCTCAGCCTCTGCAAGAGGGCTGTGGCCGTGCTGCATGTTCAGGCTCCTGCAAGTCTGATCTCAGCTGTTTTGCAGGATGAGTCCTGAGGCTGGAAGTCTGGGGGCGGGTTGCCTGGGTACGCAGTCTCCAGTGGTGTTATGCTGGGAGTCAACCCTGGTCATGCCAGTGACTGTTGCCTTATTGTGTTCAAACCAGTTTTCTGTGTTGTTCCTCGACATGCTGCTGAGGCAATGCAACATGGACAATTATTTATTTTCTTTTACAAGCAAGAGCATCCAGCTTTTCCAAGTGATTAACAGATTGGGGTTTGTCTCTGGCAGGTTACTGGCCTTCATACAATATCCCTTTCCATGAAAAGATTTACAATCTCAGTGGGTATGCATCATACGTTGTCAAGTATGGCATGGATTTCTCCTATGAGCTTGCTCCAAGAGCCAAAATCTTCCGTCGAGACCAGGGCAAGGTGACCAACTTGGAAAGCATGAAGTACATCATGAGATACAACAGTAAGACATGTTTGTGTGCTGTGGAGCTGATCTTAATAAGCAGTGTTACTTTTATTTCTTGGTTTGTAGTGGGAAGCTGCAGCCTCACATACAGATCAGTTATATTGTCCTAAATGCAGAATACACACCAAGCAAAAAGGTAACACAGGCTTACTTTGAAGGTAGGAAACTGGGCTAAAATTGCTCTTTCAAGAACAAGGCCCCTTGGGCTTGTTATCTGACTTTTCCAGAAAGCTTCTGACTCCAAGAGAGAGTACTCCAAGAGACCTCATGGACTGCTGCCACCTAATACATCTACACCTGTCAATCTTGAAAGCCTTAAATCCTAAGCAACAGTTAGACATGATCAGAGCAGAGAATTTAGTGTAAAACTTGAGGTTTTCATCCATGCTCAGGCAAATGGTCTTTTGCAGGTGGCATGGAGTTAATTTTCTTAGTGGTTGATACAGTACTCTGTTTTGGATTTAGTATGAGAATAATGTTGATAATTCAAGTATTATTTAAACTGATGTTTTAGTTGTTGGTAAGTCAAGGACTTTTCAGTTTCCCATGCTCTGCCAGGTGCACAGGAAGCTGGCAGAGCATGGTCAGGACATCTGACCTGAAGTGGCCAAAGGGATATTCCATACCATTGAATCTCATGCTTATTGTGTTAGCTGTGGGAATTGGCTGGAAGGGGCTGATCCCTGCTCAGGGATGGGCATTGCATTGGTCAGCAGGTGGTGAGCAATTGTATTGTGAATCACTTTTTTCTCTAAGGGTTTTTTTTCTCTTGCCTTCCCTCTCCTTTTTAATCTTTATTATTAACAATTCATCTATTGAAATTGTTGTTATCTCAACCTATGGTTTTTACCTTTTTCCAATTCTTCTCTCCATCCCATGAGGGGTGGGGCTTGGAGGGATGTGGATGAGCAGTTGTGTGGTACTTAGCTGCCAGCAGGGGTTGAAGCAGGACAGTAGGTAATGCTCTGTTGTTTTTTCCTGACAGGGCTCTCCTTAACTGGATTAAACCCAGCTTAATTAACTTCTGGCTAAGCCCATCTCAAAGTACTGATAGCTTTAGATGCTATATTTTTATCCCCAATTATAGGGAGCTTGCTGATTACTGGACTTGAGGTTTGGGAGGCCTCTCCCAGGGTGGGGTATCATTCCTGTCTGGGCTGTGAGTAGCAGTATGCTCGTAGAGGCTGAGCTCATCACCTTCCCCTCCTGGCTTGCAGCTACTGCAGTGAGTGTTCAAAGGTTTTGCTCCTTTACACTTATTTTATTCCAGAACAGGAAAACAAAGGCCCTCGTTGCTGCATTTCCCCATCTCTCTCCCCCCCTCCCCGCCCCCAACCTGCCACTTCCCTTTCTCTTCTGCTTTTCTCTCCTGACAAAGTTTCTACAAGCTTTAGTCATGTGGAATTTCATCAAGTGGAATTGCAGATATTTGTGGTTAGAGGTTGGCTGTGGTGCCCCTGGGATGCAGGTCAAGACCAGGATCCTGGTCTTGAATTAGGAGCTTGTCTACTTAATGTCCTGTCTTGATTGCTGACCTGTAGCTGGTACCCAGGGAGAAGCACAAAAGCAATGTGACAGAGTGCAGTCACCCAGTTTTTAGTGGCTCCAGTACTTAGCATAAGCTTTTTGTGAGGGGGCTGACTTTTTTTCTTGTCTTCTGCTCTTTCCACATTTCACCCCAGACTATCAGCATGATCCTTATGCTGAACACAATCCTTGCAACACCATTTGCTGCCGGGAAGACCTGAATCCTTCTTTACCAGTGCCTGCAGGCTGCTATGACTCTAAGGTAAATTACCTTAATTTCGATATCTGCTGAATGTTGGCTGCAGCCTGTTTGTCCTCCTGTCAGACCTGTAGCATGTTTCCCTGCACCAGGGCAAGCATGGCCAGGCATGTCTGTTCCCTTTTTTCATGCTATCCCAGTGCTTGGGCACCTCCTCAGATGGGAATTCTCTGCAGAGTCTCATTTCCCTGACATCAGTCCTGGCACAGGATACAGGGGGAGGTGTATGAAATAACTACATCCATAGTGGAGCTCGTGGTGTTCAGGGGTTAAACCCCAAAGCCTTACAGCAGGAAACGAGTCTTCAGATCACTCAGGGAATGAGACTGTTGTACAACCTCAGCCTCCTAGTCATTAGGACTCTGTGGGTGCTGCCCAGAGCCCACAGGAAAGGGGTTGCATTCTCACTTTAGGAAGCCTGGCTCTCCAGTAAGCCACCCTGCTCTGGGGCTCCACCTCTCTGCAAAACTGCTTTCTGAAAAGTTTGGTGAAGGTCACTTTGCATTTTAGGGGGATGTGGGAAAATCCTTAGACCCACTGTCCTGGAGAAAACAGCATTTATTTTAGGCAGGTTATATGATATTTCCTCTGTGAAGTGCAATGCCCAAGTAAGCAGCTGTGCTGAAAATTTGTACAGTATTTTATCCTGTGGGGTCCAGCCTGCTGCATTTCTGGATTACGAGTTTGGTTGCTAGGATGGGCCTGGGGAGGCTATTTTGGTATCTCCAGTGCTGTGTCCAGCCAGCTGTGTGTTGCAGTGGATAGTAGTGGGAGAGTCCCAGAGCTGGCAGTGCCTTAGCCAGCAGTTAGGCAAGGGCTGGGCTGGAGGTGGAACAGGGAGCCTAAGAGGGGCATTGAAAGAAATAACCCAGAGCACAGGCCAAACCTGTTCTAGTTATAAACCCAACAGACACATTTAGTGTCTGAGTTTGGGAAAATGGAGCAGGCTTGGGACCTCTTTGGAGACAATGAAGGAGCCTGGGTAGCAATATTAACTCTGTGCTGCCTTTCTCCATTCCCGAATTACCCTGATGTGTCCCAGGGGATGGCCCAAGTGCTCAACGTGCAGCAGAGCTTAGGGCAGACCCCCTCATCCACCTCCTGCAGCCCCATAAAATCAGGGAGGGTTGTCCTGAGGGCAGATGCTCTGGCTCTTTCAGCCTGGCGAGGGCAAGTGTGGGCTTGTGGTTTGCTGGTGCCCTTCAGCACTGGCTGCTGCGTGACTGGAGATGCCTCTGCACAGGGGAGGAAATGCTGCCTGTGCGTGTTTCCCTCTGCTCTCTTCACTCACCTTATTATCAAACCTCCATGAGCTGTTCCTGCTCTCTGGGATGGGGATGTGTCAACCCTCACGCTGCCCTTTTCTCCGGGTTCCTGTCCTTTGTTCCAGGTGTCGGATTTCCGCCTGGCTGCAGCGTTCACCGCCTCCGCCATCAATGGCCCTCCGGTGCAGGGCGGTCTGCCCGTCTTCAGCTGGAGACGCTTCAACCGCACGCGGCACCAGGGCCTGCCCGAGTCATACAACTTCAATTTTGTCACCATGAGGCCCATCCTGTGAAATCAGCGTCAATATCCACAAGTGGATTTTTTTTTAATGGAAATTTTATTTCTTGTGTAATAAATCGACCTGGGTGTCCACATGCCCGTGCCTTATACCTGCCTTCCCATGTCCTGTCTGCTAGGCACTTTGTACTGATAGCGGCTGCTTCGCTGCAGCCCAAAGCTCATTCCTTTCTTCTGAGCTGTTTGGGTGGCCCTTCCTCTGACTAGGATTGATGAGAAGCAGGTGACAGAGCTTTCTGTTGATCTGGGAACATCACAGCTGTTCCCAGAGCAGGAGTGAAGAGCAATGCCACTGGTGAGAGTGATCGGTTTCTAGTAGCAACATGGGAGCTGTGTCCAGGGCTGGGCCAAACCAGGTGGCTGCTTTGGGCCGTGATGGCCTTACCTCGGTGCTGGCTTGATGTCTGCCTTTTGTCTGAGTAGTGTGCTGCAAGTTGCTTCCCATCAAGCATGTGTTCTCTGTGGCAGATCAGTCTGTTCTGTACGGGATGTGACTTTCAGTGGCACTGTCAAGACTTCCTTTGTGTGGCCAGAGCAGTGGGCAATGTCAGGCTGCAAAAGAGGGTAAAGGGAAGTGGCCTGATGCTTTGGAAATGCCCCCACCCCAGGCTGCAGGGACAGAAATGTGATGCAATGGATCTCTTACAAGGGATCTCTCTCTAGGATTGGATCATCCCATGCAGTTGCTCAGTGCCGTCTTTGCCTGTGCTCTCAGCTGTGGCAGGGGAATGTGACAGTGAGATGGCTGTGAGGGCCTGGGCTGTGCACATTACTCTTTGCTACCTGTGTTTGCACCAAGGAGTTGAGTCACTAGGCTGTTTTGTGCTAGATGTTCTATGTGTAATTAAGTAAAACAAAATAAACAGCTCTTTCCTCATGTCCTTGACGGTCCAAGCTAAATAGTGCACAGCACTGCCCTGTGTTATGAAGGTGAAGAATGATGAGCAGTGTGAGGTTCAAGTGAAGCCTCTAGCATTTAGCTTGTGTGATGGGGAAGGGAACAAGTTACTGGGTGAGGTTCTAGCTAAATATTTGGCTGTCACAGTAAGGGTGATTTTCACCAAGGGAAGAGGGAGACCAGAAGTTACAGCAAAGCTGTTGTTGACGATGAAAAATTCATGAAGGGACTGAAGTGATTTGTTTGCTGAGGTAGGAGGTAGGTGTGAGATGCTGTGTGCAGAGACTTCTCCATGTGGTGGTGGAGCCACTGCCACAGATTGGATTGAACTGACCTGGATTGAACAGGCTGCAGCAGGCATTAAAGAGGACACTTAAGGAATGGATCTGGGTCATGAAGGGCACTGCAAGGATCTGAGCTGCCAGCAAGCAGAGGACCAAGAATCAGCTGCTTGTTTGAAACAGGAAGCACAGAGGGGCTGGAGGATGGCTTGACTTCACTGTCACTCCTAGACAACACAGCAACACTGCAGGATCTATTTACTGCTTTTTCACGCAGTTTTATATAAAAATACAAATAGAGAAGTACTGTTTAAAAGTTGGTCCCCGGGGACCAGGAAACTGGCAGTGGATTACTGCAGTGAACAGTGTTCTTGACCCAGGGCACAGCTGGATGCTTCCACCTGCAGGGAGTGGAGTTGTGTGGCACCTGTGATGTGCCCATGACATGACAATATGCCTGGAAATAGCAGCTCTGCCTTTCTCTCACCTTGAGCCTCCTACCCTGAGGTATGACCTGTTTTTGTGCTCCAACCCAGAGTTGTGGGAAATCAGAGCTCTTCTTTTGAGAGTGCCTTTCTGTAAGTATTTACACCAGTGGGACCTTGTGAGCCTTAGGACTCCAATCTGTGTGACTTTGGTTATTTTTTTGCCTTTGGTTGTGCTGCTGAAGGCCACTGCATTCCTCTTGCTGTGCTGTCCTTTGTGCTTCCTTTGTTGCCAGACCAGCCAGGGCTGATCTGCCAGTCCTGACCACAGCAGCCGGGTCCAGCTCCTCTTCCCTGCACAGCTGCATCAGTGACCAGAAGAGGCTTTGATAGCATTGCATGGCCCAGTAGGCAGGTGCAAAAGAACTGACAGATGGCTACACGAAGTTTAAAGGTCTCTTTGAGTATCTTATTTCCTTCTGCAGATGCCACTTGGAATAAAAAAAAGGAAGGTATGCTCTAAGCAGACGATTTATGACAGAAGTTGCTGCCTTTTTCATACCCTGCTTTCAGGTTTTTCCAAGTCCTCTGGCTTCTGACTCTTTAACTTCAGGTTTCCAGGTTTGTCTGAAGAGGGACTTAGTTGGTGGGGAGATGGAAGTGGGAAGTGGTAGTGATTGATAGATCTCTCTTGCCATAATGAAAAAATACTCTTCAGTCAATGCCTAGAGGAAATGACTCCTCTCAGCCGGACCATCAGAATTGTCACATCAAACACAAGCTTTCACATGCTTTACCATCCCCCTTTTCTGAAATTCAGTAGCAAACTTGCCCCTCCTGGTTCTAGTGGTCTGACCCTGCACAGCCTCACCTCTAACAGGGGCCACAGTCTGTCACAGCATCCTCTCTCTGTGTCAGGAGACACCTGGGTAACATCTTATCACTGCCTGCCCAGGTCAGGATGTACAGTACTTCAGGGAAAAACCAACAGCACTCCTTGGGCAGTGTCCTGGTGCTGTGCTGCTGGCTCAGATTTGCTTCTCAGATGACTTCTGGGGTTTTTTCAGTTTGCTTAGTAAAAGCATCAGTGGTGTGCAGAAATGGACTTTGCTCTGGGGCTGTAGCACCTACCATGGAGTGTGTGCAGAGCTACTCTGCAGCAAACAGTGAGTGTTCTGCATGCTCACATTCTCACTTGGCTTTACTTCAGCAGGAACTGCAATTAAAGCAGTGCTTGAGCAGAATAGTTATGCTGTATTTGATCATAAAACATAGGTTCTGCACTATGTGCAGTACATATACTTGTAGTTTAAATAGGTAGTTTGAGAAACTCAGGACTTTCAAGTGGGATTGTGCTGAGGCATCACTTCACAAGAGTCCATCATCTTCTGGTCAGTGACTTGAAGCAAATTCCAGTAAGTGCATGGAAACTAATTATTAGCATTACAAATTAATTATATGCCCTTGGAGTACAGGCTCAGCACTAACACAGGGTCGTCACATCAGTAACTCCATGTTCTAAGTACTTTGAGTTCTCAACAATTTGGCAGCAGAGCTGGGCCCAAGAGGCAGATTTTCCCAGACTGCCTTCTAGTCCAGCTGTTTATTGGTCCCAAACAAGTTGCACAAGATCTGTCATGGTGCTGTTCCTGGCTTCTACCCTTGAAGCAGCTGGGTGGAGGGGCAGAGCCCTTCATGATGCCTGCACTGAAACATGCTTTTATTAATTATTTATTTATAATTTATTAATCCTGATTTCATTGTCCCTGAGTGGTGTACTTTGTGCTGTGCACAGCAGCTGCTTCCTGGTCAGCTGAGTGGGCCTTCATGCTTGAAGGGTGCTCTGAAAAACTCCGGGACTTTGACCAAAGCCTCTTGCTCAAAGAATGACCATTGCTTCAGAGGTCAAACCTGGCATCTTGGAGGGCAAGGAGAGCAGCACCAGCAACTGGATTTCCATTCCTGAATTCATCTGGGGCAACTTTGGGGTGCAGGTCACTTTATTCTCTCTGTCCATGCTATGCAGAAATGCATGGAAGGCAACTTTCCAGAAGTTACAGCATTGCTTTGGTTTTTTGCTTCTATGAGAGTAGCACCATGCAGTTGACTTCCTGGGAATGACCAAGAGCCAAAGCCTTGCTGCTCAGTGTTGGCTGAGCAAAGTGGCAACACCTCTGGAGAGGAGGAGCAGGCTCTGGGCTCTTTCTTGAGAGTTGCCTCCTGCCGTGTCAGGAACTAATGCACAGATGACTCAAAATGTTAAAAACCCAGTAGTTTTATTTCAAAGTATAAATTCCAGGCTTGTCAGACAAAACCCCACTAACAGTTAACACAGACACACACTAATCTACAGTACATACAAAAATGGGGAAAGCTGGCAACTGCCCAGTTTAAAGTGGACATTAAATCAGTCCTACATTTTTTCTTTTGTATTTACAAGTCCAGCTGCAAAACAAAACAAGAAATCAGATTTGGACTTTTCCAACAAAGGATTTTGCACATTTGACTTCTGATAACCAATAAATTACTCAAGCTGAACAGGAATCCCTGAACAACTACTATTCAGCTATCTTATATACAGCAACACCCTATCAGTTTAAGACAGCAGTACAAATATATATGTGTGTGTGTATATATATAATATATATACACACATCTATACATATATATATAGGCATATGTATATAAAAGAAGAAAAGAATGCTCAGCCTGTATAATGACAATGAGAAAGAAAGATGCCTTTTTAACTTAAAAGGGATGAAAAGGAAAATTCATTGATTTGCTTTCTCCTAGCTATCCTTAATTTTTTCCTTCTCCTCTCAGAAGGTGTTTGGAGGGGAATAGATCTGCATGGCAGGGCTGGCTTAGTGTCATTTAATCTCTTCTCCCTCCAGTGTTTTCATACAATGCCCACCCCTACCCAAATCAACAAATTAAAAAAATATATATTTAATATCTCAAGCTTCTATTTAAAATATCTGCATAGATATTTTTGACAAAAGGAGAATACTCAAAGGGTGTATAAGAAGGCAGAATCACAGCTTGATTGTGTACAGTGTATGCAATACTTGTCCTGGGGAATGGCTGGCTTGGGAGCAGGAACAGACGTGACCCATCCCTTTATATAATATTGGGTTTTATTTACTGTATATTTAAGACTAAGTATCAAGGAAGAGCTGAAGTGGCTATTTCTGTCACAGTACAAAATGATGTTCAGATCCTACTACTGAGCTGAGTCGTGGTCCCAGTGAAGACTGAGGGGTTTTGCCTTTGTTTTCTAAGGAAGGTAAGACCCCTTAATTTTATAGGGAGAACACCATGAGTTTTTCCAGCCTTGTGCTAAAAACCTTGGGAAAGGGTGTCACAGTGCTTGTGCTCAGTGATCTAACATGGCTAAGGGCAGCACAAACAATTCCAAGGAGCAACGTCAGTCCAACGCATAGGGAAGCTGCTCAGAGCATGGAAATAATTACAGGCTGAGAGATCTGCATCCTTGTGTTTTCTGAAGCTGTCACTGGAGACAGTACAGATGCCATAGCTGCAGTCTGTCCCCTCCTAGCATTTATGTTTTTGTATCCAATAGTTTTTTAGCCACACTGCAATAAAACAGGCCAGTGAAGCTGTAACTAGGAGAAATGCAGAATGCCATTTTGCCATCAGCACTCCACAGCAGAGCTTCTCTCCAAGTAGATGAACTAACTCAAATTACTTTCAACCTGGACATCCAGATGCCCTTGTACCATACACAGAGAAAACAATTTAAACCTAAAACACACCCAAAAGTAAATGAGGAGTGAAAACACAGCTGTAGGCAGCGCTGTGTTTGCTAAAACATGGGCAACTCAGTCCAACGTGGTACTGCTGAAATGTCATGTACCCAGAGGCAGCAGCAAAACACAGAATCACAGAATTCAGACACAGTCAGAAACAACTTTATACCAAGCTACTGAAAGATGGAAAAGTTTGCATTAAGTGCAAAGAAGAAACCAAACTCAACACTTCCACTTAAAAGCCACATAGAACTTTTTAGCGTATTAAAAAGTGGATTATTGGAAGGCTTCAGTGATTGAGACTTTTCATTAATGAAGAGACCAGTCTAGAAGCACAGTATTAATACACCTGTACTGAATGTTCCTAAATATTTTGGTAATAACGTCTGTAAAAGAAACAAACTGTTTCTGGTTGATTGTTGCTAGCAGAAAGTTTTTCAATAGTTTTAATCCTTCTGGGAAGTCGAGGATAATAAAACCATCAGCCATTCGACTACAAGGGAAAACTGCCACGAGGTAAGGAATTAAGCACTACTCGTGTTTGTTAGCAAACTCACTGCAGGGATCTGCTCCACAGTGACAGTGACTGCACAAAACTGGCATAGTTCTCTCTTTGGGCATCAGTGATTTAAGGACCAGCTCCCTTGGAGGTCTCCACACCAAACCAGGCATCTTAAAGTCAAGCCATGCTTTATCACACACTTCTCCACCAGTACTTGCTCAAGATACTGAAATCTGACCTTTAATATCCCTGCTGGGATGAAACAACAGGGAAGTGATTGTTCACCCCAGAGCTGCGATGTCTTTGGTCAACAAGGTGTCTCAAAAAATCCTGTCAAAACCGCAGAACTGCTGCCATACAGAGCAGAAATGGATCTGTTAAGACAGAAGCCTGTTTTCACAGTCAGTTCAGGGAAGAACGAAATCTTTAGTAAATAAGTATGTCTTCTTTCTCTAATGATGCAGCCCACAAAACCTCCAACTGTAATGACACACTGTCCCTATTAGTACCTCCACTGGAGGAAAGAAAATACTCTATTGCAGGACTTGCACCCCCTGCGTATCCCAAAGGAGACAAACCTAACAAGATATCTAAATGGAAGCTCAAGCTATAACAAAGCTCACGTATAGTTTGGGCTGGAATCACAACTAAATAAATGAATTTCTACGTTGTATCCTCATGTTTATTTCAACTTTCAAACTGTAAAACTTCATACTACCGATACAGCCAAAGGCTCTTTGGTACCACCTCAAAGATACATTAACAAAAAATGGCCCAAGGACCCAACAGCCATCAACTGGAAATAACTCTTCTATCTCTATTACAGAATTGTCTTTATAAGGACCAAAATTTAGTCTATTCCCACAAACAGACTAAATACATTATTAAGTAATTATTCCTTAAAATAAGGAAACAGAACATTTACTTAAACACGGAAAAATTTTTGATAATAGCACCTGAAATACAAGGACAATTGCAGTTCAAAGGAAAGGTTACACATTGTTCATACACAGTGTGAACCTTCTCTGAGGATACTTGGATTTAGCCAGAATTTTTGCTTGCCAAAATCACTTTTAAATGCAAGTTTCCATACAGAGAATATCCATAACTCACCTGAGAGAAGTGACACTCCCAGCTACATGAAGTAGTGCAGTAAACCAGAGATCTACTGTGCCATTTCGTTCACTGTAAAGGTTCTAAGCAAGCAAACAGCAGCTGCAGAACCCATCTCTTAGCATATTTCATCAGCCCTGTTTGGGGATTTAACTTCTCTGATACTTCTTCAATTTTGCTTCACACTTCAACATGCTGGTTTTGAGAAAGAGAACATTGAAATGAGCAAATGTCATAGTCTACACCTTTGCTATATGATGAAGTGGATTTAAAAAAAAATCTTTCCCCTCTGAACCTACTGTTTGGTTCTACAGGGTAGGAATGCAACTGAAAATTGCCAAAATTCAATCTTTGCATCTACTTTCTTGTCCAAGTGCGTTGTAATTTTGTTCTGCAAAAAGCAAGTTTAACGTGTCAGTGACAGTGGGGGAGATGCACCAACTTCTTTTCTCAGCTCAGAAGCATCATGAAAGCATCTATAAACATTTGCAATCATTCACAAGGCTTAGGCCAGTGTCTAAAACGCCCCTGGCTCTGTCTGCTTTCTGCAGAGGCAGGCAGGTGATGGGAGAGAGAAGCACACTGGGAGGCCAGCTCCTCCTTTTGTACTCACTGAGCATCCAAACGAGTGCAAACAGGTGGTAGAAGCTTTCATGGCACCGCACCACAGGGGTTTCTTCTTTGGCTGAATTCCAGCTTTCCCAAAAGAACCAGGAAAGGCTCTGGTGGAAAATAATGTCTGTATATGCAATATTCTTGACAGGACAAAAACAACTACTCAGGAATTACAATAAGGAAAGAGTTGAGTGATACTGCAGCTAAGAATAAATTCACCATCTGCAGATGTTACACTTTCTTGTCTTTACATAAATAGCAATTACTGCAGGCCTGGAAAATGAGAAACACTGATAAAAGACTAGACGTTTAAAAGGAAAAATAACTCCAAGCAAATAAAAGAACACCACAAGGTATCTGGCTACATTTTATTTCTGAAATTATTCTTTAAGGCACAAAATAAATCTAAAAAATAGGGCTGGATGTATGAGGAGAGGGACAGAGCAATTGTCAGAATTATTGAGGTGTGAATGGAGTCTTTATAATCCAGTTTCAGATCTGGGAATGCTCCCAGGGCGAGTAGGGGAGGATAGTGAAAATAGAGGAGCACTCTTACTTAGAAGAGGTAGGAGGTTGTGGGGTGATTATTTTTTTTCCACCACCTCCAAATTTACACAGGTTCCTGGCCAGACTCAAGTTCCCTTCCCTCCCCTCAGAGAGCTTATTACAGTTTGTAAGGTAAGACCAGACCACTCAAGCCTCCAGTACAAAAAGTGAGCCTTGAATCACCCTTCATGTCACAGACTGCTCACAGAATGCTGGGGGGGCAAGAGGCAGATAATTTTTGCCCTTGTGTTGGTGTCTCAGTAGACATTACAGATGTGTATGTTTTACTTCAGACAAACCGCAATTTACTATTTTTGTTTCCACTCTGAAGCAGAATCCCAGGCATTCAGGATGCTCTTGGATAAAGGATAGTTGGTATCTAGGTGGAACACCTGTCATGGAAGGAAAAACAAAATTTTCAAATGGCCAATGGCATGAACTATTTCGAAAAAACAGGCTCTCTTGCTGCAGGTCAGACTTTATTTTTCTTTTGGTTCTGAGTGCATGTAGTGTATCACACAACTGTCTAAAACAATCCTGCAGAGTGGATTTAAAGGTGAATTACATGCATGGGATCAACTCCTCCCAAAACTGGGGTAATTCTTGATAGCACGACAGGTTTCAAGGGTCCAAAGATCTCTAGTTTAACTGCTCTGGGAAGAGATCACGTCTGTGGACTGGGGATCACAGAAGGGTCCGAAGCGTCCATAGACATCCTTAGCCCGGACTGCAAAGTAGTATTTGCTGCCAGACACGAACTGGGTCAGAGTGCACGCCATGGGCAGCGGCAGCGCCTTCACCTCCCCGATCTTCTTCCACTGCGAGGCCATGGTGGCGCTGGGGTCCTCGTGGTAGGCATACAGGTGGTAACTGTCCACAGTGGCACAGCTCCGGTCCACCTCCATCACGCTCCACGACAGCACAATCCCGTTCTGGCTCTGCACCCGGGCCAGCTTCAGCTGTGGCTTTTGAGGTGGAGAAGTGTTGGCAGCTTCGGGGGGCAGACGTGGGGGCTGCGGTGCCTCTGGAAGTGGAGCGGGATGAATGGGGCGTGGTGGCTCCTAAGCAGCATAAGAGCAATAAGGGAAAGGTCAGAATCTACAGCAATGGAAGGAGGCTTTAATTCATCATTCCCCAGGTGACTGGAAGCAGATGAGCCTGCAATCACCCAGCCATCACAACTCTCAGTCCTGTGTGCACAGGCAAAGCAGCAGCTGCAAATGATGAGAAGGGATGGGAACAAGGATGCCATAAATTCTTACATTATGCTTATATAAATCCCTAGTTGTGTGAATGATCGTTGCCACAGTAATTTCCCTGTATCTTCTTTGCTTCCCAGCCAGGAGGGAATGAACTCAACACTGTGCCCTTTACCAGGACTGGGCAAGCAGGTTCACAATGACTTTGAACCAATCTACATTTGAGCTGCTGTTCCCACGTTACCTGACACCCCAGGCAGGGCATTAAGCTGACAACTCATCATCTCTTCTACAGACAGGTATTCAGTCACAAAAGGAAGACAGGATAATGATGCCACATAGATTCTATCACCTCAAATTGATCACAAAAGCTCAGCCTCACTTTCCAGAAAGTTTTGAAATGAGGGCACAAATGTGTCTTTCCAGTGATACTTCCTTTTATATTGCAAAAACAGTCCTAGGTCTCTAATTTTTATTAGTTAAGATGAGTTTAGGAATGTGGTTACAGTGCTTCAAGCCTGAGATCTTTCAGGTTGGAATCTGGGGTAGTTTTTGTCATCTTTAGTGTTCTGTGTGATATTGCTTCATTTACTCTCATTTTTTATCACTGAAGAGTGCATTGAATTGATTGTGTCTAGACTGAAAGGATGGTAAGCCACTTTCTTGACAATACATTTACCACTTCAGGACACCATAAGTAATGTGACTGCCCAACAGTGAGTGTACAGGCAATGTATTTGAAATAAAATTAAACATGTCAGAGAAAATTCTCAAATTCTAACCAAAAGGGGCTTTAGGTGATACAGAAGTAATCACCCTCAATGCTGACTAAAGAACTCTGGAGTTCGGGAGTTGGCAGCCTTGGAGATTTGGCCTCTACCTTGTTCTCCTGCCTCAGTTTTGCAAACAGCTGTACTAAAAACTGGTCATGCAATTCATAGCCAAACCATTACAAAACATTTTACTGGCAGTTCTCCTGTACCCTTGACTCCATGAGTCACCTGCAGACAACTCATGCACTAATTTTCAGTATGTTCTCCTGGTGATTTGGAGAAGGCCAGGGTGAGCTAACAGACTGCACAGCTTTTACCACTCTGGGCAGGAGTTGCTGTAGGTGACTGGGTGGTGCCATGCACAGAACTGGCCGTGAAATGTCAATGAGGCTTTTCAGTGTTCTGCAGCTCACACTAAGAGCAGCCTGAGAGTCCCAGTGCAGAGACAAGGCTGTAGAGTGCATGAGGTGGTTGGAGCCCCACTGACCGTGTGCGCTTGCGGCGGCGGTCGATGGTGCACCGTGAGCTGAGGAGCCGCAGAGCCCAGAGCCAGCCCGCTGTTCACCACGTAGGTTGTCTGAGGCATCCGCACGGTCACACCTGCAGGGAGCACAACACACACTGTGAGCATTCAATCCTTCAGCTAAACAGAACACTGGAAGACCAACTCCTTGGTTCAGCTGCATGAAGCCAAATTTCAGACACTCCTCCAGCTGCCAGCAGACTGATGAAGCACTGTGTAACAACAAAGTCACCTCCCATCCCCTGAGGCTGTAAAAGTGAGAGAGAGCAAGCGCTTGTGTTTGCAGAGGGAACAGAATGTTCTTTTAGCACTTAGTAGCATGAACGAAATGGGTGAGGAGAAGAAGTGTGGGAGATACAGGCAGCTTAAGTATGAAAAGAACAATAATTTTGGGGTTCAGAAAGGAAAAGAGAAATGCTGCTGCAGCACAATGTTATCCACTCAGAAGGCTGTGCTGTGGATGGCACTGAAAGAAAAAAGCTAAGTCACTGTCCAAGAAGCTTGTCCTCCCTCCCAGAACAGACTCCATGGACACTACTCAGAGGCATCACCATTTCAGTCATTCCCATAGCAAACTGATCTGCCTGGCAGGAATAAACTAGACAGTTTTATAGCCTTGTAAATAATATCCGAAACTCTTGCAAGCTACCAAGTTTTCATTCATTTTATAACACATCCAATTCTTTTCAGTAACACTTTATCTATTCACTGTTGGAACACGTATGTTCTGTGAACTCAAAGCTTTTGCTCATTGTTATGGATTACCTGGGTTATCCCTCCATTTCTGGCTAGAAATACAAGATTTGAGGCAATCTCTACGATACCCTAGTTCATCACTTGTGTAAGACTGAAGCATTCTAATACTCCAGAAGACAAGGCAACACATTATCAGGAAACCACAGTTATTGTATGGCAATTTCTTCTCTTGAAAAACACACATCAAGCTACAATCCATAGGGGATGAGTGTCAGAAGTCTGTGTAATCTGCAAGTCCAAGGCAGGGAGCTCAGAGTGCTAAATCTTAATGCTTTAATTATAAAGTGCTAAACACTGGGGAGGTGCTTTATATATTTTTCTTATTGGAATCTCTCTAAGAAGCTGATGAAGCTGTGTGCACTCCTGTGGGATAAACAGTCACCTGAGCTGGCTATTTCTCCTCTAGGAGAACCTGGTGAGATACGCTTCCTTAGTATGACTGTAGTTCTGTCTCAGGAAATTACAACCATCTGAAGATAGTCAGAAATGCTTTAATAAGATATAAGATACAAACATAGCATTGCTTCTAGGTAGGGATACTACTCACTTGAGGCAGTACCAAACTGCAATTTGCAAAACAATTTGGATGGGTTCTCACAGTCAATTTTTCAAAGACAAAGTGCAGCGATCTTACTCAAGAAGCATCTGCTACTGGCACTAAAGGCTGTTGTAATGATAATATAAATCAATATACATCAGTAGCAGCATCACTACTAGGACATCACAAAAGTAGGCACATACTCCATAAAGGTGTTAAAATAACCGTAGTGTAGAAATTGTGGGGAGCAAAAAAAAACACAGTTAAAATCCACCATTTTGTAACAAAATATCATTTAAGCTCTTTATTTTTGACATTTATTACTCATTTCTGAAAATGACTTTACTGCTAGGAGGAGGTATCAATTATGCATTTTCAAAGTCAAGGGAAACTTGCTAACATTTCAAGGAAACTCAAGCATGTATCAATTTCTGATACATCCGGTGAGAAATTTCATCTCTAGAGGCCTTGAGAAAGGAAGGAAATTTGCAGAGCAGAGGACATCAGAGATTGCTAAGGAATTACATTAGGATGCCTGATAGAAATGTAACTTTTAGAGAGGAAATCAAACATGATTTTCTACAGTGGTGCTTATCATATTACCTTCCACTGCCTTGTAAAGTATAGGGCGTGTCAACCAGATGCTTAATTGGCACAGCTAGTGCCTGGGATGACTTAAATCCAATTTTTCCTCATTCACATAGCTGCAAGTAGAATTTCTTAGTAGCCTAAGATTTTTCTCAATTCTATAAGCTGGGAAAAAACTTCTAAACTCTCTAACTAGTACCAATATTGTAAAAAGACCAAAGAACACACCCAAATCAGAAACCTAAATGCCACATCCATGAGGCAGAACGTACCAAGCTGTGTCATGGTAGGAAGTGCATGGAAGGAATCATCCCTTACCTCCAGTCTGTGGTGTGACTGGCCTTAAGCCTGGGGTGGTCATGACAGCTCCTCTTACAGGATTCTGAGCTGGTGGTGCAGGAATAGTGGTATAGACCACCTGATGGTTAGCAGGAGTTCTTGGGATAGGAAGCTTGGGATTAGTTGGAGCCACGGGCCGATGAGTTACATTCACCGCTGTCGAAGCTGAGAAAAACACAGAGCACACCCTAAACCTGAATTCCATGACTCAAAGCCATATGCCTATTCCAGAGTACACATCTCCTTTGGAAACTGACTCATCTAAGCCATGTAAAATAAAAACTGTGTCTGTCTGCTTTGGGTACTGCAAGAAAAGTGCAAACAGCCTAAACAGTATTTTCACCTGAAATATTAAAGTCAATATATACACAGCTTTCTGACAGAAAAGATAAATACAATATCTCCCCCATTCCCTGCAAAGGTCTTGCGTGTAAGACAGTGGAAGAATAAAAAATCCACCAAAGAGTCTACAGAACACAGTGGTCATAAGGCAATTCCAATGCCAACTAATCTTCAGCAGTCACATACAGAAAAACAAGAAAAGAAAGAAAGAGGATCCATGTTTCTTTAGAAAGGGGAAAACAATCACACTACAAAGTAATATTTAACTAGGGTTAGAATTTCAGTATCAGCCTTGCCATTCCCTCTGCCAAAAGAATTAACTGCCAAGGGACAGACATAGGACTGATGCTGATAATGTTTTTTCTCCCGTTACTTAAAGAATGTACAGGTTTCTTCTCCTTCACTTTTACCAACAATAGTATATTTAATAATTTCCATGACTATCCTTAGCAGGATTTCTTCCTCTCCATGCAATTAAATTGATCTTGAATTCTTTTCAAATCAATAGTACTATCCCTTCCCCTTTATCAGTTTAAAAGAAAAAATGTTATGGGAAACTGACTAGAATGAAAGATTATGAAGTGACTCAAACATTCTGCATATTCACTTTAAAAGATTAGCAGAATGTAGAGCATATCTCAGTCTAATTCAAGAAAAAAACCAGCTACTGCACTCACACAGTGAGGTCAAATGCAGTTACCTGTTGGTAATACATGGATGGTGGTCTGGGAAGGGCCACTCGTTGGCACACCCGGCTGCTGCACAGGGCTTGGCTGCAAAGGTGGCAAAGGCTGCAGGGGTCGAGCCAAGGGCTGGGTGGGTACGCTCAGTCCTGTCACAGGTGCCTGGCTCTGGTTCTGCTTCTGCTTCTTGCCATCTGCTTTAAAATAAACAAAAGATATAGACAATAGCAAAAAGAAATTTTCATTTCTGAATCACAGTTTCAAGCACCACAGAGTTTTACAATCCTTTCCTCCCTCTCCCATTTACAGACTGGTGAGGATATTCGAAGCATGACATTTCTCTGACTTTTTTTGCTTATGCAAACAAATCTGCAGAAAACTCATTTAATTCTCCTCACTTTCATCACTGCAATTTCCCCTGCCCAGACAGACTCCACAATGTTTTATTCTATTATCATGAAGTCTGCATATTTCAGAGCAATTTGGAAACCTGAATTCAAGGGGACACTGTGCCACATTCTTTAAAAGCTGTTATTAAAAAAAAAAAAATCATAAAACCTTTGAAGGCCTGAACACTGCAGTACTCAAATTTTGTTCCCTAAATAAGTCTTGTCTACCTTTGATGTTTACATCTTTTTATTTGCTGACTCTTTCCTTTGTTCAATCTGTTAGTCAGTTCTCTTGCTGCTATTTTGAATTTTCACAGTATATACTTAGAAAGGGGAAAATAGTTTTATTATTTATAGAAAACTTTAAAAACAAAATTTGGTTTATCACATTGACACCCTCCTCCTTCAACATGACTTACTGACTTGTGATACTGACAAATATTGCCTGTATCTGTAGCTTACTACAGCAATACTTTTTCCTGCTTTAGTTTATTTGCGACTACATAAAATATTCATTAGAGTGCAAGTCTGTATCTAACCAAGACATTGCACAAGTTGAATAAAGAAAAATTAAGAAGCTTTCATGTGGACATTAAAGCAGTAATGGGCAGAGGAGGCACCCCTGAAGAACTAAAAAGCACCAAATAAAATAATATATTTTAAGGACTGACTCAGAAGGATTCTTCCCTAATAAAACTGTACCTACATGAGCCACTAATTTAGTAAAAGAACATAGAATATAAAGATGAAAATATGTAAATACTCATTTTACTCTTGAGAAAATATAACAATATAGTGAGGGCCACATTTAAAATGTTCAATTAAGTATACCAACTAGAATTCACAGCATTAAGAACAGGGTTAATGCCAGCATAGCTCAAAGTGTTGGGGTTCCTGGCATTTTGAGACTATTTTGATGGTCTCACTGAGCTGTGTTTAACACTAGCCCTAACAGCTTGAAGTAGCAGTACCTTTCACAAAATGCTGTATGATTCTATGAGACAGAGTCACAGAATCATCAAGGCTGGAAGAGGCCTTAAAGATTATCTAGTCCAAGCATCAACCCAGCACCAGCATAATCACCCCCAGACCACATCCCCAAATTCAAGACCTCAAGAATAAAACACCGTATGAATTGTAGCCCATGTTGTCTTTCTGTAGATTCAACAGCCTGGCTACTTCACTGAAGCCACTGGATGAAAATATACCATGTTTTGTTGTTTGTTTGGTTTTTTTCCCCTAAGTCTATAAAAGGAGCAGTGAAGGGATGCTTATTTTGAACACAGAAGGCAAGATCCTTCCTGCTCTTTGATCAACTAATGGGCCTTGATGATTGGTTCAAGCTTCTTTTATTGTCCACGATTATGAGAGATTTCCCAGTGTTCAATAAAGTACTTGACTCCAGAGAGATTCCTACAGAGATTATAGACATCGGTTTACTTCAAATATTTAGAGACTGATGCACATCTCAACTACCACTGAATAAATCATTTCAATGATGTGAGTGCATTCTTAATCATGACTTAGAAGATGCACTTACAATCCAACAAGCAAAAACCTTTACAGCCTACTTCTGTAAATGTGGTTCAAGGCAAGATGAGAGTCTGAACAAACAAGAGGGCTTTTCCAGTTTTCCTTTTGTTTTTGATTTCACACAGAGCAAGTTCATTTATCCCTGACAAATCAAGAAGAGCCCTGCTGACATTCCAGTGACTGGAAACTAGGTCAGCATTGCACCACCCACAGGAAACGATGACAGATAACTAACTAGACTTCATTAAATAAATGGAAACAAGCTGCAAAGGTTATTTAAGTAAAAAAAAAAAACAGCAACGAAGACTGGGTACATAGTAAGTACAGGACTAAGCTTAGAAGTCATTATGGAAGAGTTTCCAATACTAAATGAACACAGCATCATATTCACAACAAATGTGGACCTAGAGGACACAGAAAATTATGATTTATGGAAATAAGCATAAAATGGAAATTGTTACTACTGGAGGTTTAAGCAAAATTCCTACTCTAAAACACAAAACAGAAAAGGGACTAATTTCCATGCCCGAAACAGTCTACAACACTGCAGTTATAGCACAAAGGAGTTTTGAACACTGTTCTAGTTCATAAGTGGTATAGGTGGATTACAGAACACCAAGCATGCCACAGGCATGTTCAAGAATAAGAAAAAAATGATCCAGAGAACTACAGATTTGTTACCCAGATAAAACACCTTATAACATAAAAAACTGATTATGTATTTAATAATTTTTCCTACAAAATAATAAAAAAACAGAACACTGTTTTAATTTAAGAGTACATGTACATATCTTTCTTAGAATACAGACCCACTTTAGACTAAATTTATTAATTGTTTCAATATTAATAAAAATAATTTTATGATCCTTTTATAAAAAGGTCAGCAAAGTTCAAAGGGCAAGTATTGCAAGATACTTGCAGACAGGAAAGTATCTAGATTACTCTTAACATGGTTTCTCAAAAATTACACAGCCTTTTCATTCATATTTTTTGCACAAATCAGATGTTATTAGATATTAGCAGATATTAATATCTATTTACATGTCTTTTACAAGTAGAATTAGGCTTACTATTTATGTGGGTGACAATGCTGTAAAGAACATAATCAGGAACTGAGTGCTCCCAACAACACTAAGTGTTGATCTTCAATTTGAACTAATATTGAGCTAATAATCCTGCAGGAAACACCATAATGCTGAAAGTATTTTCTATCCTGAGGTTTTGTAAATTTAGGAGAAAATAAAACCTGCTCCACATTTGCTGTAAACGAATTTCAGTGGAAAAAAAATTTGGCCAAAGGTATATAGATGCTTACAATCACGCAAAAGCTGTTACAAGTGTACTCTTCCTCAGTTCAACCTTGAAGTTTTTATCAGAACTCCAAAATCCTAGTGCCGTGTTCTCACTGCAGGGAGACACTCAAGCTTTTATTAAGGTTTCCTATGTTTCTACAGCACATATAAAAAACCACTGATTTCTCACACAAATTCTAAACATGAACTAATCTGCACTGGCTTCAGCCTATCAGCTTCTGCTTTGCAGAGAAGAGACACACAGGAGCTAACCCAGCATCAAAGTACTCCACCAACCTTCCTCCTAAGACCTGGCAACCAAGGGGAAAGAATCTCAGAATATCCCACTGCATAATTTTTTAAGATACTGGCTCAAGCCCCAACAAACAAACTGTGGAAGAATTAAGCTGCAATGGAGCTACGACTCTGTGGCACTCCTACCTATAGAAGCAGTCTTACAATTGTATGTACAACTGTGGTGTTGATCTTTAATGGCAATTGTGAGGCGAGCATCTACTTAATGCAATTAGGAAGAAAAAAAGCTCTTTGAAAAGTGTTATTTTCAAAGACTTTTAAGACAGAAAAATATTAGCTGAAATATATTACAATACTGTGACATGCTACTTTAAAATATACCACAAATCCATTTTAATCTATCTGCTGGGTGTCTTTTACAAAATATTAAATAGGACTGGGGAGGTTTAACCTTGCCTGACAGGCTTGCAGAGTTCCAAGGCAACCACCTCTTTATCTTTTTGAGAACTAACCCTCAGAAGAGATGACAGTGATAAAAACTTGATTGCCTCAGCTATTCTGCCACTCAGCTTGTCAAATCAAAGTCCTGGCTGAAAAGGGACCTCTGGTGGCTGTGTAGTTCAATTTCTTCTTGAAGCTGGACTGTCAATAACAACTTATTCAAATGATCTGTGGTTTTGCCCTGCTAAATCTCAAAAACATTCAAGAGCACAGTTTCTACCATCCCTCTGTGCAGCACTATGCTGACTTCTTTCCTCCTCGTTCCTGAACTTGTAGTTCATGGCCACAGCCCCTTAATGTATCACTTGGCACTGCTGAAGAGAATTGTGCCCTGTTGTTTTTGTAACTACCCTCCAAGGAGCTGTAGGCTGCCCTTACACTGTCTCCTGCTCAGCTCTTTGCCAAACATGCCCTGGTCTGATCTCTTCTGACAGGCCATGCACTCCAGGCCTTCACATCCTGACACCATCAGTGGGGGCCTCTCCAGTGCTACCACAACTCTTCTGAGCTTGAAGAAAACAGAGCCAAAACTGGACACCCTATTTCAGCTGTGGTTCCACCAGTGTCAGTTTGGGAGAATACTTAAATTGAAATGAGAACACACTGTTGGCTCACACTCAATTCACTGTGCACCACATATCGTCTACTGATAAGAAAAGCAGACAGTCAGCTATCTGAATTGCATCACGCTTCCCTGATACTTGTGTATCTCACACACTCCCTTTTTGGTGATAACATCTCATGGAACTGTTCAAGGCCAGGATGGATGGGGCTTTGAGCAACATGGTCTAGTGGGAGGTGTCCCTGCCCATGGCAGGGGGGGTGGAATGAGATCACCTTAAAGATCCTTTCCAACCCAAACCATTCTCTAACTCTGTGATTTCTTTCTCACTGGAAGAAATGCTACCACATGCCACGATGATTTTCTACATTTGTGTAATACAAATGCAAAGCAAGTCAAGCTATTGAGAATGTTTGTGTAAAACTTGAATGCACAAGCTAGAGAAATAACTACCAAGGTTGTCCAGACAAATCAAACTTCTTGTGGCTGGACTTCAGAATATAGCACAGGGACATGCATTTAGAGACCAAACAGAATAAAAATTTTACCTCCAGTGGTAGAAATATTATTTTTTTCCAATGGAAATGACAGCACAATACATGGCCTTAAGTAGAGACTCATTACTTCTGTGAAGTAGTATCATTCTTCACTAATCCAATGCTAACTATAATTAGACTGGCCTACATTTACACGAGATTTATTTAAAAAGAAATGTGTTCTTTTAAATGATGAAGTGTATCCAAACTGCCAAAGTACATAAGAGCACGACTATATTTACTCTGCTCTTGGCATACAGTCCTAAAGCAAATAACAGTTTGCATTTGGTCTTTAAACTCTTGCACACAAAGTGTTAGTTAAACAAAAGATTAGAAGCTGTAATACTCTAATGCCTAAATATCAACTGTAGAATTAAAAGGCCTTTCATTATAATCAGTAAATAGAAAAAATAAATACGTCTAGAAGAGCTTTTGAAAAGATCATCAAGAACTCAAACATCTCAAATTACTCCCCAAGCCTGAGGTATTTAAAGACAGACAGTACTAATGCTTAAAGTAAAGGAATAATAAAAATCTTCAAAACTGTAAGCAAAATTCCTTTTCTTTAACACCTAACATAATTTTTTTAACTGGAGTCCTAGCAAACTGAAACACCAAAGAAAAAAATGCACTAAGCAGAAACAGAAGTTAATTCCTTTCTGCCATTCAGAGGACGAAATAACACTTGTAGCCCAACTATCCCTGCAGCTAGGAAAGTATTTTTCACCTACCTTGAGAACAGCTGTCATCCTCTTCATCCAGTGTAAGATCAATGACACCTCCTGATTCACTTGCTGTGAACTTCCCGCTCTGAAAGACAAAACTCCTTTGTTTTGCAAAAGCAAATCCAGGGAACACAGGTGGAAAAGGGACACATTGAACATTCAGGAGAGGTCTCAGCATTGATACTTATTAGAAAGGAACTGATGAAATGAGCAAGAGAAGGAAATTTCAGACCAATATCCCAGGACTTGAAAAATGGGCCATAACCTAAGGACTGCATTGCAGTAACAAATATTAAAGTATTTTCAGCTTTGTAAGTAAGGAGTAAAAACCCCTGATGAATAGTAGCACATTGCTATTTTACAGGTAAATGCATAACAATTTTCTCTCATAAAGTATATTTCAACTATGACTCCTAACATTTTAATCTGGTTGTAACCTGTCCTTCCTCTGCAGCGGCATAACTTTGACAGAGCAGTCATCAGGACAATACATTACTTATCTTGAGACAGCTTTGCCTCTGTACTTACGAAGACACCGACTTGACATTAAGAAAAAGAGAAGGCTTCACTGGAACTTGTATGCTTACAAAACACACCAAAAGCCATCAGAAAACTCCAATTGTATTCAGTAATTTCATGAGTGTATTCTCACCTATTATGACAAATTTTAGCATTTATTATTCTACATACAAATCTATTTTTAACCTTTCCTTTAGAGAGCATAAAGGGATCTTTTAAGCTATTGCCCAGGTTATATGTTTTAACAAAAAACCCTAGAAGACCACCAAACAAGATTTATCTTCTAGATCAACTGCTGTCCCTTGGCTGGTCAGACTGCAGAGATCACTTACATTTTCCCTTAGGTAATGAGAAAAATATGGGGGAGGTCTTATATACTTCTGTGATTTTAAAGACTTTCTAGAAAAAAATCATGATTATATGAGTTTCTACGTCCTTAAACTTGCTACAAAAAGTAGTTGAGGTTTCTTCTTTTTGTTGTTGTTTTGTGGAGAGATTACCACTGATTGTTGGACTGAACTGCTACGTATTTATGGATTAGAGTCATCAAGTTTCCTTAGGACAGACAAAGAGTTACAAAAGCACTATAATTATCAAAAATCTCTGAACAGTTAACATGGGAGAAAGTATAAGTTACCAGACCCACATGGTCTGTACAAATGCTGATATGATACACCCTAGGAATATCAGATTTTTCCTTGCAGTCAGATGGTGACAGATGCACAAAGCCTAAGCATTGAGATTATCTGCCCTATGATCTTTCATGGGGGTAAAATTAAGCCTTTAAGGAAGTCCTAAAGGCAATCCTTACACAGGCAAGGCTCTGAGGAGAAGTAAAAAGAGGTATCATATAATTACTAAATGCAAGTAGAAGCTGCCTGAATTATCAGTCACTGAATTTGGAGTGCCTGACATGACAGTTCTCTTTATTATCCATTATCACAACCTGATTTCTTTTGCCTTAAGTTCTGATGCTGCCACTGATGAAATTCTGTTAATAAAATACAATACCAAATTCAAGCATGAAATGCCTAACTAACTACTTATGAATATGATAGAAGGTGATAGAAGAAATGTCTATAGGGACTCATCTTTCCAATACACAGAGAAACATATTTCAGAATTATTAACTACAGAATTCTTCTGTTGAGTGGTTGCTATTTAAAATACTTTCTAGCTTCAGGTTTCTTAGTATGATGAGTTGATTTAACCATGTGAAGTTTAAGAAAAAGGCACATTAAAATCATCAATGATAAATTGATTAGCATAAAGTCAAGAGGAATTTCATTCCATCTAGGATGATCTTCCTAGCCAACAATGTGTATTTTGAACCGTGGCTCTCTCTGCCAGGAGAAAGCAGATTGATAAATGGAGAGGGAGATTTAAAAGAAACTAGAGAAAGAAAAAACCCAGTATCAAGCTATTAATTTCTTCCCACTAAAAAATACATTAGTCTGAAGTAACTTCCTTTTAATTCTTCCTCTGCAAGGAAATCAAAATCCTTAGAAAAATACTCTGTATGGCAGCTGGCAGCTAAATGTTTTGAAGATAAAGTTGACTGGCAATTGAGAAAGTTCTTTGAATTTCCTAGTCAGCAAGTGTCACAGCATGCATTTCTTTATTTTGATATGTCTGGAAGGCCAAAATCTTGAGTTAGTTAAACAGGCTTATTAAATCAACTCAGCCAACAAGGTCTCATACGTGCAACTCTCAGGAAGAAAGACCTTCTCTTGGCCAGCCACTCTATTCAAGGTTTTTTATTAAATGACCCTGGACAGCAATCTCCTTAGCAGAAGCTATCCAGAAGCAGTCAGGTTCTTTCTGCAGCCCACCCCAGAAGCTGCAGATCTGCAGTGCAGCCTTTGAGCAGAGCTCTGTGCAACACCCCAGTCCTGGTTCTGAGACACACATTCCAGCTACCCCCAGCAGATGCTGTACTCAATACACAGCACACCATGAAATCCCCAGCCAGATTCCCCTACTTCACCAACCATGCACTTCCCTCAAATGAAATTGAGGGGTATAGGAAAATCTTAAGGAAACTTGAAAAAAACAAAAAGGTTAAACATTGTGTTTCCTACTTAGAGGAGCACGGTGTAGGCAGGGTATCCCCAAACAAAACAGACTGCTCGTTATCCCTGTCATAAAGGTCAGGATTTTGACTATTTGCAGCATCCACCTACACTCATAAGGAAGAGGAGGAGCATCCATTTCTATATCCTGTTGTGCTGGCACACACAGTTTTCAGATACTCATAGATATCCCAAATTCAAGATTTCATTTGAGAATGAGAAGGAAATCCAGGAAGAACTGGCAACCTGGTGTTAGAGGACTGGTCTACATGACTTCCCCATGGTGAAATTAAGCATCTCCATGATCTGACAGAGCAACTTTACCAGCTTATCCAGATATTTCTGGAGTACTGACACCACCAGAATGGTCAAGACATACAAATTTAACCACAGGGCATCATCTGTGTGAAATGCAAGTAATAAAGAGTTTTCAGAAAACCCTGTACCCAACCAAACAAGAAAATAAAACCACCCTTTTTTAGTATCATGACTCACACAGAAATTCTCTCAGGGAAATATTTTGTAGCACAAGGACTTGAGAAGACTCCAGTTTACAACAGAACTGTGTCTAAGGAAAGACTACAGAGAAACAACTGCTCTTTTCTTCCTTAAAAAGGAAGGAATGGGATTCTTTGGACAAGATTGCCATGTTACAAGAAATGGAGATTCAGACGTGCTGGTCTGAGCAAAATTAGAAGACAACTTCAGAATGCTTGCAGCCCTGATGAAGTCAAGAGGAAGCCTGGCACTGGACTTCCAGTCATCTATGAATAACAATTTATGTCAAAAACTGAAACAAGAGAACAAGTATTTCAGCTCCTAATATTAGATTTCAGCAAGCATTTGGGTAGAAACTGGTAAAGCAGCAAAGTGCAGTCAAAGCATTCTGGTCTGCTATCACTTTTTGCTATCCCCAAACACAGGAAGCCAACAACATGAAACTGCTTCAGCTATCTGTGCAGAAGAACAGATGATGCCATCTTAACACCTTTCTATGAATGCAGCCACATGAGTGAAATAATGAAAACCATTAACGAGAACCTCAAACATTTGCCTGACAAGTTAGTTTATGTACTGCCTAGCAAGTCTTAGTAACAAAGGATTCACACACCTTAGAGCACAAATAAGCTGAAACAGAAACAAAACAACCACGGCATCATAAAGTGATCTGTATATATTTAAAATGTCACAGTTACAAATAATAAACACAAAACCAAACAAACCCAACCAAAGCGAACAAAATCACAACCCCACAAGCCAACCTGTCATCTCTGCCGCCAGTCATCCTTTGTCAGAACCAGTGCACCCATCTCCAGACCAAACAGAAGCTGCGCTTAAAACTGATTGTTTAACACAGCATCTGGGCAATTTCTAGTAATCTAGCAAAAAAAGTTTACATTGAGATTTAAAAGAAATGTAAACTGCCAAATCCCCTTTTCCATACTTTTGAACATTCAGTACTTTTGCTCATTTCATACTGGAATCTAATGTAGCTCCAGCCTAAGACAACACATGTAACTTGGAGTTGAAAGACAAAACGTAAGGTGAAGTGGTGGGGGAGAGGACTGCAAGGTACAACTAAGAGCAGAAAGAAAGGTGAAAAAAGGAAGCAGGAGGAAGAAGAAAGGTAGTAGGGGAAAAGAAAATAACAAGCCATGCAGCAACTGAGCCTGCACCACCACAAATATGGAAGGATGGGGTAAGTGTACTGCGAAGTTACTTCACTACTCCCAGTGCTGTTTATTTTCCCTGAAACAACCCACTGAGTAGAAGGCCCTTTGCATTTACAGTTTTGATCTGTTTTGAAAAGTGTGCTCCTTGAAGAAAACCTTGTCAAATTGCAGGCCCTCAGCCCCAGCTGCTTTAGTCTGCAAAGTCACGTCCACACCTATTGCAATTACCAACATGAAATGATCTGTTTGTGTGTCAGATGCCCCAGGCAAGCATCTAACTTGGCAAGTGTGAAGGGAAAGTATTTTAATGGCAAGCACAGAACTTGTGAAAGCAGCAACTGAAAGACCTTAGAAGAAAGGGCAAAACTGAAAGCGTAAACACTTATCTGAGTATTTGAGTGAAACCTGTCAAGTCCTGAAATAGACATCATAACCTCTTCTAAATTTCTCTTTACCAGTTACATGGAAACTGCTTTATAGTGCATATGGAAGTGAAAACAATGAAAAGCATGCATAAATGAATGCAACTACTCAAATTTGTGTATTTTTTCCTACTTCATATTAGAAATTGGTACTTCTAAGTTCTCTACTAACTGCAAAACTTTTGCTTATAACTAACATTTTCAGATTTTCTTGACCATGAAAACTACTACAAACAAAACTTTATATTAATTAATTACACAAAATCTCCATTAATATTTTAGTAATTACACTTCAATTCAGGGTTTTCTAAAAAGAATCAGTAAAAATTACCTATGCTCTCAATTTCATGCATATTTTACTGTGTATTCACAGACAACATAATTGCTTTCTTCCACTCCCAACCACTAAAGTCTTTTTAAGAAAGGAAGAAAGTGCTGAGAAATAGATGGACTGACAAATAAGATCTATTGATGGGGATAATTGCTAGGAAAAACTAGCAATGATACTGTTTCCTTGAAAAAGAAAGTAATTATACATTGACTTTCTAAAACCAGTGGATATCAAATGGATACGGAAGATATTTAAACAGTAAGTATAACAGAAAAGGGGTTCTTAGTGGTAATAAAAATTATGGAACTTGTCAAAAATGGATAAATACAGGGTCGCCTGAACTTGACGTTACAATTAAGATTTGCAATAAAACCAATGCAGATGTTTTATAATGAGGAACTTTTTTCCTTCTATTGGAAGACTCTCATAATATCCCATATGTTACTGACTGCAATATCAAATAATCAATCCACACACTAGAAAACAGTATATTAAATAAAGGGAAATCAGAAGGGCATCAGCCTTGCAATAAATGAAGGTCTGTCTCTGGCATTCAAGTGATTATGAAGCAGTTTCCTCATCTGCTTCTAGAAAAGCAGGGACATTCAGACAGGCTAGTACCATTATATTTGTTTTTCTACTTGCAGAGACCATTTACAGTGTTGTAAAATACAATGGAGTGGGAGAAAGAATATTACCTTAGCTTTGCTATCCAGCAACTTTTTCAGATCATTACTGCTGCAAATTAGGTTGATTCATTATATGCAATTTTGAAAGAGAAAGGTTTTTTACAGACACCCATCCCCACCATTTTTTTCTATTCTGATACCACAAGGAAAACAAAGGTAAGGAAGGAGACAATTTAAGGACCAAAGCACATATTGGTAAACATGATATTGAGAAGTTATCTCCCACCATAACTGTAATTGTGAAATTTACCACAGAAAAAGTTAAAACACCACAGCACGTATAGACCAATGGCAAACTGCTGTGGAAAACTGGGAAAGAAAACCTCTAAAGATCAAATGGAACAGCTCAACAACATGCACATGTATTGTACCAAATGAAAAACCAAAAGCTACAACTTGGTATTTTGAAGACAGTTCTAAATATGCACTTCTCTATTCACATAGGATAGAAATGATTTTAAAAGTTTTGATATTATATAACGCCACAGTTCTTTTCATCACAGAGATAACAAAGTTACTGATTGTAATGCCACCTGCTTTTCATAAAGGAACATTTCAGTATGTAAGAGAGAAAAATTAAGGGGAAAAAATGCAACAATGAAAAAATACATTGCAAAGTAAAAAAATAATTTCAGGGTAGTAAAGATCAAAATTCTGAAGATTAAGTGTGGCACACTGACACAGTGCAGACAATTTTATTAATAGTTTTTACTGTAACAAACTAGAAAAAAATCTGGAGGTTATAAACCAGACAATTAATGAAGCATCACACCACCACAATAGTACATGACGCACCAAGGCGTTATATAATAGCAAAATCCATCTTCAGTTATGGGGAGTGATGTTAAAAATATGTCTTGGGAATGGAATGCATGTAGAGAGGGTGGCAATACCGTGTTTGTATGCATAATTATAAGGTCAATATTTCATTTTGAGTCATCCGTATACAAAATTACAGACTTCCAGCACAGTTTAAGCAGTTGTGAAAATTACTTTTTTAATACATTTTGGAACATATTTCAGCCACAGACTGTTTCAGTGTTAGATTTATCACTCCTCAACCGTTATTTTTTCCAATGCAGTAACTCCCAAAAAATTGTAGTAATTATTCCAGCTTTCCAAAGATGTCATGATGATCTACTCAACCAGGTACCAAACATATTTGTCATCTCTTACCAAGATAAAAGGAAAATGATAATGCAATAAAGGAAACAGTTTACCAAGATCAAAGTTCACATAAACAAAATTTCACAGTGCTGCAATACATGTTTTGATAGTGTGTGGCTGCGTATTTGTGTAATACTCAAAACTACTTTTAACAGACACATTATGTATTTCATTCACATGACTGCTCCATTCCCCATGCTCTTAACTGGTACTGTGCTACACTTCCTACCAATCAAGAACAATGCAAGCATGGAAAAATTGAATAACCAGTTATAGTAACCCCTATGTATTATATACCCTCTCATTTCTTTGGTGCAAAGAGCAGATGTTGTCCATCTTATTGAACAGTAAATATAATACTTTTCAGATTAGTATACTGCAGCTTTTAAAAGCTATTATCCATGCCTGGAGTAATGGCATCATCAATGAGATTGTTTTAATATATCTCCCAAATTTTTTGGCCTCAAATGACAAATCCTGAGCCCACAATATGCAAGTATGTTTACTCATTAAAAACTGCTCTCAGTAGTTGGGGGCAGTTTAAGTAACACAGATACAGTCGCAGGGAAGGACGATCACTTTAAAAGTCACATGAGAATGGATTCACTTTAACTGTGCTCCTTAAAACAGACATCCAATTCAGCTACACGACATCCTGCTAACAACTTTATAATTTAGTTTCTAATTAGTCTCAGGCAAAGGTTCCACCTCACAGATGTGAGCTAGTGGCATTTTAAACAGCCCAAACATAACCCCATGGTCAGACAAAAGTCAAGCAGCCCATTTTACATATATAACTATATATATTTATTTTGAGTGATAAAACCATGAAATGCAAGAAAACATATTCATCAATAATGCTTCAACAACATAGAATTAATAGCTGCTTATAAATTGTAAGTTGACATATCCATTTTGCTCACATTATTTCCTAAGAGACACTTACAAAGTTTGTTACACATCGCAGAGTAATGTGATAGGAGTTATAAACATACTTTATTAATCTTTCATGAGATGAATTTCCAATAGGCAGCAAAATAGCTTAAATGAAACTGTAGTTCAACCAAAGAACTCAAGGTATGTTGGAAACAATGGGAAATGGGTAGGACACTGGTGGACTTTATTTAATAAACTAATGGTAGCTGTAAAGTGAAATGCACAGATGAAATTTAGACTAAAAAACAGATTTGCTCCTTAAAAGAGTAAGTTGCACATGAAGTAGGGAACAGGAAAAAAAAAGACTATCACCTGACTTGGTGTTTTAATAAATATAATGCAAACAATTCTTGAAGATTGACTTATGCCAGATATTTTCAACACATCAAACCCTGTTAAGATTTGTTCACTGTTACTTTATGTTACAGTGTAATAAAACTGCTTTCATATATTCTCTCATTATACCATAACTATATTTATATATTATATATAATATATATAAATCCTGTATCTATAACTGGGATTCATATTAAAATACTTTTAAACCAGTCTAAAGATCTGCTATATATTTAAAAATGCCTCTGCAACAGTAACATTTGCCCCAATGCAGTAAAAGTGCTTATCATGTCTTCAGAAATGCAACTCAAGGACCCGAGGCACTGGAATGGCAATTGATTAAATGACTAGGAACAAATAACAACCCTTAAATTTCTGTGTACACAGGAAAAATCTGAAGATGAAGGACTAATACAAGTAGTAAGATGTCCCCTTCCACATCCACTCCTTTTGGAGCAGGAAGCAGAGAGAAAGGCTGAAAAGAAGAAAACAGTCATACGGCAAAATCGTACATCCAAGCTGCATATGGAAAACTTTAGCAACTACTGAGAAGCAGTTCCGTTCAGGACAACCAGAGGTACTGGACCAAAACCACAACAAACCCAAGAACAAACTCAATTTCAAAGTATCCTTCCAATGCCTTCAGGTATTCAACACTGTGCACAGTGGAGCACTTCACATGGTACAGAGAAGGTGCATATAAGCAACGGAAATTTAACATACTTTAAGATACCATGCCAACTTCATAAAACCAAGAAGTAATCAGAGTACCTCTTAATTTAACAGCTGAGATTTCCAAACTTCACAGGAAAACACAGGGAAAACGAGTTCTATATTCACAACATTAGTACCAAAGCTGAATTATGAAAATGAGGTGCAAAGGAAGCATTATAGAAGGAACCAGTTACTCTCCACTGTTTTCAGGGTCATCTCCATCAAAGAAAATGGAATTTAATCAATAACATAGCAGTCAGTATTAATTTAGTTGACTTAGTCTAAGTGCTGGGGTTTTTTTGTTGTCATTGTTTGTTTGGGGTGATTATTTTTTTTCTGAAATGAAACAGTCTTATTTTAGGAAACCTGATTAGAAAACTCAAGATCATAGAAGATAAACTTCTTTCAAAGAATATCTGTTCTATTCGGATTTTAAAGTGAATTTTAAATTATGATTGGCAATTTTGCGTTAAATTTGCAGCCAAAGTATAAATCTAAGTTTAGACAAACAAACTATATTTAACCTGTTGGTTCACCAAACACATTCACTTAGAGCGGAAAAATAATGGGAAAACCCCCAAAAACTGTTATCCTCCTGTTCTGAGGTTCTCTGCTGATACTGCAACTGAGGAGTACAATTCATGTCCATTTCGACAGAATCCATTATGTTCATACAGCATAACCTGTACTGCAATGAACAGCACTGATTTGAAACTACACTCCCTGTTCCCCATATCACTCTACTCACAGCCAAAATTGACTTTACAAAAGCTGCAAAATATGCATTTGGTTCATTTTTTCTAGAAATAAAATACACGTAGGAAAGATTTATTTAACACTCTAGGTGGGAGGGGAAACAGGAGAAAGATTTTTTTTTTGAGTTCTGGAAGGTTAGAAAGATGTTCTACTAATTAGAAATAAAAGTTTACCAGAAAGCTTAGTAAATAATGATCCCAGGTCTTGTGAAGCAATAATACTTCCAGCCAAAATGAGGAATACTTTCTTATTTAAAAAAAATTTTTAAAAAAAATCTCCCATACAAAAACCCACATGGTAGTAATATTGCAGTCAGAAGCTTTGAAGTATCAGGTTCAAAGTGAAGGTAGTAAGAGGATACTGTACAAGTGGTGCCAACAAAATTAAAATTTCACAAATGAGAATCCAAAAAGACCCCATTAGAAGCCAACAGAATGGAAGTCAAGTTAGAAGCCAAATGATAATCAAAAAGAATGAGAAACATGCCAAGACTGGCCTAGAGAGTCCCTTTTTCTATTTTAATCACCATCTAGATTTGTGTTGAGGAATGAAGCCACCAGCAATTTGCTGTTGCACTAAGACACCCAGATGCAGTCAGAACCAGAGCAGGGTGTGTGGTCAGTATGACCACAGTATGCAGCAAGAGGGAACACAGAATCATCTGACATCATACTTTTCTTGTTTCTGGAGGATAAATGTTCAGTGCCAATATGCTGGAAGAAGCCTATATACCTGAGACAAAGATGGGAACATTATTTTGGGGGGGACACTAATACATATCCATCCTGGTGGAAGTTTAGATTAAATTCAGGGATTAATTTTGTCAGTTTTGCTGAGTTATTAGTTCTATGAATCCCTAAAGTTTGGAAATCTATGTTACCTTAAAATATCCTAGAATAAGTTACTGCACAGTTCTCCTATATTTTGAAGTTCTCCTGTATTTTGAGAACTGTCCGCCCTTTGTTTTTTCACTTTTTCTTCTTGCCATTAGAAAGGATCACTTTCTCAACCATCTCTAATTCATTTACTTTAGGCTTGACAAAATTGACCCATGCCTTTTCTCCTCTAGTCATTTATGTAATGAATTAACATTCCTACTAAGGAAGCAGGACTGTGTAGAAGTAATTTCTATATTAACAATTACATTTGATCAACTATCTCAACCATAGAGGAGTTTAAGATCACTAAAGAACTTTTAAAACCTTTTAACCTTTATCATGATCCATTAGAAAATGGAGCACTGTGTTGGTCTTACCCTTTGGAAAATTGATGCAGTAAGTATGAATAATTGGCACAAGGTCACAAAGGTAAATATTACCAGCCAAGATAAAAACTCCAACATTCAGGCATCATCAAGTCCTCTGTACAGACTACAGCAGTGTCTATATCGACTATACACTACAACAGAGTGATAAATCTCATTCAAAATTTGAAAACCGATCCCAGCAAGGAAGTTCTCCACAGAATTAAGAGTTTATCATGGTTAATTTGTCATTTCAGCTGGGACTTTTCCCTATTTTGTCCATTGTTGAGCAACATCAACACTTCAAGTGAAGTCCTTAGTGTGATAAACCATGTGAAGTGCATCTGTGTACACACATTTGAAAAGGACAAAGCAATTTCTATTTCATTGTTAATATATGGAAACAGTTTTAAATGCTATAGTGTTTCTTCTTCCAAAGTGGACCAACTATAATCTGTAATTCTATAACCAGTTTTCTATTTTTATTTACAGGAAGATCTCTTGTCATAATCTATGATGAAAATTATTCACATCCACTATGCTGAGAATTTCTACCTGTTAAAATCTAGGGAAAAGATAATGACAGGACCAGTTTACTGAGCTGAAGAAGTTAAAACAAAAAATAATACTTGGACAGGGTTCAGTGGGGAAGAACAAGATGTAGTTCTCGTGAATTACATATACTGGCAAAGACTAGAGTGCAAAGATGATCTGACCTGTAATGAAGGGGTTTGGTGAGAGGAAATATAAAAAATAAAAAAAAACCAAAACCCTCTCACAAGTTAGGCACAGAGACAACACAAACACTAATTACCTGGCATTTAAGCAAGAAATTGTTTCCAGCTCTTTTGAGAATGTTTTCCCCATTTCATGCACAACCAAAGAGATACCAATTTTAATACCACACGTATCAACAGTGCCCTCCGAGAACAGAATGACTGGAATCTTAAGCCAAAAATATTAAATAGGAAAAGGAAAGACCTGCAATGCAAATCTGCAGCTCACAGAGAAAATCAATTTAGAAGAAGGCTTAAAAAAAAAAAAGGAAACAAAGGCACAGTGCTCTAGTAGGTCTGATAACAATCTGAACAGAGGGTGACAGTGCTTAAGCAATTCCAGGTGTTTTCATGTGTATGTATGTATTTGTAGTGCATCTGTGTCTATTTCATTCAGCTTCTACTTTCTTGGTGCTCTTCAGTAATCAAGTATTTGATTTGTAAGATGCTACATTAGTGCCAGCAGTCACAAAATGTAATGATAAATAATACTCTTCACAAAATATAAAAGCCACACTCTTAGTGAGGAAAGCATATGTCTTCAGCTAAGTGGAAATCAATAGCTCCCTTTAATGTTTTTTAAATAACTCTGCTCATCCACTTGGAAAAGTCCCAGCTGCCACAAAAAAAGTCATACAAACTTCAAGCCCTCCTCAGTTTAAATTTCTGCTCCATAGCTCACATCTTGAGTGCGAACAGGATACTTCTTGCTGAATTAGACCATAAGGAATTGCCTTCGTCGACCAAATAAAAAAAACCAAATCTGATAATTTTTCCATTTTAGCAATTCATCTGAGATCAGTTCTATTACAGAAACATCAAGTCATAGGTTCTTGTTTTATCACACGCTTTATAAAGACAGGTTTGCTACAACAGCCTTGAAGGGGACCGGCAGTCAGGTTCCCACTGGTCATGCTCTTGGGGAGAAACACCTTGGACGTACTGCGGTTCAACAGGACCGGGCTTTTGCAATTCAGAGCTGGGTGTCCCTCAGGGCCTAAAGCCACGGAGTTTGTGCCAGGTAACACTACAGATTTTGTAGGGAATAAAATTTTGTTTTGTTCTAGAACAGTACGTTTTACAGAGGAATTGGATGCACCAGATACTGATTCTTTTATCACTTCATTTGGGATCTTTCTGTATCGATAATTGGAGGCATTATTTTCCATTCTATCTGACCAGGCCCTGTAGCGAACCTCTGCAGGTCCCCAGTAGTGCCTAATAGCAGACTCGGAGCGGTGGCCTGTCACTGCCATTATTTCCCTAGGCCCCAGTCCTGCTTCACAGAGGAGCTGGATGGTGGTAGTTCGGAGAGAATGATTGGTGTACCGCTGAGAGAGCCTGGCTGCCACACTTATCCTGGGCATCATGGTACCCAGGTAGTTCACACCCATTGGTTCTCTTTTGTACCAGACAGGCTGCTCTTGCATTTGCTCTGACGTTAGCTTTAGAGGGTGCAGGTAAAAGGCAGGGGGCTCTGGAGGCAACTTGGACAAATAAAGTTCCAAGGAAAACACAGGACAGTTTGGGTCCCCAGGCATATCATACATTTTACCCATTTTATGAGGATCTTCTCCATTTTTGCCTTTGCCAGGATATCTAAACATAGCATATCGACGGCCATTCTTGTCCTTCTCAACCACAAATGCATCTGGAGCCAGATCTCTTAGAATTTCCCTCCCTCGTTTGGCAAAATGCAACTGCAAATCAAACCAGACCTTGTTGACGAGTGCCAGGGGACTGTGCAAACCCAGCACACCAGATTGCTTAATCCTACGCAGGTCCTCGGCAGCTATAGGAGGATGGTGGTGAGTCTCATCCTTTCCCTGCATGCGCAGCATCTTCAGCACGCTCACAAACACCATGTTTGCACTGGAAAACTCTTTGTCCTTCATTAAGCAAATCTGACGATTATAAGGTGGCATTTTGAGATGCCGGTTTAAGCCAGCACGCATTGACTTGTAGCTTGCCACACTGTAGGTATTTCCATCATGATTTCTTATTGTGTAATAAAACTCTCTTAAGATATCATTGAGTTCACTTACTGGGACCAATTCAAAGCTAGGATCCTTGCCATTTTTGGCCAGCCACTGTTTTAATAGGTTAGCTGCCCAGCCAGTCTGCTTGTGGGTGTTTTTGATGCTCCTAGCATCCTCTTCCTCTTCCTCCAAGCCAAAGAGGACATCCTCAGGGAAGTTAAAATTCGTCTGTGCTGCTTCTACTGCTTCTTTATTTTCTGATGGAGTCTCTTCCTGTTTCAACTGCTTTTCGAAACAATTGATCGAAGTTGTACCATCAAATATGCCACAGGTATACGGCACACAGCGAGCTACTTTATGATCTGAGAGCTGCGAAGTGTGGAGTAATACATAATATTTGGGATTTTACGTAACAAAAAGCAGGTGGCATTAACTGGATTTTTCAAATGAACGGCATGTCAATTCCATACCTCACTAGCCAATTAAAATACATCAGGTGCTTCCTTTTTAACCATGGCATTACACATGCTTTAACTGATTTCACAGAAAGCAAACCTAGAACATAAACTACACAACAGAAGACTGAAAACCAGAAAACATCTTATGCCTTATTTCCCTCCTTCTAGCTCATCTTCCACTGCTAAATACCATTATCATACACAATCTGTTTTTCCAAAATTTTTCCCAGGTTTCAGGCTCTAACTGAAGAAAAATTCCAAAATATGCATCTTATACTGAAAATGAAACCTTAAAACTGTACTACTGTCATCCATTATGGTACTGGATTTCCTACACATCAAGTACTGACAAGGATTTTGAATAGCTATAATCCACAGGTATCTTTGAAAAATGGTTCCAAACAACCTTTCTTTATCTTAATGGAAAGATAGAGTGAGGCAGAGTTTATAGTCTAAAATACTAGCTACCTTTACCAGACTACTTTCAACAGGTGAAAACCAAAATATCGTCCAGTATATTTTCTTCTTGCTTTGAAATACAATTTAGAGTAACTGTACCTTCAGACACTAATGAATTTGGAAAAGCTGTCTAGAAGAAATTAATTTTATTCCTCTTAATAACATGACTTCTGGTTAATAGAAAGAGTTAAGTATGAGGTGCTTTGTGAAACATCTATAGACAGAAAGAAAATTATTTATGAAGAATTTTAAATAGTTTAATTTCAAGCTTTCAAAGCAAGTTCAACAAATTTTAGACAAGGAATCCAGAAGTATTCCAAGTTATCCTTTATCATGAAGTAGCTATTCCTGAAGAAGGTTTCTTTTCCTTTTTTGTTTTCTCCCACAATATATGGCAATCAAACATTAGAATTCCAATTTTAACTTCTGGATTAGTGTAGGAATGAGAGAACTGCAATAATTTATAAAATATTTGTAGCTATATAAGTTCAAGCCATTCAGACAAAGATTGGGCAGTCTTTTCTTTATGTGCTAGCTCTGTTTTAGAAGACAACATTTAGTCTGCTCCTGATTTACCAACACGTCTTCCTACAAAAATCCCATCAGAATACTTCTGAAAAAATTATCAGAAGCTCATGCTGCAAGTAACAGTGAATCAAAAAAAGAATAATATAAACTGAGCAAAACTACAAATGATGGCACAAAACAAACTAAAATTGTTCAATTATAATCAATAATCTCCTGTGGATTGTAACTTTAGAGTATTATATAGAATCAATCAACAGCCTACCTGTGCTGTTCCCTCAGCAGGTCGCTTGTTTGCCGCAGTATCGGTTGGTGGCCTGCTCGTCTGGTTTTCTGAGGGGTAAGAAATTGTTCATTTGCAGTATCTACTCAGTACTAATTATTGCTACCCACTAGCCATCTTTGAAGGCAATATTCAAAACTGTTTGACACTGAACGTTCAATATGTGACATATTTTACATTTAGCCCTGGTTTTCAATTATAAGTATTCAAGTTTGATTAATGTGCTCCTTTCCTTCTAAGTTTGACAGTATATTAAAAGTCTTTTATGAGCAATTTCCTTGCCTGAGAACAAAGTATAACTCCAACCTCTCCTCCCTCTCTACACATATTGATAAGCTATTCAACTAAAAATTAATACAATTGTTAAATATTTCTGTACAAAAAAAGACCTGACTGAAAAAAGGATGGTTTAAACAGACTGCAAAATATATAACTGAGGCAGGGAGACTGAGTACCTTTAGTAGTTCAGCCAAACATTAAACTAGCAATTTAAGAAGCTGCTTTAATATTTGATGCAAATATATAAATTCAAATTCTGTTATCATTCCTTTTCATTTTAACGAGAGCTTATCAGCAACAGTGCTGGCCCAAATCAGCGTTTCAATTGTGGTGAGAAAACTACCAGGGTATAAAGTAAATCTATGGAAACTGCATAAAATGAGACATTCTTTGCACACATAGGTCCTCCCTTTTGTCACTGTATCTCACCAGCCACAACCCTTTTTATGTTGTCTTAAATCACTTCTATTTGCTTTAGAGCTAAGAGTCAATATAAAATATAAAATAACTCTACGGAGCACGTATTTTAGCACGGGTAACTTAGATACGGGAAAATGAAATGAAACTAGTTCTGATGTCAAGTTCTGCTTGAGTTTCTTCTAATTTATATTGTGCCAATGAGGCACTTGCTATAACTCCAACACTTACAAATCCTAAAGACCTCTTATAAAAGAAATTCAAGGTATGTAAAATCAGAAGTGCAGACAACCATCAGGGCAGGACCAAAGACTGAGAAAAAGTATTTAAAAGTAATTAATTTAATTATTGTTATTTGAACATTTACTGTATTTAGAGACTTTATTTAAATACTGTAAGTGTACTCCTTTGGAACTAGGTTCATATTCAGTTAGTTTTTTCTACTGTTTTGTTTACTTTTAAGTGTTGTGAAAATTAAGTTACAATTATACTTTCCTTTCAGTATGCCTTTACTTAGAAAGATAGCTCATATTATTCTGAGAGGCTGTGTTAAAATTAAACACCAAGTTCTTAATGACAGGAGTTTGACTTCATGCTAGGAATTATATAAAGCAAATTCTAAATAAAACAAAGCTTACAAAGCCACACTGCTAACTCCAAGGGGAGTTTATTTTCAACAATGTCTCAAACAGATCTGCTGTAGAGATTATTTTGATCTTGAAAATTTCAACAGAAATGCAATCTAGAACTATCTTTGTAAAACACATTAAGAAACAATTTTCCACAGAGTGCAGTTTTATGTTTCTCTGTGACCACTATCTTCCTTTGCCAGTGTCAACATTCAAGCATAACTTACCAGTCTTGGGTGCTGCAATGGTGGGTGGTTCAGCAGGAGCTGTACTACTACATGCAGGGAGAGGAATCTTCATCTGTAGGGGTGCTCGACTGGCAGTTGCATTATAAAGTCCTGGAGTACCCACTGTGGGCAAAGAAGTCCTTGTGGTCTGGGTAACAGGATGTGTAGTAGGAACAGCCTGTACTGTCAACGTTGTGCCTATTGACCCAGCACTGGCTGTAGAGTTCCTTAGAATACCAGGACTGGGCACATGTGGGATGTTATTTGGTTTAGTTGTGTTAGTTGATGCCAAAGACACTGTAGTTTTGGTAAGGCTACCAACTGTAGATGAGTTTTGTACAGATATAAATTCAACGTTGCCTGACGGCTGGTTAGAGACCAAAGTCCCTGTGTGGCCTTGCAGAAGCGGAGTCTGGGACGACACTGCCACAGGTACATGCAGGATTACAGGCAAAGACTGCAATGAGACAGACACTGACTGAGTGCTGCCAGTGGGCACTTGGTTAGTGCCTACAACTGTAGCCGTGTTAGCTGTGGGAAGCACTGCTGTTGTCAAAGAGCTGGTGGAGGACACTGGAGTCTGAAGCTTAGGATGTCCACTGACAACTGCTGGAGAAGCAGCAAGGCTGGAAGCAGGCACTACACACAAAAAAATAAATAAAAAAATTAAGCACTTGAATCAAGTGGGAAGTTTCACTGCAACACAACAAATGGAAACAATTTATGATGGATGGCAGCAAGTCACTGGAACTGTTTGTCCAGAGTGACAGTGAATGCCCTATCATTTTAAGTGTTCAGCGTCAGGCTGGACAGGGTTTTGGGCAACTTGATCTTGTGAAAGATGGCCTGGCCCATGGTGGCAGGGTTGGACTACATGATCTTTAAAGGTTCCTTCCAACCCAAATACCTCTATGAAAAAGGTAGTGTATAATTACTTCTTTTTGCAAATAAAGGCTATAGGTACTATTTTTCTGTTGTACATTCTCATGTTCAATGGCCTAGTTAAAGATACAGTCAATACTGCATTTCTGTTTATAAGAAATGTCAGAAAAAAGATATATAAAGAATTATGACGCAGGCTTGAAGAAAGCTCCAAGATTTAACTGCTGAAAACATAAATAACAGCATTTTAAACACCCATTACAGAAATGGCAGAGCAACTGGTGTTTCAAAAAACACAAGAAAAGAAAAACTATGTCAGTTATGACTAATTGCCTTGTATAGGTAGGACCTTGTATCAAGCAGGTTCTACCAAAACCAAGTGTTAAAGTGTCAGAGAAGATATTGACTTTTACGCAACAAAATTTTGCTATTAATTCTAAAGATCAGGAGCAAAATACACTACTGAAAGCCAGTACATGCAAACTGTAAGATAATCCTGTGGGAAAGATTCAGCATTCGGTATTAAACTGTTTTTACAACTAAGGACAGCGAGACTATAATGAATAAATTAATGTGAGTTTGAGTCTATACTCCCTATAAAATTTTAATCTATAAATTCCATTTTTCAACATGATTCCTTTAAGGAATGTGGTTTATAATTGCTGTTTAGTTTCCCACTCAATTTCTATAGCCATTGGGTAGAGAGAAGGGTATCATCAGCATTCTATTATGATTAAGTACAATAAGGGGCCTGAGATGTGTTTCAGTTCCTAGCAGCCAGTTTTGCTGCCATACCCAGCATGCAGTCTACTGAAGCACCTCATTTACCACAAGTTCTGCTTGGCCAATTCAACACATTTTTTCCCACACCTGGTAAGCATACTACACAAATATAAACTGGGAATGCACTAGAGAACTAAAATTAATTTTTTTTAGTCAGAAAAAAAAGGAGTAAAATCAGTTTTGCTCTGTTTGGTTAGTTACTTCTTTAATGGAAAGCAATAAAACTTTTAAGAAATGTGTTTATAGTCCATAGGGAGTTTCTTACCTGGATTCGCAGGGGCTTGAAAAGTTGATGGTGTGCTCTCTCCTACATTCCTCTTTGACTCCAGCATTTGCCTTACTGTGCCAGCATTTCTAAGGAACAAAGTTTGAGTTGGCATTTCTCTCAAAAAGCCACATAAGGTGTATTTATGAACAGTACAATGGTGAAAAAATCCCCAATTTTACAGCTGTTCTTTTCTTTGAGATATTTTTTTCAAAACTCACTTTTTGCTTCTTAGGCAAATTAACTTTGGATATTTCCCAAACAAAAAGAAGTATGGAGTTATTTGTAAATTTTCAAGTCCTTGCACCAAGCTTGTCTTGCACCATGAGAATTTTCCTGTTCTTGAAAGTAAACATCCACTATTATCTATATTTTTTCAACACTGAAACTGATGCTAAATACCATCTAGATTTAACCAAGAACGAGTTCAATTCTGTCAATTTATGACTTCTGTAAAAGCAAATCAAATTTTACAAGTGAAGAGCAATGAAGGAAAAGCAAAACCACTTTAATTTAAAAAGGAAGGAAACACAGAGGTTATCAGCTATTGTACATTTTAACACGGTCCCAGCGATGTGCTTTGCTTACCGATATGTGGCATTGTTTACATTTGCAGTCTCGGGTGCTGCTTTCCCTGGAGATACAGGCGCATTTGCCACGTTCTACACAGAATGAGAGAGAGAGGCCGTAACAGAACAACTCTAAGTCAGCTTGCAAACTTATGCTTTCATTCTATTTCATATCCATTCACTGCTGTGTGAGATATTAATTTTCTGAAGTCAACACTGCAGGAGAATTTGACATATTTTACAAGTACACAAAATCTCCTTGGTCCTACTGCCTCCCTCTCCTATAGCCTCTCTTTCCTCTTCCCTCTCTCATCCCCCAGAATCAATAGTGGGATGCACTTTTATTTATACAGTACTCTTCATACTGAAGTAAATTAGATTCAGTTATACACAGTTTAAGGTGTTTTCACACTAAAAACAGCTAAAGAAGCTTCTGTATAATTCAGAGTTATGTAACAGATGTTAAGACTTCTTTAACCGAACCAGACAAACCCCATTTGTCAATGCCATTGAATAAACAAGTCACATCTTTCTGCATATAAATTTTCTTTATTTTCCAACACAAGGTTTAGGCTAACTCAGAAAAAACCCCCAGACCCAAACAAATCTAGTTCTTACTTCCTGTCTCTTCTTCAAGTCCTCCTTGGCTGCTCCAACCCGCTTTGTCAATCTTGCAATTTTAGCCTAAAAAGGAAGAAGATGAAAACAAACAAAACCATAAACCCCCAAGAACCATGAAAGAAATTTTATAAACTAAAAGATCTATAACTAAGGCATCAAGTCAAAGGCTATTTTCATATCAGGGAAATTATTCTTCCTTGAAACACAGTACAACTATGTTATTTTCAACTGTATTATAGCAGAAAGACAAACGTATGCATCACAATCAAGGTATCTCAGAGATAAGTTTCATTATTTTCCTTCCTATTCACTACTGCACAAACTGAATCCATTGGGCATGCTCACCATAAAACTACATAAATGAAAGCCTTATATCATGTTATTAATTTGACACTCTAGTTGATGGCTAAAGACACTGGTAAAGAAGTATATTGAAAGCATCTTAGAAAGCACTTAAAAGGTCAACATAAAATGTCTGTGGCAACAAGAGGAAAGAGTTGTACAGAGGGAACTTAATCTGGCAAACTCCATATCTCTTTTAATGAAGAAACTAAAATGGCCTTATTTTTCAAATCTGTTAAGAGATAAACTTTCAATTGTCTTGTCAGTTCAAAATTCTTTTTTGTGATGTTCTTCATGTCACCACTAGTACATGTTTTCTAGTCACCACTACATACATGTTTTCTATAAAAAATGCAGGAAAGCATGCTGCATTCGACACTATTAGCCTCCTTGCTAGAACATCAACTATTTACACTCTGGGGAAACATGTGATGTAGGGTGTTTGAAGTCCAATGCTACTGTCCTCTCCTTTCTGAATGTTCCAATTTCTAAGCAAATTTCCAGCTTCATGAAGACCTTAGACATTTTCATACTTGGCATTTTTTTGAAAAATGTTTAAATGGAACAGAAGAGTGGAAAAGCAGTCTACTAACAGCTAATGAATCAGTTTGCCACATGGAAGATACCCTTTGGGGTTTCTGTATGATTAATTGGTTGCTTCCCTCCTTCTGAGTAGGAATTTACAACTCAAAAGGAACATTAGTATTTGCTGCTCCCCCCACCACCACCTCCCCTTGCAGAGTCAAAATGGTTTCCCTACTGGCAACTGTAAGAACCTTACTACTAAACATTGAGGAAGTTATTTTTGAATTTGATCCTAGTATGGAGTTGAACACACAAACACTCACCTGCATTTCAGTAAGCACAGTTTTATGCCTCTTGTTGCATTCTACTTTCTCCATTCGGGTTTTCAAGTCTGCCAGAGTCTTGTCAAATACCGCACACTGTAAAGCGGTAAGTTTTTCTTCTAACAGTCTCTGGATAATCTGCAAAATTGTTATATAAAAAATACAACAATGCAATCCTGAATTTGGGGGACCACCTATAAAAATATTCTCAACTCTTAACAAATATCATGCTATAAACAGAACAATGACAACTGTTGTGCCCTGCCAATCAAATAAATCTACAGTCAGCAATAAGCATGTGGTTGCACAGCTAAGTTTTGACATCATTTTGGAAAATACAAATGATTTGCCATTAATTCAACAAATTAATTTCCTTGCAGTATAATAAGGCCATAAAATCCTACTATATATAAAAAGAACCGTAACAACAGAAGGTATTCTTTTAAAGTGCAGTGCTTACACAAGTTCATTGTTCTTCTAACTTTTCTATTTTTGAGAGGGACACTGGCATTCAAAGAAGAGAAACTTAAGACATTCAACAAAAACTTTTTTCTGAGATATATTTTCTCCTAGCAAAAATTCAGTGCTGCCTTTCTTGCAGAAGTTAAAAACGTAAGAAAAGACTGTTTTTCACAAAGTTTACTTATTAAAGTTATTATTTTATGTTTTTCTCTCTTCTATGCCTACTGCAGTGTAAAAAGTTTTCATAGTAAATAAAAATAAATAAGCCACTAATGTAATTCAGTTTTTGCCATCCTAAATTAATGAAGTCACAACACATGCTAGCTAATGAACTAACAGAAGAACAGCACATTTTTTTTTCTTCAAGACCATAGGTTCCTTATACAGCAATTGTGCAATCAGGCTATTAACAGCTCTACAAAAATCTGCAAAATGCCAGGTGGATTACACTCTTTGGAAACTGCCTTTTTTAAAAGGCTAGGCACAGAATAAAGCACATCACATATAAATCATCATGGTGAAATACATCCTTTACTTACTAACATTTTCAGTCTAGAGTCACATGAGACGAAGTATTTTCTAAATTTCAAATATAACTCCTGCAGCATAGTTTTCAAAAGGTATTTGGTCTCTTCCTAAAAGGAGGGCTATGTAGAACTTTGTATAAATTAAGCACCTTTGTTATTTGAATTACATCCAATGTTCAACCACAAAAAAGAGAAAATGTCTGGGGACACAGTGTGTGCAGAAGGACTGCTAATTCAAAGATGGTAACACAAGTGTGTTATATGGTGTGTGTATATGGTCTTTGCTTTACACCTCTATTTTACCTTTTGCAATTTTAGGTCAACATCCTTTCTGGCTGTAATTTTGACTTGGAGTTCTGCTTCATAATCTTCTCCCATGTACCGACGATGTTTAGAATGAATACTGTCCATGTCCTCAGATTTGGAACGCTTTCTCTTTGATGCTTCACCTGGAACAATTAGATAAAACTGCTCATGAGGAACTCCTGAAAAAACAGGTATCTTCAGAAGGCCATGATTACTGTGAAGTTGTTCTCAGTTCAAACTTTTTCATGCTAAACCACTAGGAATGCCTTTGGAAATACATGCTTGATGACATCGAAGTACAAAACCAGTCCTTCTGGTATCTGTACATTACTGCTCTGCCAGTGAGTTCTCCTTTGTGATTCACCCAGTCACTGCCCCAAATGCAAAATGGTTCTAGTACCACCACTCCTCTCTCCAGAACCTCCCTCCAGTTCTTCCTGCTCCTATCAGCACCATCCTATAATGAAACATGGCTTCTGAGAAGTAAAAGAAAACCTTCTGAAAAACGAATCCTCTTCTCAGAATTCCAGCCAAATAAAACTACATCTCATTTAACTATGCCAGCAATTAACTGTATTTACCTGCCATGAAGCTTTAACTCTTAACTCCAACACCTGACAAACACCATTCAATTTTTTTTTCACTTCTTGGTTGATGGAAAGTAAAAATCTAACAAAAGAACAGGCTCAAAACAGAACCAGATTATAAAAGTCCTTTTCAATAACAGTAACGAAGCACAGAAGAACTAAAGAGACCTCATTCACTCCTCCAGCTCCTGGCACTGTGTCTAGAAGGCTCTCGAGGACAAGAGGGACATCTGCTTTTAAATAATCTTCAGACTATGTAACAAGGACCCAGGGAACTACAGGATTATCAGCTTTACCTCAGTCCCTGGGAACATGATGGAGCAAGTAAATCTAGATAGAAATCATCTCAATGCCTATGAAGAAAGTGGTGATGGGGAACAGAATGGATTTATCAAGGGGAAATCAGGCATCATCAGCCTGATAGCCTTCTACAGTGAGACCACTGGCTTGGTGGATGAGAGGAGAGCATCTTTAATAATGCTTCTGACACCCAAACCATCCTCAAATTCTTGATGTATGGCCTAGATAATTGTACTGGCTCAACTGTTGGGCTCCAGGAGCTGTGATTATTGGCACTTAGTCCAGCTAGAGCTCAGTACCGCACACCAGCAGATGCTACTGGTACCAACACCAACATCTTCATTCATGACCTAGATAATGGGGTAAGAAGACATCTGCAGCAACTTGCAGGTGATAGAAAACTGGAAGGAGTGATTTGTACACTCCTAAGTGGTTATGCTGCCATTTGGAGTCACAATGACAAACTGGAGAAATGGGCAAACAAGAACCTCATGAAGTTTAAGAAAAGGAGATGCCCAAGTGCTACACTTGCATAGCAATAAAACCATGCATTAGTACAGGCTGGGAATTCACTGGCTGGTAACACCTTTTCAGGAAAGGCCCTGGTGGTCTCCACATACATGAAGTTGAACATGGGACAGCAATGTGCCCTGCTGGCAAAGAAGGCAACAATATTCTTGGTTGCCTGAGAATGAGTACTGACAGCAGTTTGATGGAGATACTTACTCCCCTCTAATCAGGGAATGTAAGCCTGAAAGTAAGCCTGAAACTTGAGTCTTTTGTCCTGTTCTGGGTTTCTAAATACAAAAAAATATGTGAGCATGCTGGAGAGAGTGCAGTGTAGAGTCACCAAGATGTTTTAGAGATAGAAGTATTCATCAAGAGCTGAAATTGTTCAACTGGAGAAAGCCATTGGGGGAGATTTTAACATGTGTATGAATTACCTGACAGGTGGAGAATGAACAAAGCAAGACTCTTAGTGAGTAGCAGTGACAGGACAAGAAAAATGGGTGTAAATTGAAATACAGGAATTTCCAGTCAAACATTTAAAATCTTTTTTACTGTGAGGGTAGTCAAACACTGCAATCAGAACACAGGAAATTTGTGGAATCTTCACCTGTGGAAATACTCACAACGTGTCAGGATATGGTTCTGGGCAAACTGCTTTCTAGTTGACCTGGTTTTTAACAGGGGCATTAGACTAGATAATCATCAAAGGTCCCTTCCTATGATTCCTAATGAAACCTAATGATTCTGTGCTTCTAAAACATAGAACACAGTGAAACACAATGGTTTTAACATTACATACTTTTCTCTATTTGTTTCTCTTCTTCTTTGTGTGCCTCTTCTCCTTCTTTATCTTCACATTCCTTTTTTCTCTCCCCCTCCACCTCTTCTATAAACAGAAGAAAAAAATCCACATGACACTTTCTCACATCTACAAAAGTCTTGTAACAGTCCTATTTTGACTAATGAATTAAGAAAATATATGGAAAAAAATGTGAGGGAAGGCAAGAGAAATAAGTATGACAAAGAGGGAATGCAGATATGAAAAAAATAAGGGAATATCCTCAAAACAAAAATTTGAACTATCATGCAACACATTAAGACTCACTTTTGAATTTGCTTAACATTTTAACTAGAATTACTGAACTGTAATTATGAGGGAAGCATGTTTCAGTTACCTCTGAAACAAAATGATGCATTTTACTGCAGCTGAAGTTCTCAACAAATTATTTTGGCTTACTTTTCCACTTAGGGACAAAGCATGAAAATTTCAGTAACAAAATACTAACATACTAATGTGTTTCTCTATTTACAGTTGGCAACTTCAACCATAATCTTAATGGTAGGAAAGGCTTAGATTTAGTTTAACAAATATGAATTTTAATTTGAAGTTTCTTCTTTGTGATACTTTGTGATACAAAGTATCACTTTTTTGGACTAGCCATTTAAAAATACTCTGTTTAGGAAATGCTTAAAAGAGGCATTGTCTGAAGACACCAAACACACAAAGATAAAAGTGGTAGCACTTGCTGAAAAATGTTATATGTTCCATGAGCTTCCAATATGTGTTTCATACATATGTGAATGAAACAAGCTTCCATTATGTGTTTCTGTGCTTGTAAGATAAAACACAAAACTATTGCTTTTAAGATTACAGTAAAATCTATCCAGAATACAAGAGAGTAAGTAAGCACTGTGATGCACATCTTTATCTGTACAATTCTTCATTTTCCTATATTCATTTTGTTATTACAGCAGAGTTTACTAGCTTCTCAAAGGAAAGTTTTGGTTGTAAAGGTATCCTTGATGCTCTCTTAACATTAAGTCTCCCTTCTATTACGAAGAACATTTAAATGATTTAAAACAAGTTACCTAATAAATCATAAAAAGAAAGGAGTCAAAACCCAATAACCTGGCAATATGGTATTTTAATTTTTCTTATTAATGTAAAAAATAATATTCGTAATACAAATTCTTCAATCCCAACCTGATTTACTTTTAAGGTAATAAATTAGCATAATGCCTATGCCATCTGCTTTTTAAGACTTATAAATAAGCTTCGTGTATTTAATTGCTCTGAATAAAATAGGACTCGTTTACTTGTGAATCTAAAGGAAAATTGCTAAGTTCAGGACAACTTTTCCCACAATACAGAGATTTTAATATTCAGCTGAAAGACACAAATATTCCATGGAAAGATACACATAACTAGAATGTCTTTAAAACATGTTACAAGCTTCAAAGCTAAGGTCTTATTTTTCAAAATACTTTATATATAGATATATATATATTTTATTTTTTTTTCAAAAAACCTCAATATAGAGGACAAGTAATTGAAGGCCCTTTCCTTACTAACTTCCAGTACTATGAACAAATCTAAGTCACTCAACTAAAAGTGGTTTCAACATGATGTACAGCTGAACTCTCTAGTTAAGGAGGAGAAGATTTCACAGCTGGCTATCAGCTTAGTTTTCACTGTTAAGCTGTGATCTCATTATCCTGATGCTAGAAAAGCATAAGGAATGCATGCAACCTTGTCAGCCTCCTATGAGCTTGGTGTATCAAAGTTTTTCTGTTTCCTAATTTATTCCAATGATTTTTCACTTGATTTCTTCAGCTGCCATTTTATCAAGGTTTCCTCAAAAGCACCTACCATAATCCTGAAATATTTTTCTTGAGTGGTGAGTCAGTTCTACCTTCTGACCAAGTTATGAATTTTGCACTCATGTGCACCACTTTGTAGATAACCACTATGAATTTCTCCTGCCACGTTTGTTTCTCAGTCAATCAGCACCATAAAATTCTTCTCCAGTTCTTCATATCAGCAAACTGACATCACTAGTTACCATTCATTTCAGACAATGTATTAATTCTGTCATACAGCACAGTCTCTGCAACTCTGAATTTATTTTTTATTCTTCAGCTGATTATTTCCTCCAGGAGGACTTTCCATTTTACTGTTTCATTTCCAAAATTTCTTGGTAAGAAATCACTTGTGCTTGGATATCCAAGAGAATTCACATCAGGGCTTCCCTGTCACATGCTTGTTTGCTTACACAAAAAGCTCCAAGGCTTTCTGATGTATGATCTTTCATGAAAAAAATCTGTGACTCCACTTGGGAAAGACATTCCATTAATCTGTCCATTTAAATAAAGTCTTCTAGTAACATTTTTTCACTGTTGTTTAGCCATGTTGGTTTTTATCTGGACTTGTTGAGATCTTGCTTCTTAACTGAGGAGTTTGCACCTGTTTCTCCAATATAGCATCTTGAAATTATCTCCATACGGTCTCCTTTTAATTTTTTTTTTTTTAATTTTAATTTTCCCAGACCCTTTCCAAAAGTTACTCTTTATAAGGTAACTCTACCTGTTTTCTCATACAACTGTTTCCTGCCTATGCAACCTCTCTGCTATTATCTTTGTTGCTGGTTAAGGCAGAACATAATTTATTTAATTTCATGAACAGTCTCAGTTACAGCCAAACAACTCTAAGAGTCAAACTGTTATTAGCCAAGAAATAAAACAACTAGTCAAAAGAATTTGTCTTGTCACCAAAATTTACAATTTTAAAAATCTATTGCTGGATACATTAATTTTAAACTTCTGCAAACTGTAGTCCAGTATTTAATATTCACTTCAGTCTTTTAGCTCCATAGCAAATTCCCCCGTGACCCCAGATGTTTTCTCATTGGGTAAGATGAAAAAAGTAAACTTAATGGCTTCAAAGAGAGAACTCTTAAACTGAAGTGAGAACAAAGAGAACCAATTTATTTGTACTGTTTATTTCATAAAAGGGAATCATAACACTACAATTTTGACACAACTACATGCAACCTTCTTTCCCCCTGCTTCTTCCACCTCCAATAGGTTCTGGAAGACTTTATATGCACAACAGTGGTAGCACTTTCTCAATCTCACTGACAACAACTAATGCCTACCTTAGCAGAAACTATGGAACCTACCTTATCTCCATTTAGCTAGCATTATTTAAAGGTAAATACTAGAAAAGGAGGAGTCTAAAACAGGGCTGAAGAGCCATTCTTATCTCTGTTTCTCTAGCTGTTTTAGAGACTGAAGACTTAGAATGCCACAGTCTGATCATTAGTAAAACAAGATTTGAGAAACTATAGTCACTAACTTCCCAGAGACTAAAACCTGAATCTTATTTAAGCTATGAAATTTCTATCCAGTCAGCCATATTTAAACACACTCGGGTTAATACGGTCATAATTTAATAAAAGCTATACAGGGGCGGGGGGGGGGGGGGGGATGGGGAGAAGAAGAGGGGGAGGAAAAAACCCCAAGAAAATAATTCCAACTCCAAGATAATCTGAAATGTTTTTCTTAATTACAGATAAAAGAACATTGTCAACTTATTTGTAAATTATTAATTTGTTTTCTTTTCAGAAGTGCAATAGTATAACAAAGACTGTCCATTGTCAAAAAGAAGAAAAGCTTACACAACTGTATTAAGCAGTACACTACAAAGGACATGCATGGAGTTTAACTTAGAAAAATGTTCTGCTAACTACATGAGGAGATTCCACACTTAAAATTTCAAAGCATCAATCAGCTGCCATAGTCAAAGAAAACTTAGATAAAAACCACTGAGTTAAATGAATAAAAGCTGTATGATATAAAAACAATATATGACATGCGTTTTTCATTAAACTTTTTTTTTTCCCCACTGACAGTATTAGAAAAGTTAAAAGAGATGATGAGGCACACCTGGCTTATATGTGTATTTTCCTTATCATTTATTTGCATGCTAAAGAAAGCTGAAATACTTTCTTCTCTGTGAAAGCAGTAAATGAATGCAGTTCCTCTTCTCCCAAATCCTTCTGTTCCCTCTCTGACAATTACTTATCTTTCCTCTTTTTCCACCCACTAGCTCACCCAAGTTGGCACCCAAATTTAAAGACTATGAAAAAACCCAAAGCAAACCAACAAGAAAATCAACAAACAAATCCTAAAACCAAAATCCAAAACAAATTTTAAAAATTAAAATTAAAAAAATATATCAGATCAACCCAAATCTGGAAGATGACCATTTTTCGGTACAAAGTTTTTTTCCTATGCCTCAAATACCATCCTTGAAAACTAAGACTACATAACATTACTGGTGGGTAAGGTTGCCTTTTTGATTTAGAAACCTGACACAAGTCTGTCATTCTAAGAAATGAACATCCCAAACTGAAATTTAAACTAATGATTTAAAAAATTCTTACCTGGAAGACTTGACTTGTTTGGCAATATCCCTTCAGCAAGTTCCTCCTTCTCATCACAGGGATCATCTTCATCAGACAGTACTAAGAAAGCCTCTTTTGGCAGACTTTCATTGCTTTCCTGCTTGGATGGTGAACCCAAACAATTGTCTATTTTCTCTTCTAAATCTGGGAGTGTGTCATCCACTGGAAGCAGAGAACTTTTAGAAAAACAGCTCAGATCATCTTCAGCAGGGGCTAGTTTTTCCAGAATTGGAATAATGTCATCTGTTTCCATACAGTCCGTATTGTCCAAGGTACTTTCACTTGGCTCATCTACTGTCTTCGAAACAGTAGTTTCTGGTCCTGTACTGCCTTCTTGTTTTTCCTGGTCAGCTTCCATACTGCTAGAGATGGCTGCTTCTCCAACAACCTCTTCAACAGTTACTTCTTCAGTCCTCTTTTCCTCACCTGTTCCAGATGAACTGGAATTAACAGGTAAGTAATTTGTTTCTCCCTTCTGTTCAGAAGAGTCACTAATATCACAGACTGGTTTATTTTCACCTTCCAATGGGATATCATTCTTTCTTTGGTCCACTTGATCTTTTCTGTTATTTTCTTCATGGAAGTTATCTTTACTGCTACCAACTCCATTTTCAGCCTCACATTTTACTGCAATGTCAGTGTCTTTAGCTTGTTCAGGAGTAACATTTTCTGAAGATGGCATTAGAGGTTTGGATTCTATGTCATTGACTGTATTTCCTGCCCTACTTTCAGGGCTTTTGGTTTCACTCATTTCATCACAAGCTGCTCTTCCTTCTTCAGAGTTAACACACAAGTCAACCATGCCATTAATTTCTTTCTTGACTTCTGCACAATCTGTATTGCTTAAAAGGGAATTCATGTCAGAATCTCCATTCTCATGTTTTCCATTTAACAGCTTCACTTCAGTTGTCTTCAACAGCTCCTCTTTAACCTTATAGACAGCTTCAAGTTGTTGCCGATCACTTACTCTCATTGTTTTTCGTGCTTTGAAGACTTTTTTCTGAGGTTCCTCTGTGCTATCCATTTTAGCCCTTAAAAAAATTCAGAAAGAACTGTGAAGATAAAAATTTACCATTGTCATATTACATTGCTACTAAGAAAGACTGCAACGTTTAGCACATTTTTAAGTAAACCAGTTGAAATGGTACTGACAAAAACAAAGAAACACCTGTCAACACTTGAATTTTATCTGACTTCCCAAAAAGTGAATCCAAGTTTCTCTATATGCTGCACAAACACATTTATGCAAAGGTCACAGAGGTCACACTAAGACATCATGCAGTAATATTCTAACTACACATTTTAGACCACTTGTCTCATACTATTCTATTTTAAATATATATTATACTAAGATAAGAGCCAGAAGCCTCTCTTCTCATCAAAAGGTAAAAATAAATGTAAACTGATAGATCAAGACTATTTCCATCCTTCTAAATAGATTTAATTTCATAAATTACAACCAGAATTATTAACTGGGGTAAATGACAAGATTTTTATATCAAATCACTTTTAAGAAAACTTCATTATGTACAAAGGATTTCTCTATGTATCATTAAGATACTTTTTTTCTGCATAAATACAATAGACTTTCATCCTCTACTTTCATCTATACAATGGTTAAATGAATTTGGATTTTTAGACCACTTTCATTCAGTTTTCAGTAACATTTTACTAAGACTATTTGTGGCCATAAAAACTACAGGAATTGGAGCACCTTGTAGAAAAACTCTTTCAAGGAAAACTGGTGGGTTTGACCTCAACAGCTATAGTCATTCCAAGTATCCACACAAGTATTAAGAAAAATATAAATGTTTATAAAAAGTGTAAGAAAAATGGTAAAAAATCAATTTTATCAAATCAAAACATGGAGTTAAATCCAGCAGTATCTAGGAAGCTATAATGATTTTGCTGAAATACAACAAAATCTGAATTCATCTGTTTCCATTAAACAAAACAAATCCATAGGGATTTTTAAAAGGTATTTTTTCCCCATGTGGTCTTGCTTAATGGTCTTGTTTTAAAGGATTACATAAGATAATGTTCAGAAACAGAAGGCAGCTAAGAAAGTTCCTATATCCTCAATGTAACCCAACAACTAAGATCTTGAATCAGCTGGTGCTAACCAAATTAGGTCTGCTGAAGCTACAAACCACCATAAAGTTACTTCCACCAAGTATACGGCTTCATTACGTTTCTCAAAAACATGCAAAAATGATATTAAAAGTAATTAAGAGAAAAATCATCAGGCAATTATCTCAATATGACTTTTTTGCCCACAAGGACCAGATAGGCAAATGTTTATAACACTGACACAGCAGAATTATTAGGCAAAGGATGCACTTTAAATACTAAGTATGATTTGTTTTGTGTGAACTCCCAATTAATTTTCATTTACAGAACTAAGAAATGAATAAATATATTGCAAAGAATAAATATATTGCATTTTGTCTATTCAGGGGAATATAAATGATCTTAAATTTTTTTGGTAAAAGAAAGTAGGACTACTGCCAACACTAGCTCAGATCAATGACAGTTTTGTGTAACCACAAAGTCAAGAGCATTTGGACAACCCTCCTGAGCAGGTGGAATGATTCTTGGGGGTGCCAGGTGAGGAGTTGGACTCAGGCCCTGTGGGTCCCTTAGAACTCAGGATATTTGACAATTTTACAAACCAAGCTGCAAAATTCAGAACACAGATGCCATTAAATAACAATGGCTCCACTTCATTTTGTAGCTGACCTCATCTACAAGTTTTATTCAGGCAATGCTAAGATTGCCCTTTAGCCTTCTCTTCAGCAGACTGAAGCTGTCAAGCTCCCTCACGGGTCACATGCTTTAGCTCCTATAATTTTGGTTTGCTGGATCTTTCTTAGTTTATTTGGAATAATTTTTTGTGAAGAAAATTATTTAACATTTAGCTCTAACTACAATATTCTACATTGTAAAGTAAGATTATATATTCTAAAGTACAATATGAATGCTACTGTAAACCCCACAATCATGACGTACCTTACACTACAATTCTAAGGTTTACTTTATACATAAGATGACCGGACAAAAACACAGACAAAGTACAAAGCAATTTTTTATATTTCCTTTTAACTTAGCACTGAGCTTCCCTTACCCTTTTCTTGAGTTCTTTTCTGCAAAACAATTTAGAAACCTCAGATTTGGGTTACTGATAGTACTTAACACTTTGACTCACACCTCAAGAACAGATTACAAATTTTGACAAAAAGTTTATCAGGTCTATTTATGAGCTCTCAATAATACCATTATGATTATTTTTTTGCCATTCTGACCTAGATTTTCTGAACTGGATTGTCTACTACTGCACTGCCACTAGTGGGAGCAAAATATAACACCTACAGAAGCACTGATCTGAAACACCAGTTTACTTGAGTCGAAAAAAGGTTCTCATCGCAACCATTTTCAGTCAGATGACTTATGAACTCCAGGTGAGCTGTTAATGCCTTTCCAGAGCTGTCTACATGCTAAATACAATTTCTTCATATTCCTTCAGAAGAGAATACATTTAATGCAAGAATTTTAGACCTGATAGTACAAAAATCATGTAAAGGTCTCTCGTATTTTGGAAGTGCAAGTGCAGTTTTTAGAAGTACATCCCTTCAGTCTTCCCAAGAACTCAGAACGGAAGGCAGACATTTTCACATTACATAAACCCCTTCATTCATATAAACCCCTATAACAACACACATGCCGTAATAGATTTTTATCTTGTAAAGGCAATTTCAAAAAATAAAAAAAAAAAAAAAAATCAGGCTTGGTTAACTTTGAACAAGTCCAAGAACTCCTAATAGGTGAGCCACTAGTGAGAACCCTCTGGCAGCACCGTACAAAATCAGGGCCTCCGCATCAAAGTTACAATAGTATAGTTCGATCTCCCAGACTACAGCGTTTTCTTTTACAGGCATTACCCAGAATTTACAAAATATATTACAAAATTCAGTCTTAGCTTTCCTATGACCAGAAAATACACTAATAGACTAATGTAACATTTACAAGCCCCTTAAAATCAAATCTCTAAGTGCATCACTTGAATAACCATATAACTTAAAATAAATTAATATTTGCTGTTCTAATTTCCTTAAGTCATCTAAGCAGTTTTTCATTAACATTTTTAATACAGAGTAAATACAAAGAAAAGAAAGAACACTTCTTTTTACGTTTGCCAAGAAGAGCAGTCTTAAAAAAATTCAAACATCAGAATCTCTTTATATTGATGCATTCTTACTTTTTACTGAAAAAAATGGATGAACAAGCTTGAATTGCTTATATATTTTAAAATTATGTTCACTTTTTATCTTAGGATATTATCAAAAATCTAGTTAAAAACAAAGCACTAGCACTACGGTTCTGGAAAGAACCTGTAGGAAATACAGGCTTCTCAAAATTCCATTGTTAACTGGTTATGGGAGTAACTCAGGCATATTTTCCTGCTCAGTCCCACAGTCTTTTGCAACCAAAGAGTATTTGACTAAAGCTACCAAAAATATTCCATAACAACTACTGTGACAAAATTATAAGCATAGATGAGACGAACCAGTGTTTTGGGTTCACCTTTGAAAACGATGTTTTAAAATACCTTGTAACAGGGCAGACCAGTCTTGAAGCATTTCCAGCCATACCCACAAGGGAGCACAGTGCAGCCAAAGAACAGACTCATGTGAGAGCTGAGTGTAAGAGAAACAAATCAAGTGGCAGCCAGTCCAGACAGACTTGGTCACACCAGTGCAAGCCAGTCAGCCACCGTTTGATGAATACTGGTTTCCAGTCTTTCAAAGGGGCAAGGTGCAGCCCTTCAGAGAGCAACAGAGCGAATTACATGGATTCAATCTTGCACAAATAAAACTTATCAAGCTACTACTATTCTAAATGAATGCATTTTGGTAGTCTCCTTTTATAGTTAACAACATGAAGTTTAACTATGTTTGTTAAAAACCTCCCTTATCTGATGTTTGGGTGTTTTCTTTTTTACTCATCTTGTGACCAAGTCACAAGGAGGAAACCAATGGCCCAGGCACCAAGCCAACAGAGTAACACCTTTTATTTCAAAGAATGGCTTTTGTATGCATCAACACAAAATGACGCCGGCATGTACAGCTACACCTGTGTAAGGGTTAAATGCTGTAAATAAGGATGTAGGTTTTGGGCTGATTGTTTTGGTTTTATGAAAGTCAACAATTTTGACAGGCCAACATACATGCTGTGTTCATTTGTTTAGATACAAAAACTCTTTTTCATTTTAAGCTTTGAAGTCATACATAATTAGTCATGTGAAACATGAACACATCATTAGGCACCTCCCTCCAAAATTTAGAAATCCTTCTCATGATGAAATGTGTGCTAAATGGCACAAAACATGCAAATGCAGCTAGGAAAGTAGGAAGGTCTCATTTCTGAGCCATTTTCCCTCTATTTCCTCATTTTTTACTATTCTTACTCTGTAAAGTGACGACGGTTCTAAAGCAAGAAAGGATTGTATTAGCTGCTACGCATCAGCCTATGATCATGTGCTCAGGTAAGCAGCCCATGAGCCGCTCAAAAAGAGAAGCCAATGAGCATGGAGCTGCCTGAATCCTGCCTAGCGACAGGCAGCAGACAAAGGGAAGGTCATGGGAAAATGAGGGGGGGAAGAGGGAGAAGCTGCAATCTGAACAACAGTGCGTAATGGGGTTTGCATAACATCACGGGTCTAGAACAGCACCAGCAAAGGGCTCCTCGAGGGCATGCAGCACCAGCCAAATGCGCCACAACCATAAAACGTTTGTCAAAGCACAAGAACTACATAGAATAAGTAAAATTCACTGATAATGAACATCAGCACTCAAATGTGCAAGCCTACTTAAAATGTAGCATAGCCAAATCAAAGAAAGTGAAGCAGCAAATGGTCATGAGTATTGTGTTCTAGATGGAGACTTCCAGAGAATGAAAGTGGTGAATAAAACCTACCTTTTAAGTAGTGGTTCATAAAAAGCAGTTTTCAGTTGAAATCCTCCATAGCAATTTCGATATAAGCTGCCAGAAATTTACAAACTATTTTCAAATAAGGAAAAAAATAATGTTTGAGACCTATTCTTATAAAAGACGTAATGAAATAATGCACCAGTAATTTGGTTTTCTACCAGTAATACAAGTCTACTGATCTGGCTGAATGGAATACACACCACCAGCCTGGTGAGCTCCACATACAACTGCGCTTTTGTTTTTAAATGTAATAAACAAAGCCAAAATCACATGACTATAGTATGCGAAAATAATAGCTCTTCTAGAACACCACAAACGATTTCAGTTTTTGCCCCTTTTAGGCTAAAGTTACGTTAGTCTTAGCTGAGAGTAGGGAGAAAAATATACTATTTTCTAAGAAAAAAACTACGTCACCATCCTGCCCTATTTCACCTAGTGCACACACAGCAGAACAAGGTGAGCTGTAAATAAAAACGCCTTCAGCTCATTTGTGCCCGCCACATCCCGAAGCGCTGCGGCTCGCAGGGCGGGCAGCGAGGCACGTTCCCCTGCGGCAGAGCCCTGCAGTGACGCGGCCGCTCCCCAGAGGGCGCCCGCGGGGCCCCGCCGGCCGCAGCCGGACTAGCAGGCCCGCCTCCCATTGGCTGAACGGAGCAGCGGCGTGGCAGCCAATCAGACGGCAGTGTCTTAAATTCTACCCAGCAACAAGCCCCACGCGGCAGCCGTCGGGCGCGGGGGCGCGCGTTAAAGGAACGGGATTTTCCAAAGGGCGCCATAGAAAGCCAAGGGCTTTCCGTTTGAGCCCTGGAGTTGCACAACAGCGCTGACCCACGAGTGCGCCTGCACAGCCACGATAAGGAACAGGTGTTTAATGCGCGGGAGCATTTCTAGGCGATCACTGAATTCATGCGATGTTGAATGCTGAATCAGAAAAACCTCTTGAGATCCAACCTGGGTTTACGTGTGGCATCTGGAAAACCTTCCTTTCTTCAGATCCTATGCAGTACCACTGCTTTTTTAGTATTCCAAAAGAAAACTGGTGTTTTGTCCTGACTGCAGTATGACTTCTGCCCTGAAAGGAGAAGCTAACGTCCCTCACCTTTGCAAAAAACTGCCTTCTGAAATTCAGCAAAACATTAAGCCCACATGCGTATCTCTGTCTAAGAAAAACAGGCACCTACATGGTTAAAGCTTTCTTAAACCAGAGTACACTCACAGTACAATTTCAAAGAGATTGGTCTTGTTTATTGTGTATGTGATAGCAGTGTAATATGTATATAATTCATGTTTATGTACAATATGAAATGGTTATACCTTATAATGTTTAAAAGAAATATCTGAGAGTGTTTTCAAATCCACACATGGAAACTGAGAAATTGCCTCATACTATAAGGCTGCAGCATACCACTGCGAAACCGCAGACACAGCGAGGAGAGGCCTCATTTGCTATGGAAAGACACTAGCTCGGGTGGAGACACAGAAGGACACCTGAACGAGGAACGCTCGTCAGAGCACTGAGATCAAGATCGCAGAAGCTATCAGGGGACTTGCATTCCAATACCCGATTCCCGTAACTCTACCACCAGCGTTTATAGTCTGCTGGGAACTACATTGTCCAGTCCACCTGGAGGAAGAAGACGACATGAATATGTTTGGCTAGCGTTCATCTCTGATCAGGAACAACATTCTCCAGTCCAACTCAAACAAAGGAGGCAACATGAATATGTCTGACTATGGAAGAAACAAGAGGGACTCTGCCTCGGGCCATGAAAAGGGTATAAAGCCTGACTCCACCAGACTGACTTTGTGAACAGAGGGGGTTCAGATGCAATAGAGGTTGAACCAATGTTCACCCAGCGCCGAACCCAGGCTCAACGCTCTCCCTTTGATTGTGGCTATCGAGACTGTGTATCGGTCGCAAAATAATGACGCAATAGAGGTTGAACCAGTGTTCACCCAGCGCCGAACCCAGGCTCGACGCTGTCCCTTTGATTGTGGCTATCGAGACTGTATATCGGTCGCAAAATAAAATATATCATTATTAATTATTAATTTGGCTTTATCGATTTTTAGCTACAACAACGTCATGTACTAACTTGAACTATGCTCTCATCATGTTGACATCACAGTAAATTCAGCACTTCTCTTGTGTCTCCTCTATCTCAAGAGAATAATATCTGCTCTGGCACTGGCTCATTAATCTGTTTCTCATACCAAATTTTTGAGTTTTTTCCCATGGCACTTTGATTCCTTGTGGGAAAAATGAATTCCTCATAGGACAAAAATGACTGACAAGTCTATTTATCTGGCTAAGATATTTCATCTGCTGGTGGTTTTGCAGAGTTGTTCTTACATGTTCATCACTTTATACCTAGGTAACTGCATTCTTTGGAACATGCAAGAATGGAAAACAAGTGGAGAGTCTTTCCTACACAACTTTGACAAGCAACTCAAGTCCCTTAGAAACACCCACTATTTAGCACATGGAGCTTAGCCTGATTCTCCAAGAAGAACTTTATCATTTTCTGAATTTTAACAGCTACTTAAGATTATTAAACTAGTAAAACTGCATGACTGGAACTCAGCCAGAGCAAAAAGGCTGTGATAATGTGTTTTCTTACTTCCCACAAGTGTTAGAGATTTCAGCTTTTATCAACAACTCAAAACATCAGCTTTCAATTCAGCTGTGACATCTCCAAAGACTGAACAAATCCTGCTGTTTTAAACAGTGCTAACAGCAAAATTCAGCTTTCTTACAGAAAGATTTTTTTAGCACAAGCTCAAACACTAAGGAAGCTAGCTTTTTTTTTTTAATTAAAAAAAAAAGATTTACAGACTGTGATGTTGAATTTTTGCATTTAAAAATATATTTGATGAATATTGTAATACACAGTCTCAATGTTAGATTACAGTTTCATTTCTAGCATAGGATAAACAGTTTGAATTTCCTTTCCATTATCCTTGAGTATGAGTAGGACCTAATAATTCCATAGATATGGTCAGTAACTGCCAAAACACATCTACAACAAAAACCTTACTCAACTTCTGATATTCCAAACTTTAAACCTGAACAACCTGAATTAATTGTTCATGCACATGCAGATCAAAAAATATGAGACACTCTGGAAAAAGAACAATCTCAGAAAAAAGGCAAGATGTTCTGATCATGCTTAAGCTTTTCCAGGCATTATAAAATACATTAATTTTTCCTTTTATAAGGAAATTGTTTATAAATTTTAAACATCTAGTTTTCAGTAATTCAACAGGCTACAACTTTGACATGGTATCACTAACATACACACACTTGCATCCCTTATCTTCTTTTAGATAAAATGCAGAATAACGCTATTGTAATGAAAAACCAGACATATTTACCCTGAACAGTCTATTGTCTAGATTAGTTCCCGTATCACATATGCAACTAGCTGTAGCGATGTAACCCTCGGATTTCCAACTGGCAGCTCAGAGACATCAGAATTCAGAGGTGAGCTACCTGATGCTGACAGTGATCCCGAGAGTCACTTCTCAAATGCCAGAAGCAGCAGAAGTGAAAAGAAAACTTGCAAGAAAAGAGGCATTGAAACATTACTCTTTGCCACACATAAGCACCTTTTATGAGGTTTTTTTCAAAGATTGCGTTTAAAAAGCAAGTTTAAAATGGAACTAAAGCAGCATTTGGTACGTTGGGTGCTGGGAGGGTTTCCCCCGGGGAAGACACCGTTTGTGGGCAGGGGCAGCACACCCTGCCTGGCCCGCACCAGACATGCCCCGCACGGGCGCAGCACACAGCATGGAAGGGGCACGTTGCCAGGGCGCGAAGAAGCCAGCTCTTCCATAAACTTAAGCCTGGTGGGGACTCTGAGCTGATCGGGGCAGAGAGGCTATTACTCGTTCCCCACGTGTAAGGACGACTTTTCTTTCAGTGAGTGTCTGAGGCAGGCCAGAACAGCACCTCGGCAGCCATCTTGTCCTCTCGTCGGCTCCCTACCCGGGGACTGCCAGAGATTTGCATACCCGCTTGTGATTGGCTGCTGCAGAGCTGCTTTGCATAAACCAAATCTGCCTGGCAACAGGCTAAAAATAGCCAGCACTGCTGCTGCTGGGAGCGGCACCGCAGCGGGGCGGGAGTGCAGCGCAGCCAACGCGAGGGGCCAAGGCACGCGCAGCCAGCCCAACGTGACGGCACGTGCGGGCACGGCCACTCAGCTCCCTCAGGGTTTCGGTGGGGCTTTTCAAGTGACAAAAATAGATTCTGAAGTAATTCTCTTTCCAAATCAAAACAAACTATTATAATCTGCACACTATCTTCGTTCTCACTTTCGTTTCTAGGCAAACTGGAACAGAAGCCATCTTTCTTACTGTAACACCCCATGTTGGTTTGGTGAGTTGGCAATGGATAATCCAGAACGCCTGCAACTAATGCCGCCTAATTCTTACTAGATGTGGACTCCCACACAAAGTTCTTGGCTCCTGAGTTACCCCGTGTTAATCACACCTCACCAGAAACACCTGTACCATTCCTCCACTTGAAACTAAAGACAGTGTGGGATTTGGAAGGGCAAGCGGGATGAACTAAGAAAAGAAACTCTATAAATAAAGCATTTTAAGAATAAAATTTAGATACAAAATGAAGTCCGTAAAGCACAAAATCTTAAAAGATGCTACGTACATACATGTTCTATGATAATGACTCCAGCAGTAATCTATACGTACATAATATTATGACTTCAACCTACAAAACAGGAATCATCTACAGAAGTTTCATTTTCACTGAAACTGATAGCATAAACTCTTCTGACTGCAGCAGAAGCAAGTAAGAGGTTTCCACACCATTCTATTCAACACATTCGCCCCCAGGTTTCTGTTTAATGGAACAGGTAAAGGCAGGTGAAAGTCAACATCGTAAGGTGAATGAAGCAGCCAGTGCACACAGGACACTTCGAACCTAGCTCTTGGGCAGCCTGAATCGTGCCATCTGATACACAGCGTACGCACAAGCACTGCTAGAAGGAAAAAATTATGTTTTCTCTGTCACAAATAAGGAGATCAGGAAAAAAAGTGGCCAAAGCAGGTGGTTGGTCACAGAGATCACTGAAGACATTTGATATCTTCTGAATAACTCAACAAAACAGAATCACAAAAATTAAATAGAAATCCCGATATGAAGTAAGTGAAATTAGACAAAAACTTGCGCATTAGAATAAAATTAGGGGGGGAAACCCCACCATCACCACCACCAAACAGACCAATACTCACAAATTTTCTCATGAAAACTACAGTTTACCCAAACTTTATTACCTGTACCTAGTGTCAGGACTGTTTGTCACAAGCCTTCTTCAAGGAAAGGTAGCTTACTGCATAGATCTTAATCAACCACTTTTAATGCATTTTACTAGAAACTGTGTCTCCTATCAAAAGACAGTTTTTTCATTTATCAGAGGGTAAATGTTTTCCAAAGGAAACTAATGTTGTGAAATTATGGGAACTAGGAAAGAAAATGCCAAACTGATCTATTCAGTACTAGATCCAGAAGAAGAAAAAAAAGGCACCTTTTTAATACCTCTGACACAATGTATTAATAGGCTAAGAACCCCAAATAATATAAGTAATTTACGTTTTTACAATGATAAACAGCCGCATACTAATAAAGGTCTATGGCAGTCAATTTTTTACTTTACAAAAGCATGCAACCAGAGTAAGACTTACTTATTCTAATAGAAGTCTATAATGGCCGATTAAATTCTCTTGGGTCAATGGGTGGACAATTATTTTTCTGTATTTGCTCTTAGGCAAAGATTTGTTGCAATTCACATTTGTAAAGACTTGTAACAAAAATTACCCGATATGTCACCCAAAAGGTTCTTTAAATGTTTAATAAGCTAATATGTAAGCAACCATTGCATGGATGATTCTTTAACTTCAGCATGTCTGGAACAAGCTCTAGAGACACAGATTACCAGATATAATTCTTTGCTAAGCTGCCCAAGGAACAGGAAGCAGGAAGTAAACAAACATATGATTTCTTTATGTAGTTCCAATCATAGAAATAAATAAGAAAAACAGAACTAGCTTTGAACGGGGCTTTAATGTCAAAAAATAGCCTGAAAGGATACTAGTTCTTACTGTATTCTTCCTTTATAGTAGGTGGGTGACACACCCACCTACTCACCATGCTTGCTGCATAGACAGCAGACATATGATGTCACTGTATGCCATTTACCTGACTTGTTAGGGGACCAAATGCAATATTCTAGATTTAATTGTCACCATATGAGAGACACTCTTTTCTCATTATCATCTTGTTGCCAGACTTCTAAATTCAATACCAGTAGGAATAAATTTTGAAATGATGCTACGCCAGTTTTAAGTGGCACAGTTGTATTGACCTATATCAGTAGCACCTTGAGCAACAAAGTACAATATGTTCATTTCTGAGATGCTTATACCTAATGCTAATAATTCTTGTCAACTCACATACTCTGAAAAACAAAGCTATTTAAACAAAAACAAAGGAAGATGAGAGTAATGTCTTTGAAGAAATTACACAGTTGATGGGAAAATCCTTTTTTTTTTACTAGGGTGGGGCTAAAGTTTGGCTGAAATCAGTTGGTAGGTAAAGAATTAGGAAAACACAGGACTTGTGTGTCAATATAAGACAGATGCTTGTTTTTTTTTTTTAATCAAGGAGAACATGATTCACTGAAACAACCTCCCCAAGGATGTGACAAAATCCCCATCACTAGAAATTTTCAAGATGTAATTTAACAGGATGCCAGATGATCTCATCTAGGCTCTCTTTCCCAAGAAAGACCAGATCACATGATCTTTTAAGGTTGTTTCTGATCTAAGATACTCTATGAACTAAGCTGTACAACTGATTACATTACCAGAAGATCCATATTAGCTGTCAGATATTCAAATGCCTCTGAAGTGGGACTTTTAAAGGTGGTCACATGACTACTCCACCAGCCTTCTGAAGGACTTGCTTCAGCAAGACAGCAACACAGTTCAGAAGGTATCTTTCAAGATAAGCCACCTTCTACTAACAAGCTAAGTCATTAAAAAAACCAAAAAAAACTCCTCTTTGAATATATTATGTACATAGACATTTTATATGCTTCATGCATTTTGTATTTATATAGATGCATATGGTTCAGGAAAACATGATCAGATGGCTGATAAGAGACGCCTAAAATGGTAATTAGGTTGCGAACCTGAGGACCTAGTTTCATTTGTATAGGGTTTTAAATGTAATTCTTGTATATGGAAGCTAAAAATTATACGGAAACAACAGATCATCAGGTTGAAATAAGCATAAGTGAACTTATCCTCAAGGCAATTTTCTCACAGAAAAACAAATTCATCTTTTGCTATCTCTGATCAGATATGTAAAAAAATTCATACAGCTAAAGTAAGATTGTTTCTGAAACTTCATTTCTGATTAATGTAAGACATTGACTTTTATCACACCTGAGATATGAATTCCAAGCACCTCACTTCCCCTTCTTTGCTCAACCAATAGAATGAGTGGCTCATTTTGCATATTTTTCTTCATATTTAGTCTTCTAACATGGCAATATAAACTATTCATTGAGTAAATACAGCTGCTAAAAATATAGAGAAATATATTTAAAGACACTGCAAAGAGGATCAAGTTTGACAGGTGCCAACTTATTTTCAATTTTTGTTTATGTATATCCATAAAAGCAATGTAGACAAACAGGATGTCAAATAAAAACTGCTATCAATGTCTGGTTTTAGGGCAAGGTACACTGCAAGGCTCAAGAATTCCATTCTAGAAGGGAAAGGTTATTTTTAGAAGTCCAGACTAGGGGACACCAAGCAATGGACAAAGTCTTTAAGTGCCTGTCAAAAACGTAATGCTTTTTTGGGTGTTGTTTTTTTTCTTTTTTTTTTAATTGTAAGAATTCCCATGAAAAAATCAGGATACACTTGAAGTGCAATGTAATACAACACAGTTTTGGTATAAGCTCCTCATACCTACAAAACTTGATTAAAATGAGCACTCTTAAAATTCCCACAAATTTAAACTGTTTTCATACATAGGTTTCAACCATCACAACCCATCTTCCACCTGCAAAATTTCATTTCAGAAGAATGTTTGAAACAGCTCACAACAACTAAAAAGTTAGGTTTCAAAATATGGTGCAATGAGGAAAAATATTGAAAGCAATTTATAGTATTCAGATATAATTAAATACTTTTTTCTCCCCCTTCTGCAACTGCAGCCCATGCATGACTAATCCAGTATAATCCCGCATCAGTTGTGAAAACAAGTCAAGGAACAGGAAAACTGGAGTATATTGCTACTATAATATAAAATGTAAGACCAAAATATTTCGTACAAAGTCTTGTTTATCTCTAGAAAAACATAAATTTGCAAAATAAGTTTTATTGCCAGGTTTTTGTTTCCTATCCCTGACAAAGACAGTTAAAAGGTTCACTAAAATGAGGAATAAATCAGTATAAAATTTCATGAAGAAAAGTAATTTCTTTAGAAATCCTGCTTCAGACGGACTCACTTTACAGTAACACTGTATTCATCTGTGGCTACCAGAGACTACCACAGTTGCTAAGCAACATCTTAGTTTCATCTCAATTTTGATATTTGCTATTTTGGCATATTCACTGGAACCCTACTTATTCTTTAAATAACCTCATCTCATTCCAGTCCTTTCAGAACTGTTTTATGAAAGGCAATAAAATAGATTTTTCAGAGGGGAAAAGAGGGTGCGGGGGAAGCTTCCTTTTTCCTATGCTTTTTTAAGTATCTCTGTGTAGATAAAATATCTTAGAATATTTGCATGTGACAAGAAACAGTCACCACAGTGCTACAGAAACCCCACAGACATTCAGCAATCATCCTGCCTTTTGTGATTTCTGGTTTCTCCACCTAAGTTAAGCAAGGACAGGAAGTTGAGAATTTCATACTAACAGGAATATAAAAAAATTCATACCACATAGCAATTAGCATGTTATCTAGATTTATTATAATGGAGTAAAATACTACTCTGATACATGAGATTGAAGCCCCTCAGTTAATGAATGTGACACGTGAGCACATACATGTTATCCTTCTATCTTACAAAAATAGAACCAACATAAATGACCTTCAGTGACTCTACCAATACACAGACATCAAGCAGCAGATTTCACAGTGACAGGAAAGAAAAAAGACTGCAAAAATCCACGCAGTCAACATAGCTCTGTAGATAATATTGCTGTGAGGTTACTGCTCCTTGAGAGACTGCCCACACTGACTGTTATCTAATCCAGAGGGGTTTCGCATGCAGCAAGACAGCATCCTATGCCCTGGACAGCTACTCTGCATACTTTGCATGCAGTAATAATATTCAAAACAAGCTTTTTACTAGCTCTAGCAGAATAAGCACCACCACTGCTAGGCAATATCACCTTAAATAGTTTAGTCAATATCCATACACAGAGTCCCATTCTCTCCTGTCCTTATTAAGTAGCACTTAAGCATTAAGAAGTACCCTTCAATGTCTTCTTAAAAGGGCTCTGTTACATTAACTAAATACTGTGACATCTCCCTTTGGATTAAGTAATGATTGAGGAAGAAAGAGGAGAGAATAAAATGCTAATAATTAGGTGTACTCTTGTGATGAGAACTGCAAATAGCTGTTTTTATGAAATACTAAATAAGTGGAATCATGCATGCACTTCAGGCAACAGTTCTTCAAATCATTACCTTACAATGACCAGGGAAAAAAGCAAGTGCTTAATTACCCATTTGAAATAGGAGATGACAAACCTAATGTTACACAGAAGTCTCAAAGATGTGGAGTAAAAAACCAATTATCTAAAAGCAACCCAGCTATTGGACTTTCTCATCTTGCAGTATGAATCTTAATAAAAGGGTGTCAATTAGCAAGTGCTGTATCACTTCAGCTGCTAAGTACTATTTATTTTTTGTGCTGTGGGATGACCAAATGTCAACAGCCACATCTGTAGCAAAATCCTAGTAGAAGGAATGTGAAGCATTTTCTGTGAATTACAGTATGTTATTAATATTACAAAGGAATATGGACTTCTAAACATAAGAAACTGAAATTAAAATCTGTAGTCTGAAGGCATTTCTTTTCTGTAACAATGGAAGAATTTATCTTTGTGTTTCCTTAGTTTCTTAGTCTAAGATCCTTGAAGAAGAAAGCAGGAAAAAGATACACAAAGTGTTCTTTGTCCACAGCAGTCAGCAAGTTCTCATGCTAGGTTTCTCAGGGGACACAAAAGCAAATAAAAAGGAAGATTGAAGAGATGTTCCATCTGGTCAATAAAGACCTTTGTCTTTTAGATTAAGAAGCTACAGGTCTCAAATGAAATCAACTTACACTTCCCAAAGTGCTTCTGATGTCTCTTAATGACCTCAATAAGGCTTGCCATTACGCAGGACGCACAAGTAATTCTGGAAGGTTTTCCCGGGTTTAAACTTCACATCTAGGATGACAGGTTTTAATTTTTTTTTCCTGATGAACTCTTTTCAAAGCCACCATAAGCCCCAGTTTGCAGTTACTCAACACCATCACCTCTGCATGGTTGCTGGCAGCAAACGTGTGGACTGAAGTCAGCCACCAATGTTTTGTTCATGCTGCCTAGTGACATCATACACACTAACTCAGTGAACTAAGGAAATGCGCCTAGATATATGATCTGTTTAGGACGCCAGAAAAACCAGGTCTAGAGCCATCTCCAACTCCAGTGTGGCATTCCTAAGTGGAAAGGTTGGAAGTGATGAAAAGCAGAACACACTTCTTCCAGTGATGAGGTCATTGTTTTGCTTGCTAATGCAAATTTTCAAAAATAAAGAAAACAATACTACAAATACATGAAGCATTGATAGTCTTCACAGGACATCCAACTAGGATTTACAGTATAGTATAATACCAAAAAAAAGGGGCTGCAAGTTTACCTCTACTGATTCATTATTTGGCAATGATTTTGCCAGAACAGTATGTAAAAATTTTTTGATCCTGGTCCCAAAAAACAGTGGCCAGGCTGTAGTGATACTGTCCAACGCATTCATGAGTTGGTAGTATTTGGTCTGGAAAAGACTTCTTCAGTGAAGAGCTCAAAGCAGTTCTACAAAAAAAAACAAAAATCCTTTATTTTACTGTTTTATGAGGGGGAAAAGCAGCTGATGAAGCAGCAATCCAGTAATACCATTTCAGAAACACTGAAGTACGTAAAGAATTTATACAGCTATTTTAGACTGCTTGCCTTCCCAAATTTCATAAAACATCATATGGAGAAAAATGCATCTACACAGTCACTCAGGGTAACCATCTAAAAGAAACTTCATTTTTCTTGCCCAAGAGTTTCCCAAATGTGACCCAGAGATAGATGTCAGAAGCAGACAATAAGAATTACACTTTAAAATGCTTCCATTGATAAAATGTATAAAAGACACAAAGGAAAACATCTTTAATTTTGAACAATTAAGGTTTGCTGTAAGTCAGCCTCCAGGGAGATTCTGCCCAGAAACCTTTAACATCAAAAGGAGCACTTGTCCACAGTCTGTCTCTTGCTTGGTGACCCAGCAAGCCAACATGCTTGCTTGCTTCCTGGAAAGGACAGGCTGCAGTTTCACCTCATCCAAAAAATCAAAGGCTAGATTTGTCTTTGAATGAGTGAAGAATCATTATACAACCCTTCTTCATGTGCTGGCACATAGCATAGCTGAACTGTTTCCTGATATTTTTTCAGACTAACTACAGACTCTCCTGATGAATTTGTATGCATGATCACCTCTCCTAGGCTTGCATTTGCAACCATAAAACTATTTTATTTATACAGCCCCAAGGTGAATATGACCAGGTCATGATCATTCTTGTGCTTTTTGCCAGAACCCCTCCTAATTTTTCAGCACTGTAAAAAACCAATACAGACAACAGGACTGCAACCTACATTGAAGCATAATTCACATCATCAGCATTTAGTGTCATCCAGGAACATAACTTTATAAAGAGTATGACTTCCTTACTCTAACTTTATAAAGAGTATGACTTCCTTACTCTTTCTCTGTATGCTACAGAATTTCAGTGCCTCCGCATTACCTGTTTATTTTGGGCTTTAGCGATCTATTTTGTCTGTGTGATCCCCACTTACTCCCAGGACAGAGTGTCCTGTCAAGCAAATGTGTTTTATGTTGGATGGTCTACAGATGTATAAATCCAATTTTGGTGTGCAAGGGTAACACACTGAATTTAATACATCTAATAAATGGTGTTTGGGTCTCACTAAGCAAATTATCCTGATGACTCTGTAAGAGTCAATCTTTCCATCCCCTGTAAATTAACAAAAACTAACTATTTTACAATGCCAGTCATAAACTCTACTTGGAGCATGATTGCTACCCTCTCCCCTCCAAAAGCTTTAAAAATCAATTTAATGTTTTATCGATACAGGATTTGGGGAGGGAAGTTGTTATTTAAGGAGTGTCAAAGACAAAGCATTACAGACACTAGGTATTTACACCAAAGAATTTTGTTCTAAAACAAATTAATTAGGATATCCTTTTTATAATACTGTTTCAGCAATTAAGTGACCTCTGCATTGATTGAAATACTATTCTTTCACATTTACTGACACACTGTTAATCCTCCATTCTTTTTCTCCAGACCTTTTCAAAAAGTCTTCCAGGTCTTCCACAACTCCAACTTTATACTGAGTTACTGGGAGGGACATCTCAGAATTCCTAGCCAATTATTTTAAAACTCCTGGATGTAGATTACAAAGACCTCATTATAACCTTTGCTAAGAAATATCTGTCATGGAACCTTTAGTATCTTCTTTGTAACTTCAACATTTCAAAAAGTTAAGTTGTCTACATGACCTTATAATATTATCTCACTTTCATCTAAAACAATGCAAAATATTTACTATGATATATCTTTTTTTTCACTATGATTTTGTTATCATTATCACCTACATTACTGTTAGAATTCTCAATTCTTAAGAAATATATCACATTTGTTATTGTTTGCTTTACCAGTCAAGGTTTTCCTCTCAGAAACATTTTATTTTAATCAGTTTTCTACATTTTTCATGCCCCACTCAATGCCATTTCTCCTCTACCATACTAACACTCACACTTCCCAGAAAAGAGGGAGGGGCCCTAAACTGCTTCCTTCATATAGCAATGAAAGCAAGACTGGTTCTAACGGAATTTGACATTTATGGAAAACTTTATAGGCATTGAAGGTTTCTAGTGTAATTTATGTGGGGAAATCTACCATACACCTGTGTTTGTACTCTCTCACACACACGCCCATTTTTGTACTTTTTGTAGTCCGGACATGCATATAAGCAGACAAGCAAAATTTCATCCATATCAAATCTTAAGTTAGCACTAAAAACTTATCAAAGGTTTCAAAGTGTGTGAGCTATCTACAAACTTCAGCTCATTTGGCCCATATTGTAGGCATGCAGCGTTTTTCTCTGCCATATGAATGTAAAAGTTTACCTTTCTCTATTACCGTTGAAGTGTCTCCTCCGTGGTATCAACCAGTTACGGTTCTCCTTCCTAGCATATTTACTCTATCAGCCTTAATTCCCAGGCCATTTCAGAATGCCTCCAATACTTTCAATATCTATCACTGCCATTTTAAGCTGTAATAATTTAATCTGCTTACTTTGTCCTTCTACCTCTCTAGTTTCATTCTCTTCAATGATCTTATTTTTCCTTCAACCAAAACAGGTCTGTCTACTTCCAGTTCCACATCCCTATCTTGAGCTGATGTCTGCCTTTAAGTGGCCATGTTTTGTTGGTTTGTTCAGGCATCTCCAATTATCTCTTTTCTCTAGGTCAGTGACCATCCTTTCAAATAATTTTCTCCTACCATCTCTCCTTCCCAGTCTTCCATGCTGTCATTACGTCGACGTGTAAAATAGAAACAACACAAATGTATTTGTGCACAGCTAGCACATCTGTCCCATGCAGCCATTTCATGCACTACATGCATAACCACAAGAGAGCATATTATGTAATTAGCAATACTTCAATTCTGTTAAAATGTCCTGCCTTAAGGCAAAGTTATTGTCTTATCAGGGGGAGAGATAATAAAAAGACCATATTCTGATTTAGTTCCCTTCTTACAACTTTTAATAATGTACATATAGGCATTTAAGAAGGTATATACACTAAAAGATACATGGACAACAGTTCAGTATCTATTTGCTTTAACAGCCTTGCAATCTCAACAAGAAGAATATTCAAGCTACAACCAGAATAACAAAGACTCTTCATAACACCACAAAGCCAAAACACAATTGGTGAATTCAACTTTGTCAATTCTGCACCCCCTCCAGGGTAAGCTCTCACTATTGCTAAGCCTCCATGTGCATCAACCAGTGTCACTATAGAGACAAAAATAACACACTAACAAAACAGTAGAGGTTTGAATCAAACAAAAGCAGTAACACTGCCAACAAAAACTACATACTGAAATTTTGAATATTTTTTAACTACTTAGTTTTACTAAAGTAAATAGTCTACAATAATTTCTGGGTAACATTCCCCCTAAAAACAGCAGCCCTAATATAATTACAACCAGAACAAATGGCTTTTGGGTTTCCCAGAAAATGCCACTTACATTGAAATTTAATTCCTGGCATTGTGCCAAAGTATGGGGGTGGGACCTAAATGAAAAATTAATTTCCAAGTCCTCTAAAACATGAATGCAGAAAATTAGTTGATTCTCTTACCTGCTGAGAAGATGGCACGTGCAAAATAAGCTTCCTCCTCTGAGTAAGCCACTGACATGCAGCTCATTTACCTAAGTATTATGAGCTACAAGTAGACTTCCAGGTCGGCCATCTTGATACTAAGATCTTGTTTTGTTTACACAGCAGCATGAGTACTGGTTTTCAGCCAGCATGAGCTATGCTGTTACACCTCTCAGCTAGTAGCCTACATCTGTTCCTTAAAGCCTGCTGGAATTTCTACTTCTCCACATAGTAGCTGAATGCGTCAGAGTGCCCCTGCAGCTCACTGAGCATGCCACAGCCTCTAAGGAAACTGTTGCAACTGCAAGTGCCTCCAGTTGTACTCTTTGTACTGCCTTCTGTGCTGCCAACTATTAGTGCTGCAGCAACTATGTGCAGTGAAGTACCTCCCACATACCACACAGTAGTACCAACAGGCAAAGATTTATTACAGCACAGCGCAAGACAGCACACTGGGGAAAAAAAACCAAAAAAACAAGAAGCTGAAATTCCCTCAGAATTTTCACTTACTAGCAATCTAATTACACCTAGATTCCTTTGTACATCTTTTCACATTCACCAGTGCTGCTTTTTCTGTCCGGAAACCAGAGTGCTCCTGCAGCCCGTGTGAAGAAGTCCATGACACATGTTAGCTGCTGCCGACACGGAGCCAGACTGCAGTTACAGCTAGCTGGCGCCAGTAAAATTTACATAAAGGGGCCTGATTTCAAGACTAAATTGCAGCAGGATATTGCTGAGCAAAGCCTTGCCCCTCCCCACGGGTTCTAGAATATACCTTTCTAGGTATTTGCTTACTAATAATCCAGATCCATGTCAGAAGTCAAGTGCTGCTCTCATTGTTCATATAAATGAAAATTGACAAGAGTGCAAAATAAACTTCACCTTGCAGCCTGTTTCAAGTAGGATGCTACACACACTGCTCACAGTTATTGTCTAGTAATAGAAATAACACCAAAAAAATTATACTATGCTCAGCAACCAGGTATTCTTAACCTAATATTTCCAGTATTTTGCAGATTTCCAACAAGAAATAAATGTTAGTTCCAAGTAAGACAAATTCATTTTTAACCTAATACTGACAAGTAACATGTCTGGCCATTTAATTTGTTGTCTCTATTTCACATTTAACTTTTTCTTAATTAGTTAGGTGTAGGAGGGAAAGAAAAAATATCTCAACCATAATTATTTTTTCAAGTATCTCTAAGGTACAGTGACAGGTAGTGACAGAAGCTGGGATTTCAGCCTCACTTTGACTTTTAATACCCAATTTAAAATTCTTACCTTTTTTCTTCCAGTCAAAGTCCAATTAAATAAATGAATAAGTTACATTTGAAAAATGTTTGTTCTAAAAGTCACTGTACTTTTTTTGAGGGGAAAGAAAAAAGAAGCCAGGCTTTAAAAGTGAGTGTGTGTGTATAAAGGATGATTAATTTGCAAATAAGTCTTGCAAGAACTCAGGGTATGAAAGAACCAATGCAAATAGGTACATTATTATACTAGCAGTAAACACAAATTTGTGAAACCTTAAATAAAAATCAAGTTTGGCTAGCTACACATTTAGCAATAGGCAGCTGTAGTTGCAGCCTGGCACTATTTAGTGAAAAAGCAAAGTAATGGAGACAGGGATGATTATTAATCTGAACACGGCAGAGTATCTCAGGACCAAAAGAGCCTGTTTTACACCCATGGCCTCCTCTAGTTCCCTGCACTGTTCCTCTTTAACAGTGTCAAGGCTATATACAGTCAAATTATATGTCCCATTTTGGCTGCAAGCATAATTTGTTCATTATGGCTGGTTCTAGATTATTTGAGCATAACACAATACGCTCATCTGTAATGTCAACAAGACACTATTTTTGTATCTGAAAATACTTAGCAATACAAAGTACTCCTAACTTGTTGTTATAATTTATCCTCACCTTTTGCATCCCAAACACCAGAGTGATTTGTAAGGGAAAGCTAATTATTTTTCCAGAATGCCTGTCACATTAAAGTGACAATCACTAACATCCCTTTTATGTTAGCTATATCTTTGGATTTGCAGTACTTTCAGACTGATATATGTATGCTAGCACATCTAAGCGCATGCAAAATACATCTTTCAGTGATTCTGTTGTCACTTGCAGAATGAATCATCGGATTAACAGCTTCTGAGCTTAAAAAGAAAGAGCACCAGTGCTGCTTTAAAAAAAAAAAAAAATTAAATCCCTTAGATTTCCCAAATACAGCCATGTTCCTACCCTCCCCCCAGCTCTACTGCGTTATGCACAAGTACATGAATTAACAGTATTGTTCTTAACACAGTAAAACACACACTGTAAAAATAAGAGCCTTGGAGCATTTTCTGTTCCAGGCTCCATTCCGCTATGGGAAGTCCATGCCTGAACTTGCCGGCAGCCCCCGCGGGCGAGCGCTGCATCTGCAGTCTGCGGGAAGCACCACCCCGCTTCCAGAACGTTCGCGCAGAGCCACCCGCACCCCTGGCTGTGCCTTCCTCCCTCTCACACCACTGGCTATGACAAAGCTCAGTTTCAAACACAAAACGTTTTCACAGAGAGGAGGAGCCACTGCTTAGGGAGTTAGAAAAGCACCAGCTCGGTTAGGCAGGGCAGAGGGGCTGAGCCCCTGACCAGCGCTCGCAGCCTGTGTCTGCCGCGCACAGGGCTCGCAGCCGACCCCACATCAAGTACAGGACCCTTCAGCAGCCCCCAGAGAACTGGACTTGAGCGGGATTTGTTTTCTTTCCAGCTTGGGCTTTCCCCCACCCCCCACCTCGGGGCGGGGCGGGGGGGAGAGAGGGAGGGGAGCATTGTTTGTTTTGTCGTTTGTTTTTAATAGGAGACTCTGAGACAACAAATCATAATGTACTCAGTCATAATTCTCCGCTGACTGTCACTACAGAAAAAGCCAAAATGATGCCTGCCTTTTCCACGTTTTGCCCGTGATGGTGGAAACGCCTGAAAGCTATTATATTCTCAGAGCCAGTTCTCTTCCTCCCAACAGGTAAACGACTTCCTATCCGCCACCAGAAGTGACCTTAAAGAGCAAATGTGGCAGTCAAAAGTAGTAAGACCAGCTGTGGTCAAAATAACTACTATTAACTGTATGGGTTCAATAGGTACTAATCAAGGACAATATCTGAAAATCTCAATTCAGTTCTCTCAAAACAGTTAGAGAAAAAACAGTTTAGAGAAAAAAAAGTCATACAAAATTATTTCCCCAATCCAGACAATTTTAAATATTGAAGCATTTCATTGACAAAATTTGTCTAAAATAAAAGGCAAAAAACCCCATAAATCCAACCATTATGAAATCACTAGTACCTTGACCTAAAAAAACCAAACCAAACCAAACCAACAACAAATCTTAAACAAATAAGAAACACCCACCACAGAGCAAATGAAAATGAAAGGCCCTGAGCCTGCTGAACCAGTCCAAAACATTGTTTTCCCTGACTTTTCTTCTCCAAAACAAAACAGATCAAATTACTACTCAGTTAAGAGTCAACTAAAACTTTAATAATTCCCCAAATTTTCTCACAATTGTCCTCATTTCTGAAGTGGAAAACAGTCTTATTTGAATCATTATCTTAGCTGCTGTGGTTTATTTGAAGATATTTTACAGCAGAAGCCTGTATCAGCAGAAAGAACAGGAAGGGCAGGAAATGGGGGAGGGAAGGCTGAAAATAATTGTCTGCTTTTCTGTTGTAGAAAAGGGGTGATGAAGTGTCTAAACCGGCTAACTTCCAGGCTATAACTGCATAATATGTTGCACCCCCTTTCTTCTAGAAATGTGGAGTCCTCAGTATGAGTATTTTCATCAACTTCAAAACCCCCACATTTTTCTCACTTAAATTTACATGCAAAATTTTGTTATTTACTAAACAGCTGACTGATCTCAATCTGAAAAGCAAGATGATGGAAAATAGCAAAAAATTCGGCTTACTCCTAAGTCCTTCAAAGACAGTACATGGTTAAAAAAAACCTACTAAATTTTACAGCTAAAAAATAAAGGTCCAATTCAACTGTTTAATAACAGTCATAACATTATTAAGATTCCAAACAGTTCTAAGAACTTGGTAACCATTTACTTCCACCTAAAGAACCAAACAAGTTGGCTGTTTTAAAGTGATATCCATGTATTAAATAGTATTGCATTCATTCAACAGTCTGTTCCAGTCCATTTCAAATCCTGCCTGAAACTGTTTGCTCCCGCAATTTCTATCAAAATAGATGATGCAACTGTGCAAATTGAGACAATTCAGAACTTTAAGAGGAACGTAAAAATCATCAAATCATGTTAGAATGGTTCCAAGCAACTATGATTTAGTAATGGAAAACAATCCAAATAATTTGGCACATAAATGAAAAAATAAAGTCATTACAAGAAAATTTTTCTTTTAAAGTACAGCATTTGTAAGGGGAAAAAAAAAAAAGGAATCTATATACTTTTTCAGGGTAAACTACTCGTTTTCTTTTGGAAATTGTATTTCTCTTGGACAATCATGTAGATTTGAGACCACTACCCTATTAGAAATTTATTTAACTCCTGATAGTCTGTCCTTCAAGTTTACCTATCAGCAGTACAAAGCTAAGTTTTCTAGAATACACAGACACAAGAATACTGACCGCAGTCTGACAACGCATCTTGCATTAAAACTGCAGAGCAATCAATTCAGTTAAAGTCATTACTTCATTACATGCATCTATTTCTAATTCAAAGCATGAACATCTAAGTTATGTATTTAATAAAAGTGGTGGTAGTAGGGGGGTGTTCCTTTGCACATAAATTGGTGGTTTTCATTTTCTTTTTGACTAGTAAGACCCAAACTATTAGCACCATGGGAGTGAAGAGAGAAAGAGATTATGCTTTCAGCTACTAGTACTACCATAAAAACCCATTACAATGTACTTGGATTTCTGAAAATGGGAATGTATCCCATATGCAAAACCTATCATACTTTTAGCATTCCAACATCTACTTCAGGAAAGAAACAAGAAAACCAACCAACAAAACCCAAACCAAACCACACTACCCGCGCAGTTCATAGAACAAAACACTACAGGCTCCCTGTTGGGCCAGTCAGTCATTTTGTAAAGCACTTCCAAAAACTGTTCAAAACTTTGTTCAAAATTTTGTTCAATTCTGTGTTCAAAATGGCCTGTTAAAAAGCAAAAGAAACCAAAGGGAATGGGAAACACAAAGACAAGAGCTTTTCTCTGAGCTCTGGCAATCACTCCATACCTTTTCTGTGAAATGGGAGTAAGCTTACTCAGCTCAAAGAAAAAAAAAAACATAGGCAACAAAAAGTCACTAAAAGGACTTTTTTTATAAAAGACAAGGACTTCCTATAAAAGACATGGTCTGAAAATAAAGTATTTTATTCAAATGTAATACATATGAAAAACCACTCCTTATAGCGGTTGTCCAAAATACTTTTCACACTTCCATTAAAGCAGAGTTTAACAGAGAAATTTGAAATCAACAAAACCAAGAGCACTGGGCAGTATTTATATGCCTGCTGTTTTCTTTTAAAAACCCCAACCAATCAAAAACTCCCAAAAAACCAACAAACCACCACAGGATGGTAAAGTACGTTTTAGACATAAAATTTCATCCCCTTCAGAGATTATAAAGCAGCAGTTTGATGATCTCAAAGAATGAAATGTTTCTGCTTCCCGTGAACAATGTGTGTCACTAACATGTGGAACTAATGAACAATTACTGACTAAACACATAAACGTCAGTAGGGTAAGGATAAGGTAAGGATAACTCAGTATCTTGCAGAAAACCAGAAAAATTATTGTTGCACTACGTTATTAATCTACATTATGAAGATGAGGTACATGTATGGCAAAATTTCAAATTTTATCAAGATAAATGTGTTTAATTGGAATTTGTGGTTTGAATTTTCAGACATTTCAAAGCACCCAGATGTTCCCAGGATGTTAACTATCTAACCCAGTCAAAAAAAGCCACTATTAACTAAAATTTGGTGTAAATCAAATTGACTAAACAAAGTTCCACTAACAATTAAAATAATAAAACTACCTGCTTTTCATCACTTCTGATCACATATTTGCATTACTCTTATCTCTTATCCTAAAGCAGAAAAATTCTACAACCAATTACTTTGAAATTTACTGTTAATTGAAGTCACCAATACATCTCACCTTAAAAACCTCTGTATTTTACTGACTTTATTTCTTTTTATCAAATTAACAAAAATAAATATGGAGAAACAACATCTCCTGAGAATCTGACAAGCAATGTCTGCACAGAATATTCAATGTCTTTATAAACACTGTGTTGGCATTAACTGTGCAAGACAATATATGAGAAGAGATATTTAATACTAATTTAACCACCAAGTGCTTTGTTATAGATTTCACTGAAAGCGGAAATTCCGAATAAGGACTAAACTTGTTGGCATTTAGATGAGCTTTCACAGCCCTAGCACCAAGTTCAACTTCAGCCAGGAAATACTATGAGCTACCCACTGGTGAGTTACCCAGCTCATCTGCTGCTCCTGGTATTTCTGGAGAACTTCCAAAAGCTTCCTGTTTACTTACTCTTGGTTTAACTTATGTGCAGCTTAGAGAACCCATGAAGACCTGAACTAGGTATAAGACACAGAACAAGAAAATTATATAGACAGTCATGAACAAAAATGCCTTCTTTGTTCTCTTCTGTTGTCCAACTCCCCAGTGAAAAAAAGTTGAGCATTGTCTCCTACCTTCATCTCCCAGGACACAAACAGTACCTTCTAATGAGTTTTAAGGAGGACAGCTAGGTCGCCAACCACACAGCAAAATACATGAGGCCATGTGAAACCACTAACACTTCGAAACTCAGATTTCAATGAAGTTATGCAAAAGAAATAACAATAGACCTCAAAACTTCCATTTTCTTATTTGCTGTAATTCCATAAAATTTGTGGTATTATTCTTGAGTAGCAAATGAGTGCTACCTGCAAAACAGTTAACATTTATATAATCATTGTTTTTCTAATATATTTATATAGGCATTGTAATTATCTACCATTGGAACAGTTGCACATTGAAAGCATGATAATCAAATCTAATTGCTTGGTTACAAAAATTTAATAAAGTTTGTAAAGTGTTTATTTAATTTTTCACTTAAAAGTATGAGGAAAGCATTTGACAAAGGGACACCACAGAATGAGTGCTCTTCTGGTCTGCTGAGAAAGTAAACCAAAACAAAGTCATTTTAGTAGCAAGACAGATAATGGTATTTGACCTCTCCTGTTTAATCCAATCTATCCTGTAACTGAGACAAGATAGAGGTCTGTGAATTAATTCAGTGTGAAAGCAAAGAGAAAACAAAAAAAGCACAAACCAGAGAAACCAAATGAAAACTGAACTCCAAAAACCAAACCACAAACAAAAAAATCAATAAAAAACCGAAACCCACTACAATTGACCAAAAAAAAAAAAAAAAAAAAAAAAAAAAAAAAAAAAAAAAAAGCATTTAAAAA
>NW_024527266.1:5601209-5815145 GCF_017590135.1 Pyrgilauda ruficollis
AAAAAAAAAACCAAACAAACCAAAACAATCCACTTAAGAAATTAATGTACAGCTTTGTACTGCTCCATTTATTTCTCCATTTCTAAATAGTCTGTAATATTAGTTGCCCAATAGAAATTTTACTTGGGGAGGAAAAAAGGATGTTTACTTTACAAGAAAGCTAGCAAAATTGCAAGAACATTCCAGAACTTCATCCCTTGCAGTAATCTATCTCTTTATGACTGCAATGCAGCTTGTTGTCTAAGTTTTTCAAAGAAGAGCTGTATCTGGAATCACTTAAGGAATTTTGATGGAATCTTGTAACAGAGCAGTTCCTGAAGAACTGGTTTGAGAACCTGTGGTGGGGAGAAGGGGGTTGTTAACCAAAGACACAAGTTTAACACAAAATTAAATTAATACAGGTTTTGCTCTATTATCTGTTTATTGTAATAAAAATAATATTATTAATTATAATATAATAAATAATAACCAATCACGCACTCTCATAGAGGCAATGCTGGGTCAGTTCTGGAGGAAGTTCCTCTATATCTACCTCACTTCTTTCTACATAATCCAAATTTGTCTATTTCAAAACAAAATACTCTTACAAGAGTCCATGGTGCAATTCTAAAGAAAATTATTGTTGAATTTTATCTAGCCTTCTAACAAAAAATACTCTTTGCAATCCAAAATTAGCCCAATATAGTAAGTCACTTTTCTCTAAAAAGTAGAAGAACATGCCCTCCAACCACTCAAATTATGAAAAGGTCTAGACTTATCTAACTGTGCATGTCTGTTGCCAGCTGTAGCTAGTTATTTCAGGATTGATTAATCATGCCAGCAGTAGTCGTCTGATGTACTCATCAGCACTACAGTCAGTATTTCTAACTTAAAAAATGGTGAAATACACCATCTGGCTTTTCCTTTTGTCCTTGTATTACCGTGACCTGCAGTACAAGGAAGGGCACATGCCACACAAGAGACAGCTCCACTGATTGTCTCTGATAGTATGGTACAGATTTAGAAAACTAGATTAAAATATACTTGAAGTTCAAAAAACGTATTTCTCAAAAAACAAACTCTTGAACATTGGAGAACAAATTCATTACAGATAATTTAAAACTATTACAATGAAACTTTTTTTCACCAACACCTTGTACTAAAGTAAAAATCAAGTCTACAGCCAATTCAAAAGAAAAATTTTATATTATCTGATTATATACCCCATGTTGCTTACTCTGAACACCATATATACCACACCATTAGCTTGTGAAAATTTACAATAACTTATAAGATTTCAAAATTAAAAGTTAAATATTCCATTTGTATAACAAATATACATAAGCTTTGGTTTCCCCAGTAGCGATGTTTTAAATAGAATTCTGCATTTAGTATATCTACAGAATTTGTACATCAAAAGGTGAATTCTGACTCCAAGTCTTAAAATTCCAAGAATATCACAAAACGCATAGGAACATTCTAACCCAGAATCCAAAAGCTGCACTTGTACAACACTGTGTTTTATGTAATGCTGAGTCTTGGAGCTTGACGTATGGATGACAATGACTTAAATAGGTTTGAACAGGCAAAACAAGTTTGTAAAAAAATTTCACAGAACACTTTCCCTGAGCCAGAGAAAACAGAATCCATGTCACAGTCTTGTTGCTACAAATGTCTTGCCTTGTCAGAAAGCTTCAGCAACATGCAGAGGCACTAATACATTAACACAGACACATGGATGCCAAAAATCTTACTGAATAGTAAGAAATCATATGTGTTAACTTAAATGTCCAGTTCAATATACCTCTATTAGCACACAAGAGCATGTTAAAAAGTGTGCTAAAAGTTATTAATCAAACTAATTTTAAAATAAAACCTGAAGTTTAAATAAACACAGACTTACAAATGGATTAAGTCCTCTGAAACTGCTTTGGCCCAGGAAATGTTAGACTGAACCTACACTAATGTGTAATGCTGTACTAGCATGGGACTACAGTTTTTTCATTGCTACCTAGCATGCCATTTATACAGACTCTCTAGTCAAAATCTCAAGAAAGTAAAGCATCTTTATAACACTAAAAAACAAAAGTTAAACTTAATATGTTACGATAAGAACTCCAAACAACCTTTAATCCTGCCCTCTTTTGATAACATGCCAAAACACTCCAATATCATCTCAGTAAGTTCAACTACTGTAGCCATAAATTAAAATAGGGCTTCAGTTTTCCCAATTTCTCATGAACATCAAACAAGAACCGCAAGAGAAAGGCATCCTGTTGTTTCTCTAGGTATTGCCCTGTGTAAGTAACATCACCTCTTAAATATTACTACATAGAGGCACAGTTCATACCAGGGCTCCTTCCCTAAAAAATCAAAGCAGACAACAATTTCTGCCCTTTCAGACAAGGTTTTATGCATTTAAATATAACAAGGGCAGGAGAGAACAGCCAAGGCATGAGTACTTTCTTTGCTCAATTTAGATGATTAGAAACCAGTTAACTACGTCATGCACAAATCCTTGTGTCTAAACCACATCCTATCCATTTTTCTCTTTTACCCTCTTCCTTTACTGATCTTTTCTGTTTTGTTAAATAGAGTTTTGTATGTTAGCTAACATTAAGTAAGCAAAACAGTTCTTACTTTGACAAAATTCAGGAGAAATTACTACTTGTACGCATTTCAACTGAAGTCTCTAAACACTATCCACTGAAACCCTTTTTTACTCCTATGTTCACACAAGCCAGTAGACTGACTTCAAGAAACATCTTAGCTCTCATTAGGGCTTCACAAATAAACACTATATAAACTTCTGGGGGAAAGAAGAGCTCATAATCATGAGACTGCAGTCTGACAAGGAGTACTGAAGTTAAGAAAAAACAAAAGTCTGCACAACATTTAAGCACACTTCATTATTCCAAGCTGCTTGATGGGAGGACCAAAGAGGGAAATTTTCAGTGCATTGACTAAAGTCAGCAAGCATTTATACTAATGTGTTTAAACACATTTTTGAAAAAAACCCAAAAAACTTGAATTTAACTTCTTTTAAAAATGACCTTATGAAAACTGTAATATGTTGGAAGGAAAGCTAGAAGCAACATGGCAGCTTTTGGATTGTTTGGCTGGGGTTTTTCTTTTGTGGAGGGGGGGAGACAAGAGGGATGTGTTTTTGTTTGGAAAACTATTTGGGTTATTTTTTACCATAACATTTCTTTACAATGCTGTGAAATGAAAGATAATGCTTGAGACAGCACAAAATTACAGTTGTTAAAATAACCTGTGTAATTCTTCTATCTCCCATATCCACAGCCATATAATTAATAAAATCTGTGCATTGACTATGGGAGTTTACTTGAAAGCATTTTCAGAAACCACATCTAGAAGAGGAAAACATTTTTCATGTATTACAAAAATTCACAAAACTCATAGCAAAGAACTTCTATTAGCTGAGCTAAATATTTTTAAAAATGCATTTTACAATACATTATACCCAGCCATCTAATTTCCTAAGTTCTCAAATTATTTGATGCTTTTCATGAAAGAAATAAGAGCTAGTTTCTATGTATTTCTATGTACAATTTTTAATCATTTGTAACAAGCACAGCTCAAAATATAACAAAAGGCATAGTTTACTTTTGTTTCCCAAACAAAAGCTTTCCCAGAGAAACATAAAAGCTATTTATACAACACACATATTCTTACACAAAGTTGTGAATTCTTTCACTATGATGGGATGCAAACTGACATACAACTGAAAATCAAGCAATTATTTAATACCACATAATTAGTACCATGCTCTGTTACACCTACACAAGTGTCTTTACTTTCAAAAAAAACCCTGAAAAGTGGGGAGGCATGGAAAGGAAAGGGCAGACTTGCTGTTAAATATACAGGCAATTAAAAAAAATACACACCAGCAGTACTAAAGATAAGGAGTGAGCAATGGAACTAGCGGATCCACATTTCGTACAGATTATAAACGTTGCCTTGTTACCTTTTATTCAGGTTATCATTGGTGCCTTACTACACCAAGCAAGTGAACACTGGACACTGGCCTATGTACTGACTGACAGCAAGTTTTCCCCCAAAGCAACACAATTTCAAAGCTCCCTCACTGCCAACACTGGTAGCTTCTCCTTACTACAGCTATTTGGTTTCACAAACTTTGCAGATATTATTAATAATTAGTCATTATTAATAATTGATAATTGTACTTGATATTTACTATGCGTTATATTTACTGAAAACCAACAAGTCTTCCAAGAACTAAGAACAACTGGCAATCAAGGTTCACATAAAACTAGGCTACTGTCCTAGAAATTAGATTTCTCTTAAAATTTTTTGGGGCTGTGGCACAATTTGAAATTTTTGCCACGTACCTGCATTGCAATTTTTCTGCTTAACCAGAAAAATAAACTTGTTAGACGCGTGTCCTCCTAGCAGAATTTGTAATTGACACTTCAATAAACTTATCCACATTATTTTTAAGTTTTATGCAAGCCTGAAACTTATATTTGCATGCAATGCAGAAGTTGCATGTAAGCACAACTCCTGGTATTGGTACAGGCTGGGGGATGAACAGATTGTCAACAGCCCTGCTGTAAAGGTCTTGGGGGTGCAGGTGGATCAGGACTGGACATGACCCAGCAATGTGCACTTGCAGTCCAGAAAGGCAATTTTATCTTGGGCTGCATCCAGAGCAGCTTGGGCAGCACACTGAGGAAAGGGATTCTGCCTCCCTGCTCTGCCGAGACTCCACCTGCACTGCTCTGGAGTCCTCAGCACTAAAAGGACATAGACCTGTTGGAACGAGTCCAAAGGTGGGCAACCAAGATGATTAGGGAGAGGGATCACCTCTCCCAAGAAGAAATGCTGAGAGAACTGGAGTTGTTCAGTTTGGAAAAGTAAAGACTGTAGACACCTTAAGAGATCTTCCAGCGCTTATAAAAGGAATCTACGAAAGAGTTTAAAAGAAAGTTTTTACAAGGTCATGTAGTTATAGACCAAAAAGTAATGGTTTCAAGCTGAGAAACAGTAGATTTATATAAGGTATTAAGAAGAAAAATCTTTTCATGTGAGAGTGGTGAGGCACTATATTGTGAGGTGGTTAAATTGGGAATGCTTCAGCCGTGTTAAGTTTTTAAGGTCAGGTTGGATGGGGGTCTGAGCAACCAGATCAAATGGAAGGTCTCCCTGCACACTGCAGGGCAGCTGGGAGTAGATGATTTTTAAGGTCTCTTCCAACCCAAACCATTCTATGATTATGATTTATTTTCCACTTAAGTATTCAGTTTTTTTTAATGCTATCTAATACAACATCACATAAAAGCATGGAATACAAAGCTACACATAAGTCATGTGTAACTGAAAAGTCTACTTTCAGCTTTGGGATACTTTTTTGGCCTATATATATATGCCTCAAAACAGTCAAGAAAAAACAGCGCTAAGAACTAGAACATCGATTAAAACCAGAATATGCAGTTTAGGAGAAAAAAACCGCCCTCCAAACTAACAAAACAGATTACCCTTTCTTCATCACACTTCCATTGTTCACCACAGTAAAAAAAATACTAATGTATTCTGAAGGTCCAATTTCTAGATAACGAATATCAGTACTTTATACCTACAACTAATGATGCTCACTTATACACTCTCATCTCTAAACTGACACTGTACTTCAGCTAGACGTTTTCAAAAATTTAAACACTATACATACAAAGTCAAGAATTTGACTGCCATTGCTACACAAATACAAAATGGAAAAAAATTTCAAAAATCTGAACATGAAGAAAAAATGGAAAACATCTAAAAATGCTACCAACAATACACATACTCTTTTCAGGCAAGTAAAAACTAAGATTCCCACAATTCCATGTAAAATTATTCTCTTAAGAGCATAACCAGAACTCAAAAGTTGACACAATCGATGTTCCAGATCTTCCCTAATCAACTATTAAGAATATTTTAAGTTACTTTCTTTGGTATCATCCAGTAGGCTTTAGTATCTAAACCAAGACCACAGTAGAGAAATTTTGAAAATTAGGTACTACGCCATTCATAATCTAAACCATATTCAGATATTAAGACATTCTACCGTTATCTGACTTGACAAGAAAAATATCACCTTAAAAGACAACTTTTTGCTTTTAATGAGCTATCAAAAAACCAACAGAAAAAATTTGCCACACACAACAGCCCTATCTTACTCTCCATCCTGTATTTGGATAAGTCACTGCTCCTTGATAAACAGCTTCTTACAGTACAGTGGCAGTACACACAGTGCAGTGAGTAGAACTGAAACACCAGGACTACAAATATACATCATGAAAGCAACATTTATCTTGACCAGTTTACGAACACCCACTTATTTTGTCTGACTAGTTGAATCTCTCAGAGTACTGTCATGTACTAGAGAAAACCAAGGAGACCAATGAGAGATGTTTCTCAAAAATAACATTAGATTTCATTGCATTTAAGAGCAGTATTAAATAAAAATATATCAGGGAGGGGAAAAAAATCCCAACTCCCCATATTCACATATCATAACAGTTTTGTAACTTGTAACCTATTTTCTTCATTTATTACCCCTTATTACAACTGTGATGAACGCATGTCATTGCCATTATTGCAAAAAAAAAAAAAAATCATAATGTAAAGATGGAACTAACCTGTAATACAGAAAAAACATCCAGGAGTAGAACAAATAGGAAAAAAGAAAGCACTAAATGCAAACTATGAAGTAGGAACAACATACTGGTTTAAAGGATGTGCTTACATTCCGTTAATAAACTTGACATTTTTGCCGTAGGTAGAGTTTCTGACGAGATAAATCTGATAAATAGTTCCTACATCATCAGAACATCTAGATACTGAGAAATGAGATTTTATTCCCTGATTTTGAAAACAAAATGCAGTGATATGGCTTAGTCAGTTCCTTTTTCTCATGAAAGTAGTTCTAGTTTGTACCAGGAAACACAGGCAAAATACATGGAAAATGAAAATCCAGTTAGTAACAACCAATCAGTATTTTAGAATTCATTGAACATGTAAAATATTTCTGATTGCACTGAATTCTGTAAAATCAGTATTTAAAAATTCAGTTATTAACTAACAATTTTTATTAAGTTGCTCAGGCTCCTTCTTGGCTGGCAAAATCACCTTCCATGATGGTAGGAACGCATATACTTATATGTTTTAAGTCCCCAAGGGAAGCATTGCCAAAGGAGCTTTTATATAAGAATTCAGACACTATAGTTAATGTTGATATTTTAAGTTTGTGAAATGAGCATAATAATACAAGCTACAGCTTATAAACATACAGGAAAAGTGGCAAAAAAAGATGTGCGTATCTACTAGAATCAGCATCTCTTGAAAACAGACTTCAAATGGGGTAGAAGATAAATGGTCTCACAAAAAAACCATCAAAATAACTATTTAAACTGATACATGTAATTATTGTTACATTATTTTACAAATGAATGCTGCTGTGATTAGTTTCAAGTCTACACAACATCCAAGACACTCTTGCTGTATTATTTAATACGGCAAAATACAACACTGTTCCATATTATCACAGAAAGCATCAGGTCAGCACTGCTACAGTTGGTAGAAAGGTTGCAGCTGATAAAAACACTGTTTACTCCAAGCAATGTCCTAAGTTCTCTAAACTAAAAATGTAACAAGAATCCAAAATTATTAATATAATGCTCTCTACATTATATACATATAGAAATTTAATTAGGGACTTCTGGAACATATAAAATAATAACTGCCATATATTAACAATAAATAGTGGGTGTAGTTACCACGATGCATGAATTGCATAAATCTTCATGCAGTTACCAGCAAATTTATTTTACAATTGGCCTGACAAAACCATCAGCCCCATTTGACAGATCTGAAACTGAAAAATTACCTACCCAAGATCACGTATCAAACAGCAGTGGTTTTTGTGCTTGGTTTCTCCTCCTCCAAGAAATTCTTAAGATCTGCAGCAACACTCTCCTTCATACCTTTCTGTAGGACTGCAAAAACCAGCACCTAATTAGATAACCACTTATTTTTTACACTGATAGTTGATGGTTGTGTACAGATTTCATATTTAACTTATTAATCCCACATTTAAGTAGAGATTAAGAACATTCTTCACTTTCGTGCTTTTGAAAATATGAACGTATTATGAACTATAAGAAGCGCAAACATATATTTTGACTTGCAAAAAAGAAACAAATAGCATGGTTGTAAAATATTCTGATCTTGCAGAATTAAGTTCTAATAAATGTATTCATAATAATGCTGCATTTCCTTGTATAATTTGGGATATTAAACAAACATACCTATTAACATGCGCTTCCTTCTGCTGGTTAACATAGTAAACATCTAGATGTGTGACGTTTTTGTGTGACTGAAGCCTGCATTTTTAAGCTGACTCTTCCTAAAACAGCAGAGCTGTTCACCCCTTTATTTTAAGCAGGTACTTTTCCATCAACATTTTCATCCAACTTTTCCAGTAAGTCTATGTACAGTAAGGATTGCAGTCATGTGACACTACTTAGAATTATTTCAAGATTACTGTTAAGCAACAAAATACTCTACTATCAGCATTTCCAGTGAACATCTGCCAACGACTGAGAAATCCAGAAAGATGGATTTGCTAGAGTAACAAATTACTCAAGGGCAGAGCTACACCAGGCCTCAGAATTAAAGAAAAAAGCATTTAACTGTGAAAAGTTTTGATGTTTAAAATACTTAAGCTTAAGGAAGAGGAGATGTTCGAATGTGCCTTGTTTAACTTAGCACATGGCTTAAACTCTTTTGCCATGTTGCCTGATGTGGGCGACCATGACACCTCGAGGAACCACTTGGGCCTTGTTTACTGCTAGCATCACACAAGTAAGCACAACTCGGCCTTCTCTGTCCCCATACAGAAACTCTCTGGTTTCCAATGAACAAACACATCCATAAAGAACAAAAATTGTGCCCTGGTGCCTGCCAGTGTAGGAACACCACCAACAGTTTCCCGCCGTTGCTTCCACAGTCCATGCGCTGCGACGTCCCACGCCCGCCGTGCCGGTGCGGCCCTTCCCGGCAGCGCCCGGCAGCACCCAGGCCACGCCACCCCATTTCCGGCAGGGAGCGAGGAAACGCTCTCGAGGCGCGGGACGCGCCCCTGTCCCACCCAAACACGCGCCGTCACCTCGCCTCGCCTCGCCCAGGCCGCGTGAGGCGGGTCGCTCCCAGGCGGGTACCCGCTGCTCCCGGTGCGCGCCCCCGTCAGACCCACCTGTGCCCGCGCCGCCGCCGCCGCCGCGCGAAAGCAACGGGGACGCGCACGCGCGCCACCGCCGCTGCACTGGAGCCGGGTCACGTGCTCCCATGCATGCGCGCGTACAGAGCTGCAGCTTCCCGGCGCATGCGTACTGTTGTTGCAGCCGCTGCAGCCGCCGCCGCCGCCGCGCGGAGCAGCGAGCACAGCCGCCGCTGTGCCCTGCCCGCCCGACCCCCGCGTTCCGAGCGCGCCCCGCGGTACCTGCGCCCTCGCGTCCCGCGGCAGCTCCCGCCCGAGCAGCCGCCCCTGCCGCCACCGCCGCCGCTGTGGATTCAAACTCGCAACGCGCTCCGGGCACCAACGCCGCCTCCCCCCGCCGCACACGCCGGGCCGCTATGCAAATGAACCCCGTGTCTCCTCCCCTCTCTCGGTTAGCCCCGCCCCCTCCGTGGGCACAGGGGCCGGCAGTGGGGGGCTGCTCCGGAATCGGCCAATCGCGGGGCCGGCCATCTTGGTGACATGCAAATAAGACTCCGTGATATTTAAATGAGCAGTGGCCCCGCCCCTTGGCGCGCAGCCGTGCAAGGGTAGGCGCATTAAGCGCCGGGGCTCTGCGGCCGCTGCCGCTAGGGGGCGCGGTGGCGCACCGAAGGGCGGTGCCGGGAGCAGCCGGCTCAGCCTTCCTTCCTGCCTTCCTCTCGCAGCTTCCCGCCACAGGAGCTCCGGGCTGTGCGGCCCTGCAGCCTCTCTGGCACCTTCGAAAGCCCGCCTGCAATCCGCCATGCTGCATTATCAGTGACCTGCAATGCTTTCTGTTCATCCCTTATCTCACCTCGTGTCCCGCTTCTGGGCTAGGGCTGTGTCTGACCAAAGCCCAGAGGTTTGGAGTTGTTTGATAATGCGCATTGAGGTTCAAGAGTGCCAAGAAACCAAAGGGCGCCTGTTTGCTCTGCTTTTAGGTGAATCTGAAGCACATGGGTTGTCCTGGGCGAGCTTCAGGTCAAAACCACAAGTGGCTATTCCCCGTCCACCCTCCATTTCTGCCTCAGGCATGGGGGAGAAAAAACACACGGCCTGCTTTGACATGCACTAGAACATGGTGTTCTTTGTACCACAGGCAAAGGCAGAACTGAGCAGCAGGTGGTCTGTGCCATGAGCATGGGTCAGGTCTAGGAGAGAGACCCATGGCTGTGTCCTTAGGTACACAAGAAACCATGACAGCATGTGTAGACTTCTCAGCAGAAGTACCAGTCACCTACTAAGTTGGTAGTGGAGAATCCTGTCCTCTCCCTTTTAAGGCAAAGAAAGGTCACAATCTTCCTGAACTGAAGGTGTGAAAACCAGCATTTTTATTTGTTTTCTTGAAAATTAAGCTAAATATGGACAAAATTTTCATCTGTCCTCTATGGACCAGGCTGACCAATAGGTTTCTCTGTGCACATATGTCGTGAAACAGTATCTATACACAGCCATTGTAAGAGTCCCGTCAGGTGTGCTCGGTGGATGGGCTAAGAAAACTTTCCTGTGTGACTATCCAGGAACCACTCTGGCAGTCACACTCACACCACCGAAGCTGGGACTGAAGCTGCTTCGCATTCACGGCTCCAGCAACCGATGGGTGCCCCCCTCAACTCACTGCCCTCACCACACTCTCACAGTCAGACCAGGTTTCCCTACTGGTTTGACCCCAAGTTTCCCATAGCTGAGTCTCCAACATCTAGATCCTTAAAATAATAAAATCACAGTGCAACAACAGAATAAGAGCTGGAGTTGGTGCCTTGGAGAAGGGATCCTGAACAAAGAAAGCCCTGGGGTTTCATACCCTCCCATTCTACGCGCACTACAGTCTGAGGAGCTCCAGCTGAGTCCTTGGCTCCTGCCATGTCTCTGAGTGTCCCGATCACATGGCCAATGCCACAGGTCCTTTGCTTCCATTGTTGTGCCACCAGTTCACAGCTTCTTGCCCATCTGGAGCTCCTGCCCCCCAGAGCTGTCTGCAGCTGCACTGCAGCTACACACTGAGTTACCTGCACTGAAGGTATTCCTCCACGGATTGAGGGGCAGTGGTTTAGTTAGCCATTTAGTCAGCCATTCCCAGTGGTTTGCCCATCTCTCTGCTATGTGTTTCCATTGCACGCCAGTACGGAACAAGGAAATGTACACATGCATGTTAAGTTGCAAAAATATCTGCAACATGGCTTTAAAAAAGGATACTAGCCTGGAACTTGAACTATTTAAATGGGAACATGCATCTTCCTCAGCTGTCTTTGCTACAGGCATGACAATTTCTCAGAAGAAGTGTGACAGAAGTCTGTGACCATAATGTCTTAAACTTTCATTGTTGAGCTACAGTGTTGTGGTGAAATGTTTTGTCTTGAAAAAGGGATACATGAATTTGAAGTTGAGTCTTCTGAGCTTTTGTGTACAGTCAGAGGACAAGGTTTTTCAGAAAGAAGAGGCCAGAGCTACCCAGAAGTGGGCAGTTCCTAGCTGTGCTTATTGTTTAACTCGTAAATTCACTTCTGGTGAGCACTTTTGCAGGGTCCTTGCATATAAATCCTTTGGGAGTCAATCAGGATTGACTCTCCAGCTAAAAGGTGAGTTTCCAGAAGACTGTGAATCTCGTCAATCTCTATAATCTCTTTGAATAATGACTGCTGTTATTCCAAACTTAATTTAGTAGAGAAGCCATTACAGCAATGTATTTTTGTTCAATGCAGTACAATTCATGTAGTAAAGAGAGAGTTAAGAACGAGAACTGGCACCAATCTCTTCTCTCTGGCAACCAGTGACACAACCTGAGGGAACAGCATGAAGAGGAGTCAGGGGAGTTGTATTAATGTAGTATTATAGCAAGTTAGTGCCCTGCTATGGCATTTCAGACACCAGCAGCAGTAGTAGGACTGTATTCTTAAATATAAATAAAAGACAACATTTGAATTACAAGATTACGAATTTGAGGAAATTAAAGTCCAGATTTTTGTCAACCACTCTTCCTATGACTGGTCATAAATTTGAAAAAGCAATAGTATCAGTTTATATTGCTCAGCATCTTTGCAAGAAGAAGGTTAAAATAAAAATTTTCAGAAAACCACAATTTCATGAACTTGTCTCTATTTGCAAAATGTGAGGGTTTTGCTGTAAAAGGAATGTGCAAAACAAACAGTACACTGGAATTAAATTAACAGGATAAAAAACTCTAACACCACAAAAAAGTAGATATCCACCTAGTTTCCCGTCTCATTACTCTGTTAATGTATTCAAGCATTGTAATGATAAACACAGAGAAAAAATATATTCCAATGCACTTTACAAAAATAATGTTAAAAATTGAGCATCTTATGTGCAACAGAGAATTTCTTCTTGATTTCCAATTCTCCAATGAACTTAAGGCTTAAAATCTGCATACAATATTTACTTTTCCTATTTCCAGTACATCTATGAATTTGTGTTAAGACATTTTATAAATCTTTTGAATATATTAACTTTACAGTGTAAGAACAAAGAGCAGAAACATGGAGAATATAACCAAAATACTTGAGGAAATTTTCCTGTAATGAATTAAAACTAATTAAGGCATTTACACTTAAGTTCTTTTCACAGTAGATTAAGTACCTTCCTGTAATGTGAATTTTGAAAATATGCTGTTATTATCTATTATCTTTAATGCTAATAAGGGGATTTGGGGAAAATTCCTAAATCTTCTCTATTCCTCTCTAATTTTATGTTAGTTTCAAAAAAAAAAAATTACTCATTATGAAATAAATATTCTCCTCAGCTGTTTTTGATCAAACTTACTTTATTGTTACTTTGGTGTCGTAACTAACTAATTTATTTGCCGAGCAGACATATTTAGTTTAAACACTTACCAGTAATTTTTCCCATGGAGTTGTCCTCTCTCACTTCACTACCTTCCACCTCCCCCTTTACAAATTATATCTAACTTAATTTCTGGTTTTAATAAGAAAATCTTATTTTGTAGCAATGATATTTGTATGGTTCAGTGGTAAGTGCAAAGTCCAGTTAGTGACAAAACCATGTTTTACAGCTTTTAAAATTTGGTCTACTGAACTATCGGTATTTTGAGATACAGGCAAGTATCTGTCAATTTTTATGCTTAACATCTAGTAAAGAGTCTATCAAACTTTGAAAGAAAAAGTTATTTTAACATGATTGACAACTAGGATCTATTAAATGAAGATTCTTTCCAAAAGAATCTAAAAATAAAGTCAATTCTGAGCACCAATCAGGAACATTTTTTGGAAGGAATAGCTTGTCTCCTGTTGTCTCATTTGATATGAGAAGCTTGGGAAACCTAGTTGTAAAACCAGTACCTAATATAGAGGATATAATCACTAGAATTACTCATGTAGCCACAAAATAAGCTGGTTGCCACTGAGTGTGTTGACTGAAACTTAGTTCCTGAACACTGTTTTCTTTCCATTACTTCAGGAAAATTGCTCTAGGAGTAACTTGGTTTGGAAGATGTCTTTCTCCCTCTAAAAATGCAAAGTAATACGAAGTAGTCAGGTAAAGTAGCATTGTTATTGCAGTACAAGTTGTGAAATTAGTACTCAGTTTTAGCACCCATAATACTTTTCAGATGCAGGATGCTTTATCTTTAGACGACACATATATAACTATTTTTAGAATTGGGTAAAGAAGTGTGAAGAATATTTTATATGATTCCTCCTTGGGAATACAATTTGACCTGTTAGAAGGAATCTGTCTGAACATGTCTGGAATGTAACGCATACTGGATGTTTTCAGTAAATAAACTGATAATCTCATCTGCAAATAATCTGAAATGTGTGGGTTGATTTTTGTCTAACCTAACTTAGTCTAAATAAATGAAAAATAAATGAAAAATAAATGAAAAAACACTGACCTTGAATGTTGAGCTACGGAAATATACTGGTAAAAAGGCTTACCCTCAGGGCGAATCATTCTTCTCTCAGTTTTCTTATTCTCAGCTCTAGCCTTAAGCTTTTTTCAATGCCATACCTGCTTTAGATCCTTCTAGAAAGTGGAAGACTCATGGGTTAATTAATTAGAGTGGTATGTCTCAATAAATGATGTGTATCTGGCGGAAATTGCCAGTGAAGAATCAGATGCAGAGTGATTTAGTAACAACTTTGAAAGGTAAAATACTTGGGCTTATCATCAGTGAACTTTTCAAAATGATGTTAATTACAAAATAACTGGGACTTAGAGTATTTCATTATCTCAATTGTATTTTAAAAGGTCTTTTCTTTTTTTCTTCAATCGCAGGACGATCAGCCTTCTACAGACTTGCTGGAGACTTTGTAAATAAAAAAAAATGGCTGACAGATGAAGGGTGGAATGTAAGAAAGAGCTTGTTTGGATTTATTTACTTATATTTATCAGTTTTGTACTTCTGTATTTCCAGCTTGGGTTGAATTTTCTCCACAGTGTCTTAAAGTGGAAATGAAGGATAACTTAAATGTTACTGTATTTGTACAAACCTAAAAACCAATCATATTTTAAAATAAAATATGGTTTTTCGAAAACCCCATCAAATTTTGGGTTTTGTCTGTATTCAGTTGGCCATTGCTTTTGCTAGAAGTCATTGTCTTCCTTTAAAGCCCCTTCCTAACTGAAGTTGTCATCTGGTATTTTCTGGCCAGATTCTGAGTGCTTTGTCATTATTTCCTCCTGTAGGGTTTTGTTATGTGGTAAATGAAAAAGAATATTTTTTCTATAAATATAGCTTAGGTAATATCCAACAGTTTTTCCAATACTGAGGCATGTAATTAACCAAAACACAAGATATTCATTGCTACTGATTAAAGTCATCAACAAATGGAGGAGTCAGAACTGCCCATTGGCAGTGACCACGCTGTTACTTAATCATGCATTTAATTTCCATGACTTAGTAGAATAATTTTAGATGATACCTCCAGAACATTGGTGGAAGGAAGGAAGTGGCGGAAGGAAGGGGCGGAAGGAAGGAAGTGGCGGAAGGAAGGGGCGGAAGGAAGGAAGTGGCGGAAGGAAGGGGCGGAAGGAAGGAAGTGGCGGAAGGAAGGGGCGGAAGGAAGGAAGTGGCGGAAGGAAGGGGCGGAAGGAAGGAAGTGGCGGAAGGAAGGGGCGGAAGGAAGGAAGTGGCGGAAGGAAGGGGCGGAAGGAAGGAAGTGGCGGAAGGAAGGGGCGGAAGGAAGGAAGTGGCGGAAGGAAGGGGCGGAAGGAAGGAAGTGGCGGAAGGAAGGGGCGGAAGGAAGGAAGTGGCGGAAGGAAGGGGCGGAAGGAAGGAAGTGGCGGAAGGAAGGGGCGGAAGGAAGGAAGTGGCGGAAGGAAGGGGCGGAAGGAAGGAAGTGGCGGAAGGAAGGGGCGGAAGGAAGGAAGTGGCGGAAGGAAGGGGCGGAAGGAAGGAAGTGGCGGAAGGAAGGGGCGGAAGGAAGGAAGTGGCGGAAGGAAGGGGCGGAAGGAAGGAAGTGGCGGAAGGAAGGGGCGGAAGGAAGGAAGTGGCGGAAGGAAGGGGCGGAAGGAAGGAAGTGGCGGAAGGAAGGGGCGGAAGGAAGGAAGTGGCGGAAGGAAGGGGCGGAAGGAAGGAAGTGGCGGAAGGAAGGGGCGGAAGGAAGGAAGTGGCGGAAGGAAGGGGCGGAAGGAAGGAAGTGGCGGAAGGAAGGGGCGGAAGGAAGGAAGTGGCGGAAGGAAGGGGCGGAAGGAAGGAAGTGGCGGAAGGAAGGGGCGGAAGGAAGGAAGTGGCGGAAGGAAGGGGCGGAAGGAAGGAAGTGGCGGAAGGAAGGGGCGGAAGGAAGGAAGTGGCGGAAGGAAGGGGCGGAAGGAAGGAAGTGGCGGAAGGAAGGGGCGGAAGGAAGGAAGTGGCGGAAGGAAGGGGCGGAAGGAAGGAAGTGGCGGAAGGAAGGGGCGGAAGGAAGGAAGTGGCGGAAGGAAGGGGCGGAAGGAAGGAAGTGGCGGAAGGAAGGGGCGGAAGGAAGGAAGTGGCGGAAGGAAGGGGCGGAAGGAAGGAAGTGGCGGAAGGAAGGGGCGGAAGGAAGGAAGTGGCGGAAGGAAGGGGCGGAAGGAAGGAAGTGGCGGAAGGAAGGGGCGGAAGGAAGGAAGTGGCGGAAGGAAGGGGCGGAAGGAAGGAAGTGGCGGAAGGAAGGGGCGGAAGGAAGGAAGTGGCGGAAGGAAGGGGCGGAAGGAAGGAAGTGGCGGAAGGAAGGGGCGGAAGGAAGGAAGTGGCGGAAGGAAGGGGCGGAAGGAAGGAAGTGGCGGAAGGAAGGGGCGGAAGGAAGGAAGTGGCGGAAGGAAGGGGCGGAAGGAAGGAAGTGGCGGAAGGAAGGGGCGGAAGGAAGGAAGTGGCGGAAGGAAGGGGCGGAAGGAAGGAAGTGGCGGAAGGAAGGAAGGAAGGAAGGAAGAAAGGAAGGAAGGAAGGAAGGAAGGAGCCACTGATGATAACACCTGCTTAGAATTTGGCTAAGAAACTAACACGTATGTATAGAAAAAAATCTTATCCCTCCACTACTGTAGCAGAGCCCTCTCATGGAAACATTTCCTATGATACAAGGACCTGAAATCACTGACATTTTTGTCATTAAAATAGACATTAGTCCCACAGTCTATACAAGATTCACTTACAACATGAAAAAAAAAACTTCCCCCAAATTTCTCCACTCCCTGACAATGTCTAGTTCAAGTTTTGTGCACTGCCTCTCCCAATTACTGTTATTATCTCTAATTCCTTCAACGACATGTTGGACAACAAAACAGACTGGTGGCTTAGCCTTGTTTAACAGTCAGATCCCCACCTAGCTGATCTCTCACTCCCCCTCTTCAACAGGACCATTTGGAAAAAATAAGCTTAGGACAGTCAAGATAGACAGTGAAATCACTTACCAGTTACTACTACTGGGAAAACAGACTTGACTTGAGGAACATTAATTTATTGCCCATTAGAATTGATTAGGGGAATGAGCAGTACAAAAATTAAAACACCTTTCTGCCTTCCCTATCTCAAAATAAGAAGAGCCGAAAGTTATTACTGTGCAATAAATAATGTATTTCCCTTTATTCTTTGCCTTTTGATAAAAATGCTTAAATGTTAGTTCCTTTTCACACAAGTTGGCACAGGTTCATGCTTTCTTTCTGTTTTTCTGATCTATCTTACAAATTGGAATTTTAATGCCTTCTTGACATAGCTCATCATGTAAGTCAAACTATTAATTATTAACAAAATCATCTTTTCAAATGTAGCTCATTTGTTTCAAGATGAGGTAAACAACTTAGACAAATTCAAAACAAAACATTATCTCATCATGCTCAGTTTCTTCATTATGATAGGGTAGAGCCATATTTATAATGCAGTCTTTTCTGTGGGAAGAAATAACCCTGTTGTAGCTGGAGGAAGAGAAATGGCTCATACAAAAACCCCATAGATATATGGAAGATGTTATGCTGCCACTCACTTTAGGATGTTGTTTATGGTTTTGTGGTGAATGTGGTGGTGGTGCTGGGTTGAAGGTTGGACTTGGTATTAGAGGTCTTTTCCAACCTGAACACTTCTAGGATCCTGTGATTCAACAGCATGTTCTAAATGCTTATAACATCTTTGAGCAAATTCATGCTTTATTTTGTGTTTTCACCCAGCTTTCAGATGCTAATGCTACTCTTTAGAATTTATTTTGAAAGAAAATTTTGTTTTACTTTTAGTTGTATTATATTAATGCCACTTTATGAAAACATTAAAATTTATTTCATTGAAAATGCAGAATTTTTTTAACCAATGAAGACTCATTGTGTGACCTCAATTTATCTCTGTCTTTTTTTTTTCTAAAGAGAAAACATACAGATCTCTAGAACTCCACACTCTAACCAGAATTAAACAGCTCATCCTCATGATGCTAGTGCTGAGTTGTCTGAAATTAGAGGCTTGCATAATTTTTTAGTGTATCTGACAGCAACACTGTCAGATACCAAAATAAAAGTTTTTGTGTGATAGATTACAGAGAAGTAAATACATCACAACATTTAAAATAATATACCTTCCACACAGTGTTTGATTAACAACAGACTTGGACAACTACAGAAATAATTGTCAGAAATACCACTTGAATATTTGATATATTTTGAAAGAATATATCTGTTAAAACCTGCTTAACTAATTACATTTATTCAATTATATTTTCTTTCTTTACATCCTCCTCTCATAATCACTCTTCCGTTCCTGTCCCCAAAACTTGACACACAAAAATATATTTTGAGATTGTACTGAAAACTGGTCACAAGTCACTGTCAGGGGACAAAATTCTGAACAAAAGAAATGAAACCCTCAGGTAAATAGTCATCCTGTTTCATATTACTGAGATTTTTAGGTACATTCCTTTCCAGTCTTCTGTGTAGTTCTGCGTTTTATTCTAGTCTCCTGCTAATGTCCAGCCCATTTACTTCTGAGATGTGTCCACAAGGCAGGTCTCTGTTTCACCTGCTCCAGCAACTCCAGGGTCTGGTATCTCTTTTGCCTTACTCTTTGCCAATGTGGCCTCGGTTTTCCACATCTACCAGAGAAGTGAAACTGTTCAGGGCTTCTCAGATGAGGAAAAAGCAGGTTCATTCACAATTTTGGTGACCCAACAGCAAAACCAGCAAGGAACCACATAGCTACCAGTTCACAAACCTGTAAGCCACAACATTGGAGCAACAGCAGAAAACCAAAGTTGTTTTATATATATCCATCAAAATTGCAAGAACTGGAATTACCCTACAATTATACTGAAAAGGAGGTGAAGCTATTTATCCAGGAAAGCCACCTACATGTTGCAAAGGGGTCATAGATTTGTGCTGTTTCAGATTTTGCTTGGATGAATAACTTTCCTGAGCTTTATAGGCTTGTGGATTTTTTTTAGTGGCCTTGATGCCTCTAATTTTCAAGTGGCTTTAAATTACTCAAAAGTAATGTCCATTTGCAAGAAGGAGTTTGGGTTTCCCTTATACCATTCTGCTTTTTGTCAAGGATTAGCACCATGGTTTTACTTATTACTTACTTGTGAATTCACAAGTGGTAAAAGTAGTTTTCCTAGAAAAGGAAACCAAATGTTTTTAGGGATTTATTTCCCATTCAAAATTATCCCTTTGTGATGTCTCCTCTCTGGCCATGCACAGGCATGTGCACGCATGTGTGCAAACACTCTTCATCTCCCTTAAGTACCTTCAGAGGAAACGAATTCCACCAACGTATGGCATTCATGGGGATAACACCTCTGCCTGTTGGCTGAACCGTGACCACAGTGGGGTGCATCATATTGGGCAGTGCAGCCCATCTGAATGCCCAGGTTCTGCTTTTGGTGAACAAAACTATGAACAAGACATTCCTCTTGTACTTTTCAGAGCCACGGAGTGGCCAGTGGTCCCATATCCACGTAGGGCAACGCAGGGAATGTGGCTGGGCTCGGTGACACCGGCTTATGGATGGAACCCCAGTGGCAACGCATGAGGGACTCGGCGTTGCCTGGCAACCAGGGCTCGGGACATGAGGTGTCTCCCGAGAGTTCAGAACATGGCAGGGAGTGCGGGGGGGTCAGGGCCCAACAGGGCAAGCAGCAGGAGCAAGGATTGGCTGAGGTGGAAGGGACACAGCCAGTGTCCGTAGGAAGGTGCTGGGTGTGCGGGGCCAGCGTTGGCCTGGTGCTGCGGGATCTGGCTCCGGCCATCCCTGGGGATGGCCCCCTGGCACACACAGCTGGCCCTTCCTGTCTGCTCTGTGTCCCCCTCTCCAGTCCACAGATAGGGCAAGCAGAGAGACTGCTGGGATGTGAAAGGGCATTACGGACCATCCCTGCCCAATTCTGGTTCTCTTGGTGGAGACCAGATCAGAAGCAGCCCATTGGAAAGTATCACTTTCAGGCAGTGGAGATGCTCTCTAAAATCTGGTCATCATGGTTGTACTTTCCTTCCATCAGTAGCATTAGTAATACAGGTAGGTAAAGTACAGTTCCTGAAACCAGAATGTGTTTACAGAGACTTGCTGAGATTTAGACCTTGCATCCCAACAAGAGAAGTCACAAAGTGAGAGAGGAAACTAATGGAGAAAGCAAGCCATTTGCATAATGATAGTTAACTTTTTTGGTTTTCTGTTCTAGATGTTCTGAAAATTCACGACCTGCTCATGCCAAATGAGTAGAGTGGCTAAGACAAAAAAAAAATAGAATATAAGGGTAACTATTTATTCATGCATGTGATGTGTCCCCAGCCAAACTGGGACACGCCAATTACAGCTTTATGCAAGATTCTCATAGCTCTAATCACTAACACAACACTACTAATTGCTAATCATAGTAAAAGTCTGCAAAGCAACTATACTTCTGCAGCATTGTGGCTGCTTGTCTGTTGGGTCACACACCAGTTTTGCTGTAGTTACTTAAAGGTAAATGGGCTGAGTGAGTTGGGGATGTTCATCCTGGAGATGAAAAAGCTCCAAAAAGAGCATATTGCAGCCTTCCAGTACCTAAAGGGGGCCTATAGGAAAGATGGGGTAAGACTTTTAGCAGGGCCTATTGTGATATAATAAAGTGTAATGGTTTCAAGCTGAAGGAAGGTTAATTTACATTAGATATAAGGAACCTGTTTTTTACAGTGAGGGTGGAACAGGTTGCTCAGAGAGGTGGTAGGTGTCTCATCCTTGGAAACATTCCAGGTCAGGTTGGATGGGGCCCTGAGAAGCCTGATCAAGTTAAAAGTGTCTTTGGTTATTGCAGCAGGTTGAGCTAGATGGCCTTCAAAAGTCGCTTCCAACAAAACCATTCTGTGATGCGAAGATAAATAAAAATGTATCCACTTTGGGTATTCTTGAGTTTTGTTCTACTCCAGGCATTAAACTTGTGTCTCTTGCATCCACAACAATTCTGAGCTTTTTACCTTACTATCAAACTCTGCGATGGAAAAGAAGTTTTTAATTGTTTTGTTAAAATCCCTACATGTCAAGATGAATTTTTGGTACTAGACCTATTCTACAGGACTTCTGTTTAGCATTTTAGAACTGCCATTTTAGTATTGACTTTACTGCTATGTGTGAAGTGGGTACATTAAGGAGCAGCTGATGGGGAGCCAGGCTAGAAGCAAGTATGTAGGTAGATTCACTGCCATAGTCTAGAAGCAAATTTGTGAAGTCCCAGATGTAGCGCTCCCTCACTCCCCAGTTCCTGTACTGCAAAAAACCACTAACTGCCCCTAGTTCTTCAGCCATCAGAATTCTACTGGAAGCACAAATCACTTGACTGCAGGTTCTTTTTATGATTCGTGACCACACTTTGTAGCATTACTGAAGTGTAGAGCTTTATTTCTGGTTTCTAGTTAATGTGATAAAATGCACTGCCTTTTTATTTCCCTCTTTATTACTGTCACCAGCACTCATTGGACAAATTATGGTCTTCTGCATTAGAAAAAATGTATGCTCTTCTTTATCAGATATATGGGAAAGAATAATTCCATCCATAAAGAGACCTTACTTTACACTCATCTTGAGTTTAAATTGAAAACATGCTTAATATCAAGCACAGAACAGTAACACTTTTGAAGTCAACTGTGCTATTGAAAGCACCATATTTTATTTCATGTATCCAACTATTGCATGTGCCCTTGTTTGCTATTTGCTAAACAATTACATATGAAGATGTGGGTTTCCTCTGCCCCACACATTACCATATGTAATTGATATATTGATTTGTTAATATACAATTCTGATTTTGTAAATGATGCCATAAACTTTGGAGTAGTGATGCCCTGAAATCCATAAACAGGGTAATGAGAAAGCAGGACTTTAGAGATTTACACTGTTACCTGACATTTGCACTAACAAGAAAACATTTTAGGAATAAACAGGCTATGGATCCCTGACTCAGGAAGCTTCAGGCTGACTCAAAATCTTCTTGTCTCATTTTACATCACCCACAGCTCATGCACTGCTGGTGCAGTGCTGCTGCCTCCCCTCACTCTGGCACCCAAGATCTCTCATGCCTGTCTGCCACGTGGTGAATCAGGAGTGGACAGAGCCATTACTCCATGAGGAGTAATGCCAGGCCATGTCCATGACACACATCTCTCAGTGTGCTGTTCTTCCCAAAAGCAGATTCCCTGGCTGCAGCCTGGGATGTAACTTGCCCCTTCCCTATTGAGGGGAACTTGGCACAGGACAAAATGTAGATCTTCTTTGAACTGGAGGGTTTATTGCAGCTGGACTTCAGAAGCTGAGATGCCTATGCTTGAGGAAAACAGTCAGCTACTGGGGATTTCCACTAAAGCTGCCATACTGTGCACTAAGACCATCACCAATGATGCCCTAATTTCTGAGCATCCTAGGCTGGGTTGCTCTACTTTAAGAATTAAAAGCTGGTTTTACTGTTCAGCTGCAAAATAAATAGGTCATTTCTCAGGGACATATAAGTAAAGTAACTGCCTTTCATTCATGTGAAAGGCAACAGTCATCCTTGTTTATATTAACTCATAATTTCATTGTATGTTTTGGAAATGCAGGGTATTGTGGCCAAACACCACTGTAGGGATCCTTTTATCCTCCATTTCTGTCTCAAGATGCAATGTGACTTGCATGCTTCTACAATAAAGTGAGATATGAAAATAATAAATACTAGAATGATATTGATTAAAAGTAAGATACAAAGGACAAAACATCCTATTACATTATCTTACAAAGATGTATTACAACAAATACTTGATTTATTGTAGAACCCTTCAGAAAAAATACAGGTAGGATTTAAAAATTCTCAACTCTGCAATTGAAGAAAATGTCTAATTTTCCATAGTTTTTTTCTGCTGGATAGATTTCATGGACATGAATTTTTCAGTTGCCCCCAGATTCTTCTTTTTAATTATTAAAAAAATCAGGAAAGGTATTTGTGTGAGGGAGAAAGAAGAAATCTTCATAAAATTAAGTAATTTTCAAGCTCTTTTATGCAATTGTTGCACTTAAATGTTCTGTTGTTGGAATGGTTGAAAATATTTAAGTTTTTACAGTGCAGTAATGCTTTTCACTATGGAGCATAAGGAATGCTTAAAATTTAAGGAGTAAGACAGACATGAAGGACAGAAAAGACAAAAGTAGAGCAAAACAGTAGCTGATATTTTTAGCTCCATGATTTCTGCCTTGGTTTTTCAATTTCAGGGTGTGCCTTTATATATATGTCCATCTGCTTTATATGGCAGGGAAAAAAAAGGAAGGGCTTGGTTGCAGGAAAAACAAAGAGAATGGGAGGCTGTGAAGGACCATTGGAGACAGGAAGTGCAATGTTGATGAAAGAAGGAAGTGAGAGCCATAAGGGAAGCAGTCCATCAGACAGGGTCAGGAGAGTTAAGAACCAAGAGTACTGTGCAATGACATCATCACTGCACCCACTGAAATTATTTCTGTGTCTCCCAAACCCAAACTCTGGTGGAGTCCTTACAGGAAAATGTTAAGCCTTCCCCTTAGCTCATAAAAAAACCCAGTGGTGGTGGCTAAGAAAATGACTGCATGGAAACTAAAGCACTGAATGATGAGGTGTGAAATGATGATTTTTCTCCTACAGCAAGGCTGAACTACAGCTGAGAACAGAATGTGGATAAGAAGGACCTATTTGCCAATGTCCTTGCAATTCTACTTCTGCGTATTTTGTAATTAAAGTAGAAATAGTGTGGTTAACTACAAGAAACACATTTACCAATTCAGGATACCTTTGCAATATTATCTCTGTTGTGAAATCCCACTGCTCACAACAGCTCAGTTTTAACAACATGTTCCTCTGACTTCCTCTCCTAAGAGGCAAGAAAACTAATGCAGCCTTGCACACTGCATAGTCTCCTGCATGACATGATTGCATCTGTAAGCTGAAGGTTATATATTCAAATCCCTTTCGTGGCTGCATGCCTGCACAGTAGTATTACAGAGTAGTGTTAAATATTTAGAATAAGGCTCTCATCAGTGACTTCTGAAGAGACTTACTTTGAAAGCTACCAAGCCTAGTCAGTCAATTAACTACTAAGCCTGTGTACCACTGTGTTCATCTCACCTGCATGCAATAAACTTGGGTTAATATACCTATGAAAACATGTCTCTTTGAAGGATACAAACCAAGCAAGGCTTAGCCATACTTATGACCATTACCTCACCATATATATATATATATATATATATATATATATATATATATATATTCATCCATGAACAGACTTGTATTTTCCTAATTGGACCTTCAGCAGGTGTCTCACATAGGTAATAATTATTTCATGGGTGGTTCTGTTTTATTATGGCATGCCAAAATATGTCATGCTATTGGTATGACCATCATAGACAGCTGAGGAATGTTACGACATGTGTGACAAATCATTTCCGCCACAGACCAATGATCACAGTACTTCATTTCTAATGTTGGAAAACTCTCATTCTGTAACAGAAGCATGTATGAAGTGGAATGGTACTGGACATTAATTCAATTTTTCCCTTTTAAAAAATAATTCAAGGTCCCTTTAAATCAAAGTTTTTAAAATTAAAAGTATGGAGGAAAAAAAATCTAGTATTTTAACTGAAGCAAACAGGTTTTCCTTGGCAGTTTCCCATATAAGCATGCTAGCACATTGGAACCGATTAACTTGAAACCCAACATAAGAGCCTTAAAAATGAACTGCTCTCTCTTATAAATATCCAGTGTCAAGAGGCAGAGAAGAGACAATGTGGAATGCTGAGACCAATTGCACACTGTGTCCTGGTTCCAACCAGGATGGGGTTAAATTTTGCAGTAGAGGGGAGGGGGTGCAGCCAGGACCTGGCAGTTATTCCATACCTCAGTCATTGCTGGGAGCAGGGAGGGGGGAGAAACTCTCTTGCTTCCAGGGAAGGGGCTCCTGCTGGTCGAGCAAGCGTGGTGGATGGGGCAGTGGGGTAATGCTGGTTCTGAGTAGAGGGAATGGTCAGCATGGCGTGGCTGTGGTCAGGTCAAGCTCTGCACTCTCTCTTTTATACCCTTTTGTTATTAATATTCATTCTGTTGCTGTTCATTTTCTTATTTCAGCCTGTGATCTTTGCCTTATGTGTCTCCAGTTCTTCTCTCCAATCCGCTGCAGCATGGAGGCAGAGAGGAAGGTGGGGAGTGGACTAGCAATGTGTGGTCTGGAGTTTCAGTGGGAGCACTAAATGGGGGTGTGCCATTCCTACAACAGCATGTTAATACTAGGGTATCCTACCATTGATCAGTGGATATTACATTTGCCTTCTGATCTTAAACAAATAAATGACAAGATATTTTAATTTTGAGACCGCCATATTGTAGGCAAGAAAAAGTGTAAATCTATAGGAGGCAAGATCTGTTTGAGAACTTAGAAATGTAGTGATGCTATATTTATGTGTACCTGAATCCAAGTCACTTTTTCTAGAAATATTTTTTGAGGGGCCAAGCCACCAGCTTCCTCTCCATATTACAAATGTAATTTGCCTATCTCCTTTCACAGAAGTGCTTTTCTAGAATTATGTGGTATTTTCCTTCATGTGTCTTGGTTTCAGCTGGGTTAATTTTCAGCTGGTAGAGTTAATTTTTTTCTTAGTAGTCAGTAAGTGCTGTGTTTTGAATTAAGTATGACAATAATCATGTGGTTAAACCATGAGGCAGGGGAATAAAAAAAGATACACAGAACTCTATGAATGTATATGACAGGAAAAAACCCAAAGAAACAAAACCAAAACAAAAACCCAAACCTGGTACTGCAAGGCAGTCGTAATTATGATGCTTAGGTTTTAACATCAATGTACACCTCTTAAATCAACATGACTAACAAAGAAAAGGCTTAGAAGACATTTTAAACAGACCAATTAGCCACAATGAACGTACAATTGCCTTAGAAGTGTTTAATCTTTTGCCTTAGAACCCACTTATTTTTTTTAAAGAAAACCAAAGGAAAACTAATGAGTCAGTAGGACTCACATAGTTTCAGGAAATGGCTTTATACCCACTGCCAGATTATATCAAGAGGAGAAGGAATGACCTCATTACATCTGAAGACCAACAAAGACGAGACCTTTCTAACCTTCCTGCTGGTTTCTGGCCTTCCACAGCAGCACTGACAAATATATCCAAGAAGCTTGCTCTGAGTCAGCTCACCTGTTTCGGTGCTGTACACGTGAGAGTCCTGCAGGAAGCAGGGTCACACTGACCCCATGTGTGTTTCAGATGAGCCATTCTGCTGCCTATTGCTCTCCATCTGGCGTTCCTCAGCACCTGGATCAACCTCTCCATTTACCTGCTTTCTCCTGTGCACAGCTGTGCACAGCTTTCTCCTGTTCTCAAATTGTATCAACCTGATGTCAGCCTCCTGTCTAAACACAAGTGCACCATGCAGTACAAGTGTTTGCAGTTGCAACTTGTTTAGGAGGCTATGCAGAAAATGGTACAGACCTCCTCAGAGTGGCCACACCTTTTCCTCCTTCTATGCTTCAATATAGCCCCATCATGATACCCCGACAGATGCCCCCTGTAACAGATCCTTGTTCTTGCCATGGAGGATCTTTCAATCATTAGGCCTTGCTCAAGCCAGCTGCAAAGATAAGCAAGGGGTCCAGCTCATGTTTTTCTCAACCAGCCTCATCAATTCTTCACCAACTTAGAGCAACGCTGCACAATTCTTACCGGTTACCACAAGGTCTGTGTGTGCAATTACAGCCACAGCTGCAGATTCCTCAGATGCTCTTCAAGTGAATATCAACTCCATATAGGCTTGATGGTTGTGTAGAAATGAACTGCAAGTGAAAAAAACTATGTTATTTTCAAGTGCACTTCAAACTGGGAAAAGAAATCATCAAAAAGTGATAAAGAAAACAAAATGTCATCCTTGCTGGTGCTTGGCCTAGTATTTGGGCAATAAAGATTTGTTCAATTTTTTTTCTTTGTTTCACCTGCATACCTCTATAGATAGAGTCTGTCACCTGCTGAGTGATAAAGCTCCAAGGAAGAGAGAGGGTTGAAGGATAAACTTGCTGAGCTCATATCTGCATCTCAGCAAAATGGCCAGAAACCTGACAAGTGAAGAAGGCAGGTATTTCACAGCCCTCCTGTGGAATAAGGAAACACTCCTAAGGAAACATTCCTGTCTGACTATTCAGGAGCACTCTGGCAGTCACACTCTCACCACCAGAGACTAACTAATGGGATGGAGGCCCCTTTGCAGTGAGCAACTTAATGCCCTACACACCTCACGGTCACACAGTCTGACCTGGTTTCCTTACTGGTTTGACATCAGGGTTCTTACAGCTCCCAGCTCCTGCTGTGTCAGGCTATCTTGTGATCTTAAACAAGATAACAACTTGTTTAAGATCACCACAACTCAGGATCTGAAATACTGGCTGGCAGATTTACAGATTAAAGAATTTGCTGATTTTCTGTTTGTTTGGGGTTTTTTGTTTGTTTTTGTTTTTTTGGTGTTTTTTTTTTTTTTTTTTTTTTTGGGGGGGGGGTTTGGGGTTTTTTTGGGTTTTTTTTTAGTGTTTGCTTGGTTGGTTGTTTTTTTCTGTTGGAAATGGTGTTATGATAAATTTCTTTTGACTATGGAGAATTTTGAAGAAAATAGAATTCTATCTGTTCTTGAACATCAGTGTTCAAACCTCCTGCCTTTTATTTCCCCCAAGTTTTGGGGTTTTTTTCCTGTGCTGTCAGCAGAAACTTAAAGGGGACAAATTCAGCTGAATGCTGAAATATATATTTGTTTGTTCCTGAACTATTAACAGGATCTGAAGACAATCAGGAGATGTACCAATGGAGACTATCTATCAGGATGATGAAGGAAGTGTCAAAACCAAAGTCTACAAAATTTCCAATCATGCTCAGGTTCCCGATTAGAAATGCCAGATCTGAAAAGCTCAAGTTCACTCAGCACCGGAGCATGACAAGTAAACATCATGTTACAATTTCAAGATGTCCTTGGCTGAGATACCCTGCTAATGGAAATGCAGTGGTTCACTAACAGCATAGGAGAAATGGTGCTTGGCTGTTGAAATTCCTTGCAAAACTGTATGGATCTGTTTTAAACCCTGGGCTAAAGTAATTACATAGAATCCAGAATTTACAGTATAAAAACCAGATGGAAGTCATTTCCACGACAAAGTGCAATGAAATCTGTTCCCAACTGAGCACAAGCACAACCCTCAGCAGATGAGGCTGGCTCAGAGAAAGGCATGGCTGAAAGGAATTCATTGATCTGATCCCTCTCCTTGACACAACTGTTGAACAAGAAGAAGCCTAACTGGGTGAAGCTGAAGGAGCTGAGATGGATAGTTTTCTCCCAGGACCCCAGCTGAAACCCTTTCTATGCAGATCAGAGCTCATCCCAGCCTCTGCATAGTTCATCTGACTCTCTTCAAACCCCTCTCTGTGTGACACTGCTCCAGTCTGAAGCAAAGAGTCCTAATCCCTCAAACGAGAGAGGTAAAATCTGCTGCCTTACAAGAGGTCTCCTGACCTTTGTTTATGTTTTGCAGGGACACGGTGTGCTTTTGATAACTGGCATTTTCTTACACATTTTCAGTGCTCCTACGAGGGAAATATACTGAGTATGTCAAACAAGAACCTGCATGATTTTTTTTTTGGAGCCTTTCTCTTTCTGTGATTGACATATAAAAGAGTGAAACTAAGTCAGACTCTGTCTCTTCCCTGTGCTTCCAACTTTACTTCCAACTTGTATCACTGCAGAAAGATTCAAGGTCTTAAATTTATCCAGCAGCATTTTGTAGTTTTGTTTGCACCAGGAAAGGCACATAAGATTTGGATTCCTTGCAGTCTAAGGATTATTTTAAAACATATTTCCCTCTGATTAGAAATTATTTCTGACAACCAGTGCTCACAGTTCCAGGATAGATAAATGTTCTGGCACTTCAGGGCTGAATAAATAATAAAAAAGGTAGATTATTTCCAAAATGACCCCAGGAGATCATAAGAATCTGAGAAGATAAAGCATAAGATCACCATAATTAACTGGTGTTATATTTATTCCCAGTTCAACTGAGATAAGTTACTGGCAGGGAAATATATGCATTATGAACCTGTGAACTTACCATTTTCTGCACAGTCAGAATCACAGCTTGTCTAATCAGTATTTGTATTGATGGAAAGACAATCTGAAAACCAGAAAAATTTAACTGTCAAAAACTGATACAGTAGAATCATACTTGGGAGTGGTACTTGGAAAAGGTAACTATGAGATTGGCTTCATCAGTGTCAAATTGTCTGTTCTGTTTTAAAGTAGAAACCAGCTTTACATCGGCCCAAAGTCAGCTATCTGCCAAGTCCTCAGAAGTTTATATAACTTCCCTGGGAGTGATTTGTTGCATGAAGTGGATGTTGGGACTTTCTGGAAGTGAAATAGCAAACCAAATTACATTTATTGGGCTCTACAGATCTGAACAAATCATAAAAGTGGGGGTTTTTTTATCTTCATGGCTAGGCTTTGTGCTCTTTTCCACATGAATCATGGCTGATACTGTTGGAAAATGTGACTATTGTTTGGACAGAACTTCTCAACACATACAGGCTGTAACTCTCTATGAATCAAAGATAATTACCTGTCATACAGCAAAGGCGTGGAAGCAATGGAAAAAGCTGGACAGTGGAAAAAGTTATTTAGGTCACCACACAATTTTATCACTTATTTAGTTTTAATCAGAATTTGCACACTACCTAAACTTCATTATGTTCTCTAGTTTCTGCACCTCGAGACAACTTAGCAAAGAGCAACTTAAAACAAAGTGGTTTCTCAAAAAGGATGGATCCAGATTTTTCCGAGTAGATGTCATTTCTTGCTACTGAATTTCCCTCCCCCCCCACCACCCCCAGGACACAGTGTTCCACCAGTACTTGTAGCACTCTTGAATTCTAAGTGTAAGCACTCACAATGTGGCATGCCTAGCATTCTAGTTTGCAGGAAATTCTGTACATGCTCTGTTGACCTACATACGCCTTCTGGGGCTTGCACAAGGACACAAGGCAGCCCTGTTTCCTGCTGTGAGTCATCACACAAGAATTATATTTAAATGGGGGGGGGGGAAAGGAAGTGAAAAAACAACTAGCAGATTCCAGAGAAAAGCAAGTAGCAGCCTATCTTTTTTACAGACAAAATTAGAGGGGTTTTTTCCGTTTTAGTAACCATCTTGCTAGGAAATCCAGGAAAAGTCAGAGCCTTGTGGGTTTTGTTACACTATATCTAGCCTGATGAGTGGAAAGACTGCATCAGACTGTATTAGAGCATAATGCTGACCTTGTCTAACTGCATTGAAGTAGTTATTGTCCACGGGTTTCTCTCCTCTAGCATTCCACAGAGAAATTTTAGGAATGCACACAAGCACAACCCCTTTTTATCAGCGAAGATAGTCTTGAAGAAGAAACTTTTAGAATCTGGATCAGTTGTATGCAAATTAAACTTTACAAATATCAGGTCCTCAAGTTAAAGACACTTTTCCTGGTTTAGTTATCTGAGTTAGTCCTCAGCTTGTACCTTCCTCTGAAGCAACTAACCCTGATTACTATAGGACAGAGCATACTTGATTAAAGCACTCTACTAAAGTAATGTTTTCCTTGCTGTAGAATGCCGAGAGAAACATCGTTCTAGAAACAACTTTTCCTAATGCTTTCTGCTTTGTTTCTATCAGTGTTTTTCTGTCTTGTAGGCAAGATGATTTTCTCTCTTGGGACTATGGGCTGGCAAATGAAATGACCTACTTTTTTCCAGTGTTGCAAAAATTTAGGCTTTTTTTTTGGTTGGGTTTTTTGAAATAATATTTTTTGACAGGAATAGCAAACAACTCAGAAGGATTTATGTGATAATTAAGATGTGGGGGAAGGAAGGAAGTGGCGGAAGGAAGGAAGTGGCAGAAGGAAGGATGATGTGGGGGAAGGAAGGAAGTGGCAGAAGGAAGGAGGTGGCAGAAGGAAGGAAGAAAGTGGCGGAAGGAAGAGGCAGAAGGAAGTGGGGAAGGAAGGAAGTGGCGGAAGGAAGTGGCGGAAGTGGCGGAAGTGGCGGAAGTGGCGGAAGGAAGGAAGGAAGGAAGGAAGGAAGGAGAACAACAGTACAGAAAGGCAAATGGACTCAGCTGACCAAGAACAACAAATAGAACATGGCAGATGAACAGCAAGAGGTAAAAGAAGCAGTCAAGGGACCTTCTTGTGCTCTTACTGTGAGAAGGCAGGATGGTGCCACAGGTGTTAAAAAACTAAACTAAAAGGATTAAAAAACCAGAACCTGTCACCTAGGTTTTTCCAGCTGTTCTCAGGCTAGGAGTGAAAGTTATTAATTTGTTTGGTTGTTCTCAGCAGCCTGTACAAAATGAGCTGACAGTTATTTTCTGAGGAAGTAGTGTTCATATCCCTCTATTTCATGTCCTGCTTCTACAACACAGTTCTTGTGTTGGGAACCCCCGCTGGAAGGCTTGCTACAGCAAAACCATGGCAACTAAACTTCTTTTTGCTTTAACAGGGGTCTTGTGGACATCTCAGAGAAGAGCCACAAAGGGAAGGAAAAAGTAGATGGATGTAAAAGTTCATATACTCCTACCCATACTTCACCTCTTCTGAGACTAGACAAAGACTGTCACTGTCAGTGTTCTATCTGAGGCAGAGAGTTCTCTTTCAAAAACAGCTCACCTGCAAAAACACCTTATTCTACTATTAACATTCAACTGGAGGAGGAGGAGAACACCAGCTGTACCATCACACCACAGGCTGGCTTTGGGGCTGATGTCACCTTAACAGGGATGAAAAGGTCAGCTGATTGCTCCTACCCCTAGTTGTCTGCCACCCCTTTTCCTGTGCTGATAAACCCTTCATGGAGAGGTACTTTACACCTGACAACAGAAATTGTTGGTTTGAAATGTAGCTGTACAGAGAGGAATATACTTTGGGTTGGTTTTCTTTTTTTTTCACCCCTCTCTTCAGTGACCTAATTAACAGTGCAGCTTCATGCACCGTTGACCTGGTTCACTGAGGAGGGATAAATTGCATTAGTGAGGGAGAAGTATGAGGAGGAATAAACACCTTGAGGGCTGGGATCTGATGCTGAGAAAACAGTATTTGGAAGAACTGTTTTGGGTCCCCTGGTGAAGGGCTGTCTCTTTGTGGGAGCGCTGGGAGAAGCTATGTCAGATGAGGTTTTGAGATCCTGAACAGCTCTTCCCCATGACACCATCCTTGCTCATGGGTCTGGTCACCAGCAACTCTATTGCTTTCCTAACAACTGTTTCCATGGCACTGCCACGCAGATATTAGTCACCCTGGCTGGAGAAGATGGTGTACAAAGGTTCAGGCGCCAGTGCCTCTCGTGGGGGAGGGCAGCAGAAGGAATCTAGACAGGACTGGTTTGATGAGGGTGTGGCCTCTTTCAAGAGCTTGTAAGGACAAGGTCCATATTCATCTGAACTGCCTGCTGCATTCCTTCACTGGTAGTTGCAATACTAACATAGTTTCATTTAAAGCATGCCATAGCAGGAGCTTAAACCACAAGCAGTGGTTGGAGGAATTCTATTGCTCAGAAATCTCTCCCGAGATTCCTTGGCATTGAAGTCTGAAATCAGAAAAAAAAATGTGACAGCTTCTTCCATCCACTTTTGGAAGGACATGCCACAAGCAGCACTGTACATAGGCCTTCTTGCAGGCCAAAACAGGAAGCCTCCAGAGCAGTTCTGGAGCCTGGTAGTGCCTTGGAGCTGATATACTTGTGTAACAGGTTTAGCTGGCTCTTATATAAGGTTCTTGGAGTTGTCAGCATTTCCAGCACAGTAGCCATCACCTCCTGGAAGCTGTGAACTGACAACCTTCCCCGCTTGAAAAAAAAAAGAAGCTAGTTATAAGGCTCCTCTGTATGCCTTCTCATACAACGATCTGTGCATGTGATTGCCTCTCTCCATGGGCTGGGGAAAATCCTTCATTCTACCAATAAAGAGCCAAAAAGATTAAGGCAATGGCAAACCTGTGCACACAAGTCTAGACCTGTGTCCCCTCTGAAACTGCTTTGATCTGCTGAGGCTGGGAGATGGCACTGATGCTGAATATTCTCAAATACATCAAGTCAAAAACATTTGTGACTCAATACTTCTAGGCTCCGGGCTCATCAACATGTCTGCTCAAGGATCTCCAGCTCCTTAGTGCCTAGGAGAGCCCTTCTTTGTGGTTAACTGCATCCTCAGATCTTTTGGTCTGGCTTTAAGATGGGTCCAGAGGCAGGGGGAAAATGAAAGATGGCTTGCAGACCTCCTCTCTGACACCTTGCTTACATAATGCTCTGATTTGAGTGCAGGCATGGTCTGGTTCAGTCTCTGATCCAAAAGAGTAGCTTGGATTCAGATCTTCTAAGTGGAACAAATAAATAACAATTCTGACTGACAAATTCTGTCACTTAGATTCTAAGTAAATACTTTATTAGTACTTGCTTACACATGAAGCTATTGCTGATTAGATCCATGTGTACATACTTTTGTTCTAAATAAGGAATATCCATGCCCAGTTACCGAAGAGCAGCCATTGCACTTTTAAATTCATTGCCCCTCCCAACTCAGCCTGATCTCATAGTACTGTTAAAACAAACATTGTAATGGAATTTGTCTACCTGCCAATATAACATTGATGCTCAAAAGCAGAATGCTCTTCATGTTAGTTAAGAAGAGGTGAGAATAGCTGTTGTGCTCCAGCTTATTTCACAGTTTTTAGTTTATACAGACAGTCCTTGAGCCTTTTGGGTTTTTTGCTGTGTCACCCTAAAATACTGAGCTTTGGTAGGGAAAACTCTCTTCATTCCACACTTACTATGATGACATGATATAAAGAATAAAGAATGTTTATTGGACAAATATGAATACTTCAAGGGAAAAAACATATCTACATGCTTATTTGAATAAAAATTCCTGTACAATAGCCAATGCCATTGTACATGGGCTTAATTTGTTCATCTACTTATAGATGTTTAATGTTAGGTTTATTATATAGCCATCATGTCACTCTATGTCCAGCCATTTTTCCAAGTAATTTCCTTGGCCTCATCATGCCTGATTCGATGGAAAGGTCCTCTTGCAGTTAAATGTAAAACTTATCTGGGAATCAAAATATATTCCAAACACAGTATGCACACATTAACACAAATGCTTCAATTATGGTTGATGATTAGTAGTGAGTGAATATTCATTGCCAAAGAAAAGATGTAGAAGAAGAAAAGCAAAAATATCCCTGGCTTTTATAAAACTTTCCTAGTATTGAATTTTTAATTTCACATTTTGGAACTGTTCTTCCTAATTTCTTAGAGTTTGACTGACAAAGCTAAAGAAAATTCAGCGTTCCAGTCTCCATGACTAATACAGCCACGAGGCCAGAAATGCAAAGAAGAGATGCAGCTACGATGGAAGAAGCACTGCTGACAATTTGTTTTTGTTCAAAGCAGTGGCAAAAGACCCTCAACTATTGATACATATCCACTTGCATGTCTGCTGGTACAAAATGTAACTACCTAAATAAACATTTCTTAGTAGAGGCAAGACCTGCTGTCAAATGTCCTGTGCCCAAGGACAACAGCATAATCTTGGTGCCCTTTTATAAACTTTGCTTTTTTTGATTCATGTCTTCTCTGCTGACCAGATGTAAGCAGATTGCCTAAATCACATGAGAACAACAATCTGGATTAGGCTTTAGGACTTCATCACATGAGAACACAGGCACAAGTTAGCTGCCATGACCTACTCAGCTTTCTGGGAGGAGATGCAGCCTCTTGGTCATGGCCCCCGTGTAGGTGGGCACACATGACGGTTTTTATGAGATTTGCTGTACCAATGAGGAATAGCAAGTTCATCTCCTATGTAGAAATCTGTCTTTGTCCTGTGGGGAGTGGGGCAGGAGGGGGCAGTTGATGGTTGCACCTCTGGATTTTTTTTAGCAAATAATGCATTCCTCCTGGCAGCTCACAGTCTGCTGGCAGCCAGCTCGCCTCTGAAATACGAGCTATGGCAGATGGGGGAGGGAAGGTCAGTCTGGAAGGGTGTGGGAGAGGATTTCCATTCCAGGCACAGGCTTTTGGTTAGAGTACTACGGTTCACTTGTGAGTTAGCTGAAGGATCAATGAATAAAGTTCCTCCTCCTTCCCTGTTTTTCTAGCAATCCCAACATAAGCGTAAAGGAAGATAGACACTTTTTGCTATTTTTCCCTGGTTTCAAAGTCCTGCTTGCATTGAGTGTTTCACAGTAAGACTTTAAAGAATTCCTGCCTTTTAATTTTACATATGGATGTACAGTTTGCTTGAAAATATGTGTCCTGCTCAGATTACCTAAAGAAAAATTTGGAACTATGACATATGCCCATTAGCAAGACATAAATCAGTGATATTTCGAACTCTGCTGCAGTGTCTCATCAGTTTTCAGTGTTTTTCTCTCACTCTGGGAAACAGTTTTTTATATATCTCTGTTGGCATTTGGAAAGTTATACCCTATGCTATCAAACACTGAACACTTTGTGTAACATCAGCATTAAAGAAAAAGAACTCACAAACAATGAGAGCAAAACAACAAATAACTTGTTTAAATAAGTGAATTGCTGTGGTAAGAGGCACTGCTAAAAAATATGCATGTGAATTCCATGACATTCAGTATATACATTCCTTCCTTATAGCCAAGGGATACACAATAGGGCAATGTGTGATCTAGAACTGGTGCAATATCCTATATAATTTCCCAAATTATTGCTCAGACTTTGAGAACTGTCATTTACTTCTAGTGAAGATTAGAAATGGTAGTAGGTTAAAAATGACAATGGAAGCAAGAGGCACTTTGATGAATTCCACTTCTTCAGGAAAACTGTACACACTGATACTGCCTAAAATCAGCAAGAACCTAATAACAGGAGACACCTTCTTAGAAAATCACTGGCAAAATCGATTTCTCCCATACAGGTCTGATATTTGTCTGTTTTATTTGCCAACACATGCACATATCTGGTGACAGAAACCATTCTCGCCATTCTCTGGCACTGTGAAACTTTTCTACTCTTGGTTGAAACAAGGTAGTTGTTGCTTAATTAAAATGAATAATGAAAAATTAATCCTGAAAATTCCTTAGTCCAGTTCAGGAAAAGAAGTATTACAGAGAATGTTCATTAAAACACCCATCACTACCACCCATGATTAACTATGGAAATCAGAAAAATGCATTAATAAAAATAACTCAGACAAATGCTATTGTTCAATCAATGAATGTCATTTAAAAGGTATTTCCAGGAATATTACATTACTAGTCTTATCCAGTTCTCAGCCAAAGCCCAATAACTAAAGACCAGATGAATCACAATTACTTGTTTATTTCATAGCTTAATGACCTGTAAACATGGATGTTTACAAACCATGGTCTGCACTGCTGTACCCAAGATACATCATGTTTTGTGCTATGAACTCTAAGCTAGACTATGACAATCAACACCTTTTAACATTTAGAAGACAAATCTGTGAGAAAAAAAAGTAGACCTCATACTGAGGCCTATGGAGGTGTTTTGACCTCTAAAAGATTTCTGGAAGTAAAGCTGCAAATCTACTTGTTCATGAATTCCTACTTTTTCTCTGTTTTATTCTTCATCTTCCTGGTTTATTTCTTTCCTCTGTGTCAGGTTTAATTTTTTTAGAGTATTCTAGAGAGGGCAGTACTAGGACCTGGAGATTATTCTATACCACCTCGTATCATTGCCAGGGCAAGGGAAAGGGACTCTCTTCCAGGGATAAGGTTTTCCTTCGGGTTTAGAAAATGGGGCAGAGGGAACCATCCAGTGTTGTCTATTATCACTGTTTTTCTGTGATAATAATTTATTTTCTTAAACTCTCTGTGGTTAGTATTGTTGCTGTTCCTGTTCATTTTCTTATCTCATTGCTGTTTCCAGTAAATTGGTCTCATCTCAACTCGTGATCTTTGCCTTTCATGCTCTCTCCATGTTACCAGGGGGTAAGGGGGGAGGGGGAAATGGGGGAGTGAGAGAGAGTGGCAGTGTGGTTTGGAGAGTCAGTGGGGATGCTGAATTGGGGAGTACAAGTCCTAAACCACAACACTCTGCCAACCTCCATCATTTACTATCTACAATCCTTTTGTTCTCCCTCCTATGCCGTGTGTAGTTTTTCCAGTCTGTTCTCTCTTCCCATTCTCTTCACCTGTTCTCTGTTTCCATTCTCTTCTGGTGCTGTCTCACAGGACCTGTCCTCAACTCTTCTAACTTTATGTTTCACTTTGCAAAAAAGGAGACAGATGTAGTTTTCCATTATTCTCTTCCTCCTTCCCTCTTTTTGTCAAGTTCTGAGTAACCAAAATACTTCAGATGGTAAAAAAACCACATTCATGACCATGCTGCCATTTAAAATTAGGTAGCTGTGTAATGAACTTGCTAATGTAAGTTCTTAATCAAGACATCTACAGAGGGAGAGGTGTTCTTAATTTTTCTCTGAACTTCTTCAAGCAACGTTTCAGAGGTGGCCAGGTCTGGATGTGGCCATCATGTGAATGAATCAGGTGGTGTGCAGCAGATCAGGTTTCCCACCCTGCCCTCAGGCAACTGAAAAGAGACTGCCAGACAATACCAACTGTAGGTTAGACAATTAAAGAGAAGACTGATGATCCCCTAAGCCTTTCCAGCAACTCTAATCTATTGCAAATAACTGCAAGCCAGAAAACACTAATGGAAGTTTTAGAGCACGGGACCGCTGGAGAAAAGAAAATCTAGAGTTTTTACCTTCAGAATTTATTTCTCATGAGTCCCCATTATTCGTTAGTTGCAATTACTTTCATATTAACAGACACTTCTTAAGACATCATTACTGAGGATTGAGAATAGTTTTAATCATAACAAGTTTTTATATATGGGACTTTTAAAAGTATTTTTATGTTGTAGCTTTCCACATTAGGCCTTGAGAATTTTCCATGTTTAATTTCAGCTGGAAAGTATTTTTAAATGCTCTAAGCAAAATTATTTCATCTGGGGTTTTTTGTTTGTTTTGGTGTTGGCATTTATTGTTGTTATGTTGTTTTTCCATTTGACTTAACAGCACAGGAGAATAAAGCATTTTATTCTCTAAATACATTATTTACCAAGGTACTTATTGCTGTGATCAAGAACCCAAAGTGGAGAACAATCTCTCCTGGTCTCAAAGATTTGGAGAATTTTGGAGGAACAGTATAAACTTGCCCTGAAAGCAGACTACTTCTAGTCTTAGTTATCCCAAGGGATGTAACACTCTCTTTTCCAGTGGGAGGTAATTACAATTCCCTAAAGCAAGTGAATAAATGAAGAAGTTTTTACTCTAGCTGTTAAAGAAAGCTAGATTATAATCGAAGAGCTACATGTGAGGTTTTAACACAGGCTTTAATCTATAAACTGCTATAGAAAATGAAGCAAAAAGAGTAACACAGATAAGCAATTACTCATCTCAGAAGTACATCCTATTGTCTGTATTTTAATCCTCAACAGTAACAAGGCACAAAGCATTTCCTAAGTGCTACAGCAACAAAAAATTCTATTTATTTTGCATGCATAAAAAAAGTGAAGAAACCTCGTTGAATTCTCAAGATGAGAGAGGAAACAAAGAAAATGTCAAATAAGTAGTGATCAGCCAGGATCAATATGTTACCAAAGAGGGGGAAACAACACACTGTTCATGTGCCCACATTTCTTTGTGTTAGCAGTAAATTAAAAACTGACCAAACACTAACAGAATGATTTGGGCTTTTTTACAATTACAGCCAATAAAAGCTATTAGGCAAGGCCCAACTTAGTAACAAATCTAGAGACTTTGCAGAGTTGTAAATGGTTAAAAAACACGAGCAATGCCCAGACTAACAATGGTAGGCTACCATGCAATTTCTATCTCCATCAAAAAACACATGGCTTTTGTGGATGTTTCCTTTGTTGTATAATTTTAATTCTGTACATTGCACATGGCCAAGATCTTGTGAAAGAAAATAACATGTACTGGAAATGGGGAAAAAAAGTATTGGAAAAGACCTCTTTGAGATGTTCAAGTCCAGCCATTAACCCAGCACTGCCACGTCCACCATTAAACCATGTCCCTGCGTGCTACGTGTCTTTTCAATACCTCCAGGGATGGTGACTCCACCGCTTCCCTGGGCAGCCTGTTTAAAACTCGACAATCCTTTTCATGAACATTTTTTTCCTAATATCCAGTCTAAACCTCCCCTGGTGCAACTTGAGGCTATTTCCTGTTGTCCTGTTGTTACTTGGGGGAGTGACTGACCCCCCACTTGCTACAGCCTTCTTTCAGGCAGTTGTAGAGTGAAAAGGTCTCTCCTGAGCCTTCTGTTCTACAGACTGAATATCCCCACCGTCCTCAGCCAATCCTTGTAAGACTTGGGCTCCAGACCCTCCACTTCTGATTATCCCTAGGAGGTCTGTCTGCATAGTTAAAATTCAGCCAGGTCTGGGGCAGAACAAAGTACCTCTGTAAATTCTGCAAACACTTGCTGTATACCACAGTGGCTTAAATCTTGAGCTGACCAAATGTAATTACACAAAATGAAGTTTGATCAAGATGCTATGTTCAATGACAAGACAATGACAGAAAAGAAGATGCTTTAAGATCTTCTGCATAGTTATTTTGTTAGTTCTGTGGTTTTATACTCCATTAAAAACATCAGGCAAACTAAGAACTAAACAAAGAAATTCCACTTATAAGTATTCAATTTTACTAAGCAATACTTTACAATATGCTTGTACATGTATAATTTACACTAAAAAGACTGTATTTCTCTTTCATTTTTCTTGCAGGACCCATGTTTATAGTTTGTTGTTGCCCAAGTAACAGTGGATAAAAAGCAGTGAAAGCAAAATATTTCACTAATATCCTATATAGCTTTAGACACTTGTGTTATTCTTAATTGTGCCTACAGATACAGAATCTTCAATTCTTATCTTTGCAGATGGGTGAAAAATTATTGCCAATTAAATTTTATTTAAAAATCTAAACCCCAGCAATCTGAGAAAAGTAGCAGAGCCTAGCAGTTAGCTGTCAGGTGATGGATGTCCTGTGCATGACATGACTTGCAGTGACCTTCAGCAACTCCCCTTAACTCATTCTCATCTTGAGGGAGGAAATTTTTTTCATGCCTACCTTATAGAAGGATCTGTGACACAGGTGACACAATGTTGTTCCTTTAAAGTGCTAAAACATAAACTCACCATGCAATGCATTAACCATGGCATCTGAAATATGCAAATAATGAACAATCTACTTCATGCTTGAACTCATTTATTTGACACTCAGTCTTATGGTTACACCACAATGCTATAATAAACACTCTGGGGGAGATGGTGGGATAAAAGAAGAGAGAATAATGATATTTTATAATTTAGACCCATTTTTTTCTTACAAAAATTTGATACACTTCAAACATAACAAAATTAACACAGCAAGTCTGACAGAAGCAACACATATTATTCATAGAGTCACACTTCTCAAATCAGCATGGGTAAAAAAATCTGTCTGGAACAGGAGTTTACAGTTCTGCGATGGTGTCACAGATAGTCGGGTCTAACTTTCTGAAGTGCAGAAATGCTTCAAGACATAATATCCACGAAACTAAAGAACAGAAATGTTTGATTTAGTCTCTTTCTTTCTCTGATGAGCCACAAGTGCACATTTTATTATTAAAAAAGAAAAACCCAAAGCAGAAGCAGAGCTAGGAGAATAAACTGCCCCACGGATTTCAAAATAATTTTAATGCCACAGTACATGAGGGGACTCATCCCCATCCTTTGGCAATATGAAGTATCAGAATAGTACAGCACAGCTAACTTACCCAAACCACCACAGCTGAATGTACTGTAGTAACCAATATACATAGTAAGAACATTTCTTGTTCCATTAATTTTTCTCTCATGAGGATCAAAAGTACCTGCTGCTAAACTATATTTACTTGTGTATCTTCTTGGAGGAAAATAAGGATATGAGCAACTGGCAAATCTCTTTTACTAATCACATTGAGCTGAAACACGAACACCTCTGGCCCAGTGACCTTGTCCATAGCTACTGCTTATAAAACCTGAATTTGTCCAAATTGACATATGCTGACTCCTCTGCACTTTTGAAGAACAAAATACAGGTCCTGTTGCTTCCTACACCCTTAGATTCTTCCTGAGCTAGATTACCTCCTGTGGCTGCTTTGGAGTTATCAGAGCAGCTCCACTTCTGGCAAGATATGTGACAATACTGCTGTGTGGCCACAATTTTTATCAATGGTGTCTCTAAATCTACAGATCTACAGAGTCTCTAAATGGGTCAGAAAACCAAGCAGAAGACATGTTATCTGCATCACCATTCCTACCTCTGACACAGTTTACACACCAAAACAAAAAAAAAACAAAAAAAACCAACACAAATAAACAATTAGTAAAACCATTGTTAACGACAGACAGGTGGATAGGGTGCATCTCTCATTTTTCAGAGTTATCTGGAGAACAGTACAAGGCAGTAGGAGTCGCAGGGATGAAAGACAGAAACCAGAGGCAGATCAAACGCTCATGAGGAGATTAAAGACACACAGAGAGATCTGAGCTAATACAAAAAGAGGGGACAAGGCTGTTTTTGCTCTTCAGTATGATGATTAAATGATTTTGAGTGAGCTGTCAAGCTGAAACCACAAGCCAGGGTATATGGCGGTTACCAGCCCAGTGTGACAGAAAAACCGAAAGAATATGAACACCAGTAATTGACTTTGTCTCCATTGAAGAAATGGGTACAGGTGAAAAGTGTACCATTTGTTAGAAGGTGATGAACTTACTATGCTGTAGATCACCACTGAAAGAGGATTTAGAAAATACAATGTAATTAACAGTAATTTAGGCTGAGAAAAAATAAAAAATCACTTTCTACTAGCTTAAGTATTAAAGCGTGAAATTGTTACCCAAAGAAAGTCAGGAGTCTGTGGCTCAATGGTCCACTGACAAGACACTTTATTAATGGGATTGTATCAGCCACGGGAAGAAAAACAGCAAATGTATTTCAGGGGGCATTGTTGCTTCCCCTACAAGAGTTCAGATGCCATTTTGTACTTCGAAAGGTACAGCGGCAGATCAAATGTAATACTTATGCATTTGCAAACACAGCGGAAATGGAACCTAGAAAACAAGCATTTCAGACCAAAACCCTGAGTCTAGGGGTCACCGGGAAAACCCAAGTTTCTTTCTCCAGGCACAACCAGCGATTCAAAGGCTCCCCACCCAGCCCAGGTTGTCTCAGCGGCGCTGCCCCACACAGCTTTGTCATGCCTGCAGCACGCTGGGCACACCTGGGCCAGGACTGCTCCTTGCTCCCGCCGGGCAGGAGCGGGATTTATGCGCTGGGACCCGCACGGGGGGCTGGGGCTGCTCCCCGGGGTGCTTGGGCCGTGTCAGGGCCGGTCGCTGCCCTGCGGGCTGCCCACAGCAGCGGCCCCTCAGGCCCGGCCCTGGGGCGCCCTTCCCCCACCGCTCCCTTCCCTTCCCCCGGCCGCACAACCGGCTCCTCCGGCTGAAACCCGACACCGGCGCCTCCCGCCCCGCCGCCGGCCTGGGGCCCCGCGGGGCGCGGCGGGAAGCCAGGAACGGATTCCGGCTGGAGGCGGCTCTAGCTCCCGGCTGCAGCGTGAGCTGGCCGGGCCATCTCGCGGCTGCCGGCGGTGGCGCGGTGCCCCGCTCCGAGGGCTGTGCGATCCGTTCCGGAGAGTAGCGCCCGCCCGGCTGCAGGGGCGGCCTAAGCAGCTGCTGTGTCCTTGCAGCGCCCCAACCGGCACAAACCGGCTCAAACCGGCCCAAGCCGGATCTGCGTTTCTGTTCCTCCGCATTCTTTTGCCTCCTCCTCCTTCCTTCTCCCCCTCGCCCTGGCCTCCCTCTCAGAGGCGCCGCAAACTTGTGCTCCCCTGCGGCTTCCCCACAGCCCAGCACAGCCCCCACCACTGCTCTGTGCCTGTGGGGCTGCTGCTGATCCTGAGTCCGTGTATGTTATCTCTCTGTCCTGGCTGCCTAACCACATTTCTATTTCCTCCACACTGAGGGAAGTACTTTCTTTTGAACATTTGGGGTTTTTCCACTTACAGAAGAAATAAGTAGAACAAGCTTTTCTGTTTTTGGTGAAAGCTGCCTCTCTGCAGGGACATGGTTGCCCCTGGATGCTCCCTATCCTTTGTTCCCCTGCAGTTGTGTGCAGCTTTCGTTCCTGCCTGCCCCATGCTTGGATGCGACTTTTTACTGCCCTGGCACATGGCCCTAGCTGCTCTGTTCCTTTTTATCACAGCCCTACAAGCGGTGTGTTTCCAGTGCCAGCTGCCACTATGGCAAAGAAAGGTCTCCCTGTGCCTTCCCATTTTCCCCAGTCACTCCTGTTAGTATAGGAGACAAACCTGGGTATTACCCTTTCCGTTTTGCTCCATGCAGATACCAGGAAGATAAGCACACCCTATGTCAGCCCATCACTGTGGAAAACGCTGCTTCTTTTCCTCTCCCTCCACCAACACACTCCCTAGTTTTACAGATCAAAGGAAATCGGCCTACTCCATGTTGGAGGGGATCTTGTCTGGAGGTTTGACTTGCATTTCCTCCAGCAGCATCTGGAACAGAAGGGACACAGCACGCCTCACCCTGGCGGGCTGTGGGATGTCTCCCAGCTGTATGGAGGCAGTGGCTAGCACAACTTTTCTGTGGCTGAGCAGTTTTGTCATGTTATAAATGGGTATTGCGATGGTTGGTTCTCACAAGTAAGAGACGAATATTATATGTATGTTAAGAGAAGTTTTATAGATGTATAGTTATGTTATTTTTATATGTTCTCCCCGTAGTCCTCTTTCCATTCCCCCTTGTGTCGTTGTCACTAGTTGGGGCATTTAGGGGGGGGCAAGCTTGTTATCAGGAGGCTTGGCATGGCAGCACTTGACTTCCAATCAAGATGTAAGAAAGTGATCTTCAGCAATGGGCAGCAGAGAACAAGTTGACTGACAAGACTTTGGGAGGCGCCAAGAGTATAAAAGACAGAGCGTCCATTTTGTAGACGAGCATGTGACTGCTGGTCACAGACTTCCAATGCTGTAATTTTTCCTTACTCAGTCCTTAGTTGTGTTTTGTTAATGTTTAATAAACCCTTGAAATTTTTAAGCGAGTGCTGTTTTTCACAGTCAGGCGTGATTTTATGCCACGCTAGAGTAGTATATGCGCCTGAGTTTTAGGCAGCTCTGCTACACTTTTGCCAGTTTCAGTGCAAACTTTCTTTTTCGACTTCCATGCTTCTGAAGGCATTGACTTTCCATACCTGAGGGGAAGGAATAGATATATATGTATGCCACTCACTTCCCTGGCTTTGTCGGTGTTTGTCTGACACCTCTTAAGCCAATTTAGTTCACTGACATTCTAGATGCTGCTTCTGTCCTCCAAGGGAAATATTCTGCCAGTTCTGTGAGTTTAGCTGGCTCACCAGAGTCCAGCAAAAATGCTGCAACCAACTGTAGAGTAGGTGTGCTATATGTGGAGTGTGGCAAAGGAGTAAACAACTCTGTTTGTGGCAGCAAGCGATGGCAAGCAAGGTTAATTTGTTCTGCTGTCAAGCTGTTTGTGAACAATTCCTCCTTAATGAGGAGAGGCAACCATGTGCACCTGAATCTTGAACATTCGTCATCTCTAGGGGAATAAGGACTAGATGTAAAAATTCTCCCACAGGCCTTTCACAACTATGTGTGGATGTAAATATATGTGTATTGATTTTAAGGATGGCACAAAACCCAGGCAAAAGTAATCCTGTTGCTACATTGTGACAAATGTTTGCAAAATGTAGAGATTCTTCAAGTAAAGTGGGAAGTAAAATTTTTACTGTCATGTCTGCCCCAACTGCTCCCATGGTCCCCATCCACAGCAGCATGGTGGACACTGTTGAGCAGTACATTCAGTAGCTTAGTGTGCAGCTGCAGTGCAGCTGCTGGTTGAGCTCTGGGTGGCAGGAAGTGGCTGAAGCACCAGGCAAGAGTTTGCACAACAAAGGGCACAGGGAACCTATGCCCCAGCCAGGTGACCAGACATTCAGAGACACAGCAGGAGTTAAAGTCTCATCTGGAAGACCCTAGACTATCATGCATGGGGTGAATGTGTAAAAAACCAGGACTTCCCTTGTTTGTGGTCCAATGTCACAGGACCAGTTCAAGCTGTTTCTGCATTACTGTACCAGGTAATGTACTGTACCAGGACTTTACGTATTTTTGAGTGACCTTTATGAAGTTTATTTTTACTTATTTTTCCAGTTTGTCAGGACTGTTGCTGTGCAACAACCCAATTCATCAAGCACGTTGACCTCTATTTTTCCAGTTTTCTGGCTGCAGTGTGAGAATTCCCTTCACCAGCTGCAGTGTTTTACAGAAGGCTGTTCACACACTATTCTCACTGCCAGGTGGTGGAGGAGACACCATTATTCACAGCAATGACCTGAGAAGAAGTTTATGTATACGCAAACTTGCCCGTGTATGTATGTGCGTGCACATGCACGCACACATTACCAAGTCAAGCGTGAAAAAAGGGGAATTCACAGAATTTATTACACTTTGGTGGTTTGCAGGTATGCTGCGTATTTCAAGGACTTCATGCCCCAGGAGTAGAAGAATGTTGCATTTCAAAACACGTGGTTCCTTGCCTAGCTGTAAAATCGATGATTTAAGAGAAAAAGGAGAAAGAGTCTTACTCTGATCTCACAGGAGGATGTGTGCAAACAATTGTCTTCTAAAATGGACTAGGCCCTTGCCTTTATCTCTCATGCGAGAACAAAATACTTGCATTTCCAGATTTTTTCTTACAGTTGAAAGTATCCCCTCATTTTCATACCATATTTATAATTTTCGAACCTTGGCAGACCTGGCTGTGGCTCTGAAAGGCCACTCCAACACAGAGGGAAAGTCAGTGGTCTATCTCTCTTCCCCATTTTCTTGCACTCTCTCCCTGGTTTCCTCAGAAAAGACTCTAGGGAAGGGGTTCAAGTTTTTAACTGTAACTGCAGGAAGAAGACTAACAAATAAAAGAAAGTAGAAACCTTCAAGAATTTAAGGAATCAGGAAACCATTTTGCATTACAACTGAATATGGATTATTTTGTAACAGCCATGTACTACTGACGATTTGTGAAACGGCACTTGAAAAAAATCTGTCTAATGCAATATGTCTCATTAGGATCAACACCAACAGTCCTGATTTTGGCTGTTCTTATCTGTCTCCCTCTCCCGGTCAGTGGCAGCTGTTTTTTTAGTGGGATTTTGAGTAGGAAAGTCTTTGTTTGGCACACAAAGAACTCAAAGTGAATATGTGGCTTAGCAAAAGATTTTATGTGTACATATTTGTTCCAGTGGATTGAGTGGCAAGATAGGTATTTAGATATTTATATATTTAAAAATTCATCTCTGCAGTTTTGGAATGAAAACATAAGTATTACCGTATCTCTAAAAATGAGCCAGAGAAAATCAGGCAAGGGGAGTGCTCACTTTCAGTCGAGCTCAGGATGCTGGAATGATGCCACGCATAGTGGAGCTGAGAGGTGGAAGCATTTCGGAAAAGGTGGTGACAGGGAAAAGAGCTGGAGTCAGTTTAAGGGAATTCAACAGTTTTGGTGTAGTTAATTGATTTTTTCCCTGTTTTTTTAAAGAGTTAGTATGGACATAATACACTGCAGACTGCCAGTATTTACCTTTTGCTTTAATCAGACATATAAATGAAATGTGAATTTAAAAAGTAATTTATTGTTGTGTACAGTGAAAAGCCTGGGAATAGTCTGAGGGATACTAAGTTAATGCATAATCTTCCTGTTCTAGTTTTGACAGTGCCTGTTACTGAGCAGTGATATTCTTCTGACACTGTGGCAAAGAAAGGAAACGTGCCATTAGAAGAAGAAATGGCCATTAGAAGCAAGACCAGGCAACATGGGAGGACTACAGAGATGCTGTTCACTGAATTGGAGTTGAAGCTGCCTTGTACTGTGAGGAATAATAAAAAGAGCTTAAAAAATATTAATAGCAAAAGGCAGACCAGGAATAGCATTGGTCAGTTACTTGATGAGGCAGTTACTTCCCAAACAGGGTCATAAAGTAGGCAGAGATGTTTAATGATTTCTTTGTCTGAGACTTCTGCACTGAAGATGGGCTAAAAATGAGTAAGTGTGGTGGTTTAAAACCAGTTGGGAATTCAAAAGTTCAAATAAGCCACTCCCCTTCTCCCTGTCCCTCCCTGTTTTGAAAGGACAAATGCAACCCCTTGGGTTGAGATAACAATCTGCAAAAACAAACGGCAATGGGATGATGATAGGAAGGGTAATGGCAGCAATTAACACAAGTGTACAAAAGAGAGGGTGACTTGCACATTCAGAGCTGCTCATCACCTTGGCTCAGTTCCACATCACCTCCTGAGACAAAAACAAGATGGTGGATGGCACCATCACCAGCACCATGTGGTCTCCTGAGAAAAAGGGGAAAATGGCAGCTCTTACTGCAGCGTGGCCTTCTCCTCCTCTGAGCTCAAGAGAACAAAAAACAACTGTGGAAAAATACCCCAATCTGAACGATGCTACACCTGAACCATAGTGCCCTGCCCAGACTGACAGCTTCTGAACTGCACTTCTCTGCGGGTTCAGCTGCGTTCAGCAGTATTCGGCCAGGCTTGACGGTGTTCACCGCTTGGAGCTGCATTTCTCCCGAGGGACAGAAAGGGACAGGCAGCATGGAGACGGGCAGAGTCCATAGTGCTGGTTGCTGGCAGGTTCTCTGAGGAAGGAATGGAACAAAATGACACACTCATGGGGTATGTTCATCTTTCTCTTTCCCCCAAACCCATGGCCGCCAAACCCATGGCCCCAGCGATGATTTTAGGATACAGAACAGCAACCTAGCCATGCCCACACAGTGCCAGGCTCTGCCCCACAAGTAAAACAAGGACAATAAGGAATGTCAGAGTCTTTGAGTTATAAGAAAGTAGCCAATTGGAACATTTTTTATGTAGAAGGCAAAGGGAAAATTCAATCAACATAAAAGATAAGTGAAAAATTGTTTCAGAGAATATAGAGTAAAGAAGAAATGCAATAAAATCTCGAACAATTGTCCCAATATTTCCATTTAAAAAGCAAAGAAAGCATTCAGCAACTTCATTTTTATGAAGAGTATGCCCATGTTTTTTTCTGACTGGACAGTATATATTCTCAGAAAATACAATTTACCTGTGAATCTTAAACAATCCTTTAGGAAAGCTGTATGTCAAATAGTTTTTTAATTGTCTTGGATTGTCTTATGATAATTCTTCAAAAATTTCAGTCCATTGAGCTAACTCAGATCTCCTACCCTGACATAACAATGGGATTTTTAAACATGTGTTGCTTTTTCCATACTTTGTCATAACCGAATACTTTCCCTTTAGCAAACAAATGTTCTACTATGGAAATTCTACAGGAAAGAAATTCTCTTAAAAGAAGCTTCCCTTCTTTATTCAAAATGGTTTAGATTGTCACTGCGCTGCTATTTTAATCTGGCAGAAGTACGGGTTGCTGTTGAAAGGAGCAGGCTGGCTTTCCTTCTCCTGCTGTCTTCTGCCACTTCTTCCCACCACTTCCCATGTGCCGCTCATATGCCTGTGGCTATGTGATGTCTTGCTTAAGGGTGTCACTCCAGTTGAAATCTCATTTTTCTTTTGCTAGCCTAGTTTTCCTGACTGTGAGGAGTACAAACAGTAATGCCAGCCCAAGGGCAGCAACAGAAAATAGTGTCTAGAGACAGGTGGGGAGGTGAACAGGATTGTTCTTTGATGTTTGTTTTATGGTCAGTTTAAGCTCAACAGGAATTGGAAAAGTCATTATTTGCTAATTTTACAAAGTATTGATAACTTGATTGAAAACTGATTTTCAGTTGAATTAATTAATCTGGTTTTTGTACTCACACACCTTTTGTTTTTCAGTAAAAGACAAATTGCCTGAGAACCACATAATTTCAGTTTGGATAAACAAATAAATTGATAGACGTGTTGGGTATATAATCTTGGCAAGCCTCTAAGGATCTGTTGTGGTTTAGGAATGGAAACCCCAATTCAGTGCCCCCAACAAGACTTTCCAAACCACGCACCACTCTCTCATTCCCCCACTTTTTTCTGCCCCCTCCCTCCTGTGGCACAATGGAGAGGAGAATTGGAGGCAAAAAGGCAAAGAACAAGTGTTGAAATAAGGACAATTTACTGGAAACGTCAATGAGATAAGAAAATGAACAGTAACAGCACCAATAGTAATGACAGATGGTACAGGAAAAGAAACAATTCACAAAAAAACCCCCTAACAGTAGAGAACACTGGCTGGCTACCCTCACCACATTTTCTCAAATGGAAAGAACTCCTTCTCCCCATAAGAGAGTCCCTTCTCTCACCTCTGGCAGTGACATAAGGTGAAACAGAATAACCTCTGTGTCCTAGCCATGCCTCCTCCTGGTTATTGTAAAAAAATAATCCTCTCCTGGCTGGAACAAGGAGAGGATCTAATGGAGATACAGGTAGGCTGTGCTTGCAGGCTTCAAAAGTGTCTTGGACTGGTCTAGAGATTCATAGGATAAGCTTTGGCAGAGACTGAGAGAGTTGGCCTCAGCTTTAGGTCAGGGTGGTCTCATATGAAGCTGCAGGAGATTCTTGCTGCCAAGTACACCTCTGCAACTTTGGTTCTGTGTATTTGCCAAAGTTTTAGTTAATATATCCATAACATGTGTGCAGCTAAATGAGTAAGAAACTATGAAATGTACGAGTATATTAAGAATAATAACTTGAAACCAGTACTCAAAAAAGAAAGACTGCAAGTTTAAAATTTACATGTGTAAATGTATGTAGAAATTTTTTGTAAAACTTTTGTAAAAATACATGTGTGAATTTGCCCTTGTTCTTTATCTCTATGCTTTATTTCATCTTGGTTTGGAATTCCATAGCATCTGTCATCATTACAGAAATTAGCACAGGATTTAAAGTAGAACAGGTGTTTGAATCCCTATGTGAAACTCTGATAATACTTCTGGAAACCTGCATTTAGAGGATAGCAAGAATTTGTCTTGGAGTCTTTCTGCATCATCTCTTTTTAGAACAGTGTAATTCTGAAATGTCTTGAAATACTTTAAAATCCTCAAGATGGTCAGTGAAATGTTGTCTGAAAAATATACACAGAAGCTAAACCATTTTTTCAGCACTATATTTCAAGTGAAAGAAACATAAAATTTTATTCATGAATCTAACTTTGTCACAAAAATGTGGATTAAAAGTGTAGGCATGAATATTGGAAAAAGAGGTCTAATTTACTGAGTTTCTTCTGATAAGCTTTCCTGGGGAAGTGTTATGTTCAGGAAGCTTGGAAGCAGAATAGATTGATCAGGTGGTGCAAAATAATCTGCAAGAGAGCTGAGAGTTGAAAGGGGATGGAAGCTGAGATGCAGGAGAGATGAGAAGGTGAATAAACAGGAGGTAAGGAAGTAGAAAAATCAAATTTGAAATTTTCTCTTGGCAAGTGATGAAGCCTGCAGATTTCTGACAAAGGATGCTTGCTGAGGGCTGAATACACTTGCTGGTAGCTGGCAGTACAAGAAAGCGTCCTGGCGTGCTCCCGAGCAGCTGCTTACATAGGAGTACTAATGTTGGTCCTATACTTTCCTACAGCATAGTGTGACTTTTAGAAAAAGAGAACAATTTCTAAATCTGGAGAGAATGGGAATTTTCCATTAAAACCAAAATAACTTATTCGAAAGTTATTGTGCTTTCCTGTCCTCAAATCAACGTATTGCATATCACTCCTTTTTCTTGAACTTGATGAAAATAAAATAACCTTTTTGCTTGCATTTCTTATACATTTACAGCCAAACTCCTTCTGTGAGCTTCAGTTGTTTATGCTAATTGAGTTATTCAAATCAGAGTTTATGTTTCACTTGTTTTTCAGGCAATTAGCTTAAGGGCTTTGCATTAGTCAGACAAATGCATTCTATGTGTTGACTTTTCATGCTCCATGACATTTATTTCATGTTAATTTTAGACATGGTTACAGAGACAAGATTGACATTCTAGAATGACAGCTAGGGAGACTGTAGTATCCCAAAGTCTACCACTAGGTTAATCAAAAGAGAGAATCATTACACATGCAGTCCTGGTGTAGCCAGTGCAGCTTGTAGTTGGCATGTGTGACCATTGGCTTGAGTAACCCAGAACCGGCCCAGCGAAGTAAACCAGAGACAAAAGCTGCTCTTGTGTGATTTCAAAGCCTGTAAGCAGAATGGAAGGAGATGAAGAAGTTGAGGAGAGTATCCGGAAGGAGATGAAGAAAAGAGGCAGGAAAAACCAGTGCTGAAGTAGGGAAAATAATTAAGAAAAAATATAAGAATCACAAGAAGAAAGGATTGAGGAACACCAAATATAAAGGAGCTGTGTTTGCATGGATCTCTGCATTCTACCATCTCTGACTGCTCAAGACTGCTGGGATATCTGATAGCTAGGATTAGTGAGTTCTCATTAACAATGGATAATGGATGACATTAATGGATAATGGATAATAATGGATATTGCTTTGTTTTGTATCATTGTGTCCTGTGTATCCAGTAAGGCTTGTCTGTGAGATGATGGAGTGTCTGTCTCAACTGCTGTTCTACTGACTCTCCCCTGATTTACTGCTCTGGTAACCACAAGATGACAGAGACTGTGCTCGTGTCTCTTTCCACGTGCCTTGGTGAGCAGGGAGAGGTAGGAAGACATATAACACAGTTTGCACCCAGGCTTGCAACATCAAGTTGTTGACATCTTCAGTCTGAGAGTCAAGGGAGCACCTTAAGGGCAATTATTGATGTTTTTATGTGCAAGGTTGTAAATAATTTGCCTACCAGACTGATTTATGTTGCTCAGTGTGGGGAAACACTCATAATCTGCTACATGGTTTTCGTCTTCCTCTTGCCTATGTTGGACCTCAACTACCAAAACAGGAAATGTTGATAATTGTCTTTGTTATTTATGACCAATGAAGGTGACACACTGACTGTGTGATGATTCTCTGTGATTGAATCACATAATAATGTTAACCATTTGTGTGCTTGAATTCAGGTAAATGCTTTTCTTCTCAGTAAGCAGAAGAGTGTGCTTTGTGCAGGGACTCCTTATGCTGCCTTCTGTGAGGATGAGTGGAAAACCCAAACACTGAGGGCTGTTTGTTAGGCTGCCCTTTACGACAGTGCTTTTATTCACTTTTATGTTCTTCATGAATTTTATTATTGTGATCTTGCTTCAGAAAAAGGAGAGCAAATGTTGAGATTGGAGATTACTGTGAGATACTTGGAATAGCTCCTTGCCCTCACAACATCTTTTTAGTTCTTCTTGACTGTGGGAATCTGGGAAAACTTCACAGCTCTTGGGTTCAGCTGTAAGTTAAAGTGGAAGAGAACAGGAGGATGGCAAGATGGAAAAGAGAAGTGAGAGTTGAAAAAAAAGTAGAATGTAAAACTCCATAATTCTCAGTACAGCAGAACAGTCATGGTTCTAGCTGGAACAGCCAGTAAGAAGCAAATATTTTTGTGTGCAATTTAAGGTTTGGTATGAGGGTGCATTCCCTTCCCTAAAGCTAAAAAATAAAAGATTATACTAAAAAAGATGGGAATTTGAAAATATTCTATGATGTTGAAGACAGCATGGTTGTTCTTGTGGGGAATGATGTGACGTAAGATTTTTTTATCTTGGATTTGACATTATGAAAGTGAAAATACTTAGATGGAAGAAATAGTGAGTTCTTCATGAGTCACCTGTGACCAGGACTGATTAACAACTAATGACTGCAGAAGCAACTAAGAGGCAGTAGAAAGGTGGAAGTAGGAAAAAAACCCAGCAAGATGTAGCATAACAACCTAATGGACTGGATATTATGTTAAAGAAAAAAAAAGCTTTATTTAACAATACAGAGATCTCTCATGGCCAGCACCTGTAGTATCTAACAAGTTTAACAAGTCAAGGGAAGTAAATTTGCTTGTGGGGTAGCTTGCTGTTATTTATAGCACAAATTACTGAGTCTTCAGGTGTTGCCACCTGTGTCCTCACTATCCTTTTTGGAAGCATCACAACAGGTGTGTTTTTCAGGCTCTGTCCTCTCCTGCTAATGCACTTTTGGTTGGCCCAGGTCACCAGAGATGAATTCTGCACTTCTGAAAATACCTGAGTTTAAACATTGCTTATTTGAATAATTGCAGAAATAATTGCCAGAGATTTGGGAGGCTTGAAACCTTGCTCACCTGTGTGAAAAATTGAAGGCCCCTGTGCTCCTGGGAATTTTGACCACCTACATCTGCATTTATATTAACTCCACAATGTCTTCCTTTTCCTGTATTACGGGTGAAAAAGGCATACAATGCAAGATTTGGATAACTTGAGGTATGTTTTCTTGTGTCTTCGTAAGTGGAACTAGGATGTTCTGAGGCAGGCACAAGCTTTTGGATGAGGTTGCTGAATGGTGGTACATATTTCTCTGCTTACGAGACAGCTGTGGAACAACAATGAAAGGAAAGATGTGCAACTCCCCACGTAAGTGCTGGTGAAATGACTAGGAAAATAAAAGATGTCCTCTTGAGAATTATGCTTATCATAATATATTTTAAGGACAGGTATGAAAGGAACATATCTCTGACCTCCTGTTTCAGCAGACTGTCCTGGATGTATGCCCTCCATACGTTTTTAAATCAAGCTCAGTAATTCCCCTTAAAATTTCAAAGTAATACTCATTCTTGAGTTAAAGATTTCAGTGAGTGTGTCTAGAAACATTGTTTCTATGAATATTTTATCTGTTACATTTTATTTTGCACTGTTTCATGTTAATTTAAGCTATGTTCAGCTCCCAGTTTTCAGCATATCTGTAAGTGCTTTTCTGTGAGACTAAAGGACACTTCCCTAAGAAAAAAATCTCACCACATAAACACATCTCAGTTGCTGTGAAACAGATTCTTGCCTTGCAGAGCTGCAAAATGTTTTCTTATAAAGCAAGAAATTATTTTAGTAAAAAATAGTGAAGAAAGAAGAAGTTAAGTATAATTTAAATTGAAGAAATTACATGGTAGCTAGTATGTAGTGGGCTTTAAAATAAAATACCATAAACAGCATATTATATTTTAATGAGTATATAACTAAGAAATATTTTAAGTTTGAATAGCAGTAATAATATCACTTTAAAGAACAGGGTTACATGTATATGTGAGCAAAGATCTGGCATTTTCTGGTATTTAAATAGTGAAGGCATTGACGTAGGATTACCTCATTGTTTTAAAGTGTTATTAAAAATATCAGTGGGACACTAACCCCAGGGAGCATTTTGTTTACATTTTTAGTAAAAAAATAAAATAAAAAGTCATTATCTTTCCAGGAATAGAGAGAAAACTTTTTTCTTTTTAATTAAGATTGTATTTTACTAAGTTTTTGAAAGACTGCTTAGTTTTATGTGCCACATTAGCTTTCTTTCATTTCTGTTTGGGTAACACCAGTCTTATAAAACCAACAAAGAACCTTTGTAAAGTGGACAGTTGTTTAATTTTTTTTTTTATTCAGCAGTTATGCTGTGTACAAGATGTACTTTTAAGTTGTAGAAGGAGCAAATCTGTGTTTTCGCCAGAGTTATGGTAAAGGGCACCTCCCCAGTTCCTGTGTGAGAGAATATTTTTGTAAGAATTGTTGCTTTTTTATTTCTATGTGAATAAATCCAGCTAGTTTTAGAGTAACTGATGGTTATTCAAACTATTTTGTCTGAAAACCAGGAGAGAAACCTGTTCTCACTTAAGAAAAACATTTGACCAATATTCACAAACGTTTGGGCTTTTCTGCAAGATAGTTCAGGCAATTAAAATTGTCTCTCTAAAAGAAAACATCCTATGGTATTTTGGCAGTGTGTTCACTCCAAAAGTCTTTTCACCATTTAAAAGGTTTGTGGTGTGCTTCCAGGAGAACAGAAATATGGAAGAAGAGTAGTCTGTGGCCCTTTGTTGTTCTGCAGTTAATCCGATGTGGTGGGTTATGGGTTATCAAGTTTTTTGTGTTAAAACAGCTTTAATGCCTTTGATCAGGAAAAATCAGGTCTGTATAGTATGCACTCTTGGGGTATTTCTTTATAATTACAGCTAGAAGCACTCTCAGGTGTTGAGAATACCATTCGGAAATGTGTGGAGTGCCTTGGAATTAGAATGATGTCATAGCAATTGGAAACGAACCCATCACTGGCTGCTTTGTTATTAAGAGTGTGTCTTACATGGAGCAATACAGTCACACATTACGAGCAGTTAGGATTTCAGGTTCTCAAGAAACAATGCAGGAACCCAACGATCTTTTTGCCAGAGATAAAGTGATATTGGAAAAAAATTTTCCCCTGATTAGTTTATGATTCCAAACACTGCAATTTGTTAAGTGCAGGATTATTTTACAAAGTTTATATGAGGGTGGACTATCCTGTGTAGAATAATTTTCCTGTATTTGCAATCCTTCTGCTCTCATTCTCAGCGATTTAGTGAGTTTTCATTTTGTGTGTCCTAATCTACATTGTAAACTTCTTTTGCAAGGGCTGCCTTTTAATTTATGCTTTTGCAGCAAGTCTGCAGTTCGACAGAGTTCTGATTGGGCCTGCCTTGAGGAATTATTGTCTCTATTGTGCATGTAACAGGAGCGTGACTGGCAGTTCTGGTCTTGGAAAGCTGGCCTGTGCTCTGGTAAGGAGGGTAGTAACTCTCTCTTTTCCAATACTTCCCTTTTTTTACCACTCTGCCGCACACAGACGAGATCTGCGAATTCGCAGCAATTCAGGGAACACTTCACGAGAGTATTTTTGAGGCTGGGGCTTTAGCAGCAATGCAACAATGGCTCGAGGCTGGCTCGGCGGCGCCAAGGGAGAGGCCGAGCCGTGCGACGCTTTACCAATGCTGCCATCTCTTGCCCTGCTTTGGTATCGCCGCCCTGAACATGCATGGACAAACTCTCAGATCCTTGAAGGCGAACCCAAAACCCCTCCCTCCAAACCCCGGAGTTAACAAATGACATCAACATATTTTTTTTTTTTCTCCTAAAACCTCTCAATTTTTATATAAATAAACTCCTTAAACACACAGCTTCATTTACCTCAAACAAGGCTGCTTTCAGTCTTTCATATTTTTAAAAACTTCATTGAATGGGTTCTACTAACTTTGAGGTTGTTTTGAGTTGCTGTCATTCAAATTAAAAACAAACATGGAGAAACAGAGAAATCAAAATCGACAGAAAAATCAAAACAACAGGTCAATGCAGTAGTACTATATGCTTCCTGAACTCCTAAGCGGTTTCTTTTATTACTGGAAGGCGTGATGGGAGTAGATTGGGAGTAGAGGCAACAAAGTCTTTTTCTGTGCTCACACAAGTTGAAACCCCACTTTCTTTTACTAAGCAATGGCTGCTTTGATGTTTTCATGAAATAAGGTCTTAGCTTGGTTTCCAGTGGGCCATCCAAAATTTTGATTCCAAGTGATAGTTCTGTGTGGATATTTTAATGATTTTGTTTCTTTTTTTTTTTTTTTTCTTTTCTTTTCACTTTCTTTGTCCAGAAAGATACCAGTTTCCATGCCTGAATAAATTAATGGGAAAGTGTGGATTACAGTAGTAGTCTTGTATTTTTCCACAGCTTAACAAAAACGCCAGTCTGGTTTTGGTGTTTGGTTTTTTTTTTCCCCTCTCCAGTTTATCAGTGTTTTAAAATATGCAAGTTTAAGGTTTTAGGTTAAAATGACAGTTGTGTTTAAGCTAGTATATATGAAACCCACTGAAGGTATAATTTTGAAATTATTGAGATAGAATAATTGTGTAGAAACCTTCTGAAATTATTTCTGTGTTTTAAGAAATAGCTGAGTTATGTTTTGATGTGTCATAAAAATTAATATGGTTAGATATTAACTTGAATGGAAGATAGCATTTCTCAACAGATCTGAGCTCTGCTGCCAGATGAAAATGAACTTGTTTCTAAATATACTCCCTCCTGGACAGCTGGTATGATTATAGTCCCTGTCTTGGCAAATGCACTTGGTAGGTAAAGATAATAATGCCTGTCTAGCTGTTTCCACAAATGCTTGTTTAAATCCTTTTAAAACGCCAAAATAAGTGGTAAGCAAATGCAACTTTAATTTATGTATTTTCTGGTTTTCCTCTAATTTTTACAATATAAGGTGGTACATTTCCAGTGAGAACACTTTGGGGGTTTTTCTGAGAACTGGTCTGAGATTTGCAGTACTGCTGAGAAGTTGTGTATTATAGAATACTGGTCTGAACTGGAACTGATGGTTCACAAATACTTGGATTTGTAATACAATTTCATATCAACCTTCTTAGAAAACCGCACTGTAACGTTATTCTGTAACTTTGCTCCTTGGGCATTTCAGTGGTGGGGGAAGACAACAGGATTGGTTTATTTTCACTTTTTTTTTTTTTTATAAAAGTGTTTTTCTTTGACTCCTTCTGCTTATGGTGCTCTTGGCTAGGTAATTTATGGCCTAATAACAAGCTCTAGACAACTGTCCTGGTTGCCAGAGGCCTGACAGTCAGATCTGAGATGTGTTTTAAAGACCCGTTTGATTTGAAATTGCTTTTGTGTTCTTCCCCAAATGAAACCCTGCTGCTACACACATTATTTTTGTATTGGGAGAAGCTGCAGTAGAGCAGGGATGGTGTGTGTTTATAAGGACGCCTGAAAAACAAAGCTTTTCTGAAGCTGAAGCTTGCTGAGGAGGTGAGAAGTGGGCCAGTTCTGTTTGGAGAAGAGGTGGAGTTTTCACAGACTGGGGTGGGTGTTAGGGTAATACTGCTGAGGCCGTGGCTAACATTTGCATTTGTGCAGGCTGAAGCAGTGACCCTTCCCTGTCTCCCCTGATTCTCTGAATGCACATGCTGTAGCCCTGGGCATGCTGCTCTCCTGAGGTCTGCTGCAGAGGAGCATCCTGTGATCCTACAGGGATTCCTGGCTCTGTGCTGTTGTGTGTGATAGAGCTCCTTCCTCAGCAGGTCCCAATGGCCATGTGGCTTCTGCATCACCATGCTCTGGGAACAGGGTGGCATTGATTGAGGGCTCTTCAGAAATCAAACACGTTTTCTTTGACTGGTTTGTTTGAAAGAGAGTGAGGAGAGTAAACAAAGGGTTTGTCTACATGTGAGATACAGCAAGTAGAGTCAAGGCTCTGGTGGTTTTGTGAAATCTTGTGGTGTGATAAAATTATAAGCTTTCTAGGGAGCTCTAGAGGGAATCCTGCTAGCTTTTTGTTCCTTTTCTGATTGCTGATGCTTTCAAACAGCAGCTCCTAGGTGTTCTCTCTCATTTTCTTTCAGTTTAGTATGGTACTTATGGAAGCTCCCATGCAGCTCCTCAGCTGATCTTTGTGGATATCTCTGCAGAATTTACCAACCAAACCTGTTTTGCCTTTCTCACCTGGTTACACTATAGACTTCCAGTCCCTCAGCTGCTTTTATTCTGAGGAAGGGCATGATGAATTGTTTGCAGCAAGCTTGTGTGAACTGATGGTGACCTCTTTGTAGCAGCATTTTAGCTGTCTCTCCTTCCCATCAGCTATTATCTTTCTAAAAAGCAACTGTATTTCAGCTCTGTGTCTTGTAATTTTCTTTTCTGTTCTGGATCTGCCAGCTCATCTTCTTTGCTGACCACCAAACCTTGTCCCTTCATCTGCATTCTGTCTCCCCAGCCATTTTAGCAGTCACATGTATTACACAAATCCCATTTTTTCCTTTTTAAACATCTCATTATCCTTCTGTTGTTTTTTTTGGAGTGCCTCATCCTTTTTCCACTTGGAAGAATATCTGGTTCCATCTGAAGAGCACAGTGTGACTTCCTTTCCAGTGTACAGATCTTGCCTTTTGTTGATTTTTGATCTGGGCCCTCGCCCCAGAGATCAGGATAAATTCTTCCATCACTTTTGGAGCCCTCCAGAAGCTGAACTTGAGAGTTTTTCTCTTTCTGAGGTTATGGTTGTGATGTCTTCAAGCTGAATTATCTGCTCCCAGGCTGAATTTTCTCATCTTTTGTAAACATTACCGATGCCATCAAGATAACTTCAACAATAGAAGTTGCTCGGTGAAGAAAAGAACTTGGTGTTTCAAGCATTAAGTAACACAAAGGAAGGGGATAGCCCTAGTAGCAAATTGCTTGAGGGAAGATTGACCCTTTAATACCAAGTGTGTTCAGAACAAGCTACAGGCAAGTTAGTTCTCAGCTTGTGCTGAGAGCTGGGCTAGGCCCTGCAGTAGCAAACAAAGTGAGTAAAGCAAAGACCTTTTTCCTCAGGGAACCATGGCGTGTGTCTACGTGGTGTATTATGGGCTAGTATGAGCTTGTGATACCAGAAATATGTTGCAGAATCCTACCTGTAATAAGTTGGTCCCTGAACATGTATGTGTTAAGTATGGCAGAATGGTTGCTTACTGGAAATAGTGCTGTCAACCTAAACATAAAGAAATCATGTGGCCAAGCCTCCTCTCCAAAATGTGATTGCCTTTAAAATTACCAAATTAAACCACTACTGTGAAAAATGTGTATTTTATGATTGGCTTACCAATAACAAATGAAAGCAGTACTTTTTTGATTCTCTTTATTTGCTGTGTAGCGTTGGGATATTTGTTGTCTGCTTGCAAGTATGCAAAGTTGTATTAAATCGCAGATTCTAGGGTAGTGAGTTGATTACAGCCTGGGCAATACTTGTTAATACTCAACAAATACCACAAGAGTTTTGCTGAGTGTGGCTACTCTGGATTGTGTAACTGGGGAAAGTCGCACCTGTGTGCTGTGAGGAACCTGAATTTGAATGTCAGGGTGAGACATGTACATGTTACATACTGAGTAGAAGTGGGTTTAGAGAATGTGCAAGATGTCTGAGGATGGGGACAGGCTTTTTTGTGTCTAGGTAAGGTAGTTTAAGAAGCTCTCATCCCCAACTGCTCAGTTTCCGTCGGTGCTAGAGATTTCAGTCTCCCCAGCTGAGCTAGTGCAGTTGGAAGGATACTGCAGTTCATTGTCAGATCGTTATCCCCAGCACCTTAAGCTCAGATAATGGGCTTTGAAGAACAATAGGTGAGGAATGCTGGCACCTTTTGTCCTCCTGGCAGTGGGAGTGAGAATCCTACTGATAGATGTGAGGAGACTGGGGGTGACATGCATCTAAGGAATGCTAATGTCAAATCACTTCCAGTTTTCTGTAGAATAAACATGTGTCTAACCCAAGGCAAGGCTGGAAAGGTGCTAGTAACGTGCCTTGATATTACAGACACTGAAACTTCCTGCCTCAGAGGAGCTTTATGCTTTCTCAAGAGAGATTGCAGTAATGTGTGGTGTGGGAAGGAGTGTGTGTGACAAGCAGAAGATCAGGTGTCCTCTCACTGAAATTTGTTTGCCCTCTAGACTGAGGCTGAGCCACTGAAACTGTTTTATTTCAACATTAGGAAGTGCTGTGTCAACTTCATAGTGATATGCCATCTTTTGCTCCATCACTACTCTGCATCTATCCATGATTAAATCCACATGGAGCTGTCTCATCCTTGTCCAGCTGCTGCTACTGCTTTGATTTTGATGCCCTGTGTTTGGAATCAGATCGTAATCCACATCAGGAAGCAAACAAATGCCAGGAGCTGGAGTGCAGTTGATTTATTAAGATAGGCTGACTGGGTGTTTGCTCCATTTCTGACATTTATGCAAGGCTTGCTCTTGCCCTGGGGATATTACTGCCTAGCAAAAGTGCAATATAATGCAGATCTAAGGATCATCCATTTTATATTCATTATAATTTTAACTAATACTTGCCTGACCTCATGTATGGGGAATGATCACAACTGTTCCTGAGCATGTGCTCTGCTCCATTCTGTCTGTCCTGTCCCTGCCCTTCTGTCAGTGAACCAGCAAAATGGGTTTTGTGTTGGTCTCTTTGCCAGTCTCCAGGAGTTCTCAAACTAGGTCCCTTGGCTGAGATGGAAAGAAGAAAAAAGTGCTTTTCTCTGACCTTGTATGGTAAAACTTGGAAAACTATCTCTCTACAGGAGAGATATGGAGGAGTGAAGTCTAAAATTTGTTGAAAACAGTTGGGTAGAAAATAAATTACCATGGTAAGAGAAACATTGCTTTCAACATGACAAAGAAACTGATGTTCTCTGTTCACATCCATTACTATGGGACAGAAAACCATGTGCTGCATGAGGTTTGCATAAGTTTGTCATGTGAGATGAAGACTGTTCGAATCTTCAGTCCTTGCAAGGAAAGAGAAAAAATGTTCCTGGGTATGTGTTTTTGGCATTTCTACCCAACTTTTCCGTGTCTTCACTGTTGGCAATGTGTGTCCCGGAAAAATTAATAGTCTGAAATTAACATTTTTCCCTTTTACCTGCTATTTGCAGTCAGATAAGGATTTTGTTTCCAAATAATGTTACTGTTCAGCATTCAGGCTTGTTCTCAGGAGGAACTGGTAATAATTTTGTCATACCCCAGATGTGACTGTGAGCATTCCCTAATGTGCAGCAATGCAAAATTGCCTCTATGTGATGGGAAGGAGGGCTGATTTTTCAGGGTGGCGGATGAGGAGTGTTCTTCTGTTCCATCCCACCGGCACCACTCTGATGAGCCCATCAGAGCACTGAAGATGTGTACAATGAATGCTAAGCACATCGTGCAAATAAGCACAATAATAATAATAATGTTGAAGATAGGAAATGAATAATTTCTCTAAATGAAGCTTGGGCAGGAATTCAGATAGAAAGTATGTAATTAAACCAAGCTGGAACTTGATCAAAATACTGAAATGGTACTAGGAAAAAAAGAGAAAAGTTATTTAATGACTATTAGGAGGAAGAACCTTGAGTTTCTACTTCATCCGGAAAGAAGACAACTGCTGCCAGCTCCAGAAAAAATTGAATTCCCAAGAGAATGTCCCTCCTTCTCCCAAGTGATTTTCCCATGGAGAATTTCTGTCTTGGGCTGCCGGGATAATATTCACCAGTTCTGGAGGTGGGGCAGGTGTTTGTGCAGGAGAGAGACTTTGGGGTTTGGTTCTGGAAGGACAGTGAGGTAGCTGGTGGCTGAGCTGAGCATGGCCGGTGCTGGTCTTGTCTGAGGCGGCAGGCAGTGGCAGGTTGTCACGGGTTGATGATGGCTGGATTCTGGGCACCCACGGAATCGGCTCACCCCCTCCTTTCTGCAGCTGGACAGAGGAGAGAAAGTATAAAAAGGGTTTATGGGTTGAGATAAGGACCGGGAGAGATCACTCATCAAGTATCATCACAGGTAAAACAGGATCAACTTAGATATGAAGTGAATTTATTACTAATGAAACCACAGCAGGGTAGTGAGAAGTAAAAAAAGCTCTTAAAAACACCTTTCCCCCACCCTCCCTCCTTCCCAGCTCTACCTCTCATTCCAGTGGTGCAGGGAGACAGGGAATGGAGATTATGGTCAGTTGATCACCTGTGGCTTCTCCTGCTGCTCAGGGAGAGGAGTCCTTCCCCTGCTGCACTGTGGGGTCCCTCCCATGGAAGAAAGCTCTCCATGAACTTCTCCAATATGAGTCCATCTCATGATCAACAGCTCCCTGTGAACTGCTGCAAGATGAGTCCATCCCAAAAGCAACAGTCCTCCTCAAACCACTGCAGCATGGGTCACTCTTCCACAGGGTGCAGTCCTTCACAGAAAGGCTGCTCCAGCCTGAAAGGAGGGCCCCTCTCTCCATGAGTGTCCCATGGGCTTACAGCCACCTCTCAGCCATCCACCTGCTCTAGCGTAGGGTTTCTCCACAGGCTGCAGGTGGATCTCTGCATCCCCATGGATTTCCATGGGCTGCCGGTGCACAGCTGCTTCACCATGTCTTCACCATGGCCTGCAGAGGAATCCCAGCTCTGGTGCTGGGAGCACCTCTCTCCCTCCTTCACTGGCCTTGGTGTCTGCAGAGTTGTTCTTCTCACATGTTCTCACTCCAGTTAAAATTATGCAACCACTTTTTGTTCATCTTTGTTCTTAAATGTGTTACCATCATAATTGGCCCAGCCTTGACCAGCATGCCCATCTTTAGGCCTGTCAGGGACTGGCTCTGCTGGACATAGAAGGAGCTTTTGGCAGCTTCTCACGGAATGCGCCCTGTAGCCCGCTGCTACCAAAACCAGGTCATGCAAAACCAATAGACAGGTATAAATAGCTGGTCTTGCTGAAGTGGATGAAATGACTGGTTACTGTGCCCATCTGAACTCTGGCCAGACCAATCTTTTCTTAACTTGGACTCTCCAGTACAAACAGTCCTCTGACAGTCTGTGGAAGCAGGGTGAGCAGCAAGGATCTTCACCCTATTGCAAACCACAAAGGCCCATTTGCTGCTGTGTGATAAAAACGGAGCTGCTGCTGGCTTTACTGGTTAGTGATTGCTCCCTCTTCTGCTCCCATGGCTAGAGGACATCATAAATTACCAAGAGAGCCCTCCCCTTAGCGAGGCAAGGGCTGAACTTTGCTTGTGTATTTGAGCTAAGTGCATAATTAACCTGGCACAATTCACTGAGGCATAGTTCACTGTAAATCCTTACACAGTAAATGAATTATAATCAATACATTTTGGTGACGACTGAAAGGCAATTTGAAGACTCAATAAAGCAGGATGTTGAAATTTCAGAGTAGGTGTTTTGAAAGGATTTGAGGCAAAAGGAGAATACTTGCAATGCTTGTGATGGGGCTATCTATGTATGCTAATAGGATGGTCAAGCAGTAGAAGCCTGCATGCATGGGCCCATGGGGAGAAGGAAGGATTGAGCCTTCATTCCTGCAGTGGAGACAAAGGATGTGGAATGGCATTGCCAGGCATGTCATGGACCCATGCTCAGTAGTTCTCCAGCCCATTTTTTTTCCAATTTTCTTAAAAAGGACACATTGCTTAAGGCAGGGGTTTATTCCACAATTGTCTCGCTGCTCATTTGACTCTACTAAAGCCAGAGTGTTACTTAGCTGTGCTCTGGCCATGAGGGATGGTTTTACAGCCCCAGGCATGTTGGTGTCTGTGTGAGACACTAGGGGCAAGGAAGAGTTTGCAGAGAAAGGCATCATTGAATGCCACAAAGCTTTAGCAGTGTTAAGGTCAGTAATCTCACAGGAGCTTCTAGCAGCTGGCACTCTGACCCTGGCTCCCAGGTGATGGTGGTCCAAGGCTCTGTGCCTCCCTGAGTATGTGCTAAGACTCAGAAAAATTAAAGCAGCAGGAACAGAACTGCTCAGGCTGGGACAACTGATGAAATGGCACCTTAGAACATGCCAGTTACTTAGGAATCCTAGGATGGGAAGAGAGGGAGTTTATTGTGATGGCTTTCATAAACTGATCTATGATTTAGGCCTGGTTGAACACGTGATCATTGGGCTGTAACCTTCTCCTAAGTTACTGGGAGGAAATCTACAATACGAGCTGTGCTTGGCTCCCTGCCGTGCTTGTGTGATGCAGGCTGCACTGGGGACTTGCTGTGCTTAAGGTGCTATGAATTGGATCCAAGCATGATTTAAGGCAATTTTCTTGTAATTCACAGTCAAGCAATGGAATAGATCTGTCTTCTGAGAATCAAAAGTATTAATAACTCCCTTAGACACAATTTGGAAGCAAATGAATACCTACATTTTTTGCTGAATTTGAGAGTGTTATTTTACTGTACGGAGATGAGCTCCATTAGCAGAACACATGAATTAAAACAAAGCAGCTTTATTTGCATTTTGGTTAACTGTTCTTGAGACAAGAAAGCTCATCTAGTTGTGAATATGTGGCAACGAAGATTATAAATGGTGCAATGGAGCTTAATCTTTAGGTTTTATATTTCTACAAAATGGCTCTCCTACAGAAACAGTTCCTTACCTACAGCTGAAATTTGTCACCATGGTAACATTCCGTGTTTGGAGGGGTGGGATGCTCTAGGCAAATATGCAGCTACAACCTCAGAAATTGTTACCCAAACTGAGTTTAATTTCTCCTCTCTTTCTTTAACATCTGTGAGGTTCTTACCTGCTGGACACTGTTCACGTAACCAGATCAGAGAGAGGCTGTATGAATTTAAACTCTTTTATTTTTTTGAAAGGAGCAGTGTTTGGGACAATTTCCTCCTTTATTTAACTGGCTCCCTTGTTCTCTGACTGCAGCTCCAAACCAGTTTGGCTCTCCAGGTGTTGCTGGACCATGCTCTACTCCGATACCTGCAGCGTCACCCACTGTTGCTGGGAAAAAGCAGAAATCCTGGATGGGGGCCCAGCAGCTCAGCAGTGGGGAGCATACTGTTAATTTGCTTTTATTTATTCTGAGGAGTCAAAACCCCTTCACACAAACGTGATTAAGATTTCTGAAATTAAAATTATTAAAGCTGTGGAGAACCCTTGCCCACAATGTTGTATCAATGCAATAATATTTGGAGGACATGTCAACATCTTGATCATTTAACTTCTGACTTTTATTTCTCATTTATATGTCAAACTTCTTCACACTGCTTGCCCATGTTCTATTTTTGGGTTGTAGGAAAATGGAGGAGTTTATGATTAAAGCTCTGGACAAAGACTGAAGTTGCTATTAGTGAACTACTGACTGCCACTAACTCTTGACATAACCATGGCTGAGTTATTCCATGTCTTTCTGCCTTAGATCCTTGTCTGTAGACAGCACCCTATTTCTTCTTCTCCTGCGTGTTGTGTGGGCATGCAGTATGGCCAGAGCTGGTGTCAGGGATGTTCCTAATCTGTGCAGTAGGGCCTTGATTTTATCTGAGGCTTCTTGGTAGAGAATATAAAAAAACAGTGAATAAAAATTATTCAAGGGAGTGCAACAACAAGCAAAGTGGTGACCTTACCTGTTTATTTGCTTTTTGAGAAGCTCCTGGCCTGCCACAGGAGCCACCAGTAAAAAAGGCCCTGTCATCTGAGTATGCCTTTCTTCTCTCTGTGACTGATGTTTATATCTTCTTATCTTTCCCCTGTAGGGTGGAGCAGTCAAAAACATTCCTTCATGTAAAGGCAGGATGTGTTAGAAAATTTTGTCTGGCCCGGGCTAGCTCTGACTTCAGTGCGTATCTTTGCTCCTTTGAGGCCACCTGCTAATCTGAAGTATGCCACCTTTGAGTAGGAAGAGCAACTCGGAGCCACTGGCAGGCAGAAGGAAGAATCCTTCAGGGCAGTTTGAGCACTAGGTCCACTTCCTGGCATCTAGCACATGAGGCTGAGCTGACTATTAATATGCAGCCACACTGCCATCCCAGTAGGGACTGGGGGCAGAAAGCATCATTTTGGGGATTTTATAAGGCAAAAGAATATGGGGCACCAAAAATATCTGTGTTCAGAGGTTACCATCCACCATCTCCCTTCCTTTGCACTGTCTTCTCTCTTTGTCAAGAGCAACACAGCATGAAAGGGGAGAAAGGCACATGCTGAGGCTGCAGTAAGCTCATGGTGTCTCCTACCTTCTTTGCCCTCTTCTGCTATGCACACTCCTCCTTTTGTCCTGTTTAGGTTGGAGTGGTGGATCATGAGCAGACTGTTATTAGGAGAAGGACCTTGCCATTCAGATGCTTATAGACCCATCTCCCAGATTACTGACGCCCCTTGTATCTGCAGAATTGGGTAGGGAAATTTGTAAGAACGTGTTTTTCATCGAGAGATTTTTGGAGACATCTTCCTATCAGGTTTATTGCACAAAATGGCTCCCTCCAAAGGAGGGAGGATCTCCCAGTCAACTTCCTCAAAATTTAAGGCAGGGAGGAAGGTGAAAAGCAATGATTTCCAAAATTATCTGAACATTTTTTTTCAAGTAACTTAAATTGTTTGCAGGCTGAGACTGGCTTGGGGGATGAATGGAGGTTGTGCTGGGTGCCTGTTGCTTTCAAATAAATTGCTCCTTTCCCCAGAGCTCCATCTCCTCTGTGCAGCCAAATCATGTATGTTTGCAGGAGACAGTATGCTTGTGTTTCTCCCACGACCCTGCTGGCTCATTAGTGTTATTTCTGGAGGTCTTGTTTCCACAGTAACAAGCAATTACCATTGTTCCTTGGACTGCCAAAGTTACCACCAGCAACGCAGAGGAAGATGCGTTATTCTCTATATTGGGATAAAATGCCTTCATATGTCTTGCTATTCACTGAATGCCAATCCTGACGCAGGTCCTGTGCAAATAGCACACTCCACCCCCTGCCAATGCTGCTTTTGCTGGTATTAAGACATGCCAAATTCTGAAAAGATCCAAAACGATCTCCTCTGGTCTGTGGCTACACTGGTAACGACAGGGTCAGGATTTCAGCAGCAGGATGACTGTACCAATGGTAGCTCTGGTAGGAATATAAATAGAATAGCTTGGAGGCAGTTCTTTTTGCAATTGTGCTTAGCCCTGTTCTAAGTAATGCTGGCTAGTGACGTCAATGAAATATACTCTCTGTATTCACCCTATAGCTCCTACCAGTACTGTGGTGGAGCTCCCACATAAGAGTCTGCTGGTCTTGTGTGGCAGGATGCTGTGTCTGTGTTGCACAGTCCTTCATCGTCCCCAAGGGGTAATGTGTGTGCATCAGCTCCAGCCCCTTCTTCCACCAGGGGCTTCTCCTTTCCTGTTTACCTTTACATTGCACACAGACTGATTCAGCTAAAATGGTCTTCTAATCCCATAGAACATATCCCGAATTTCATGCACATGATAAAAAGAGTAGGCAGCTGGGAAACTGAAGGAATATGGGCTTTTGTAGGTCAGAGCAGTGGGATACTGGAATGCTGGATCAGGTTTCATGGCTTGGTGAGTTTTTATGGCCTTCAATGACTCCAGTTTCCAAGTGTGACTGTGTATTCTAAAAAGCTCTGGGGCCCTGTTGTAAGCTCTGAGCTCCTCTTAACGGAGTTTTCTTGTGAATGGGTGTATGTATGGATCTACATATACACACCCACTTGCCCAAATGACTAATAGCAGGTGTTGGAGGGAGAGCACAGCCTCTAGCTTACATAAACCAAAGCACAAGGATCCTTGCTCCAAGGAAGCTGAAGCAGAGAGATCAAGAGAAGCATTTTAAAACTGCCTTTTGTGAAAGGTCATGGAAACACCTGCACTAGAAATTTTTAAAAGCTGGACTTACCAGAGAAGGTAGAAGCCGCTTTTGTATCAGGTCACTGTATGAGTGTACAAGGGTGGCAACACTCAAAGGGTGCTGCTTTGACAGCTAACAAGATTGTCCTGCTTTAGATGCCCTTAAGGAAATCAAAATCCGACAGCAAACACACTGTCTTTTCACAGGATGGAGAAAGGGATAGGCAGAAACAATTGTTGATAAGATCCTTCATTCTTTGTTCTGATTAAAGTCCCACCAAGTCTGCAAAGGTTGTCTGGGAAGTGAAAAAAAAAAAAAAAAGGATCATAGGGAAAGAGTTACTCATGATGCAGAATAGCCAACACCTTGATGTGAAATGAAGGTGGAGGAAGGAGTCAAACACAAGAGGAAGAAATGTGCCTGTCTATCACATATCAATTCTAAAGACCATGCCTAATTTTTAAGTATCTCTTAATTAGTAGAATTGAAATGTTAGAAAGTCACTCCGTTTTCTTGTGGGCTTACCACAAAGGCAAGTTAGCACCCGGGAAAGGTTAAGAAAATATCCTTGGGCGTATGAGAGTGGTCCTACCTAATTCAACAAGCTTCTCTTCTCCTCTTTTCTGTTGCATCCACCTAAAGCCTTGGATTTTAGCACTGTCTGTATGATGGGGAAATAAAGCAATAAATAATAATAATAATAATAATCTCATTTTCCACATGTAAACCAGAAGCTGGTTAGTTCTAGGTGACAGCTTGGGTGGTCCATAATGAGCCGAGGTTTTATTTTGTATTGTAAGAAAAACATTCCCGCCTCAGAAATGAGCCAAGGCTTTGCTCGTGGTGCGGGCTCCGGGGCAGCCTGGCCCCAGCCTTGCGGCGGGCTGCTGTGCCGGGCTGGCCGGCAGACACTAGGTGGAAGCCTTGGGTTGCAGTTCCACTGCAGCTGCCGATGGCAGGAAGGAGAGGACTTGTGCTTTCAGAAGGGAGAGCTTTTTCTTTTCTTCTTGCCTTCACATGCTAGAAAGGGAAGTCCAAGCTCTTCTGATGCGCCATGGGGTGAGCAGAGGAATGGAGGCGAAGTGTCAGTCCCATCCCGGGTCCTCCCTGCAACAGGATCTTGTGAGCAGGGCTGTGGTGGGAGCCTTGAAATCCTCTGTGTTCTTGGGTGTGGTTGGGTGGCAAGATTGATGTAATTTATCCTGATTTATTTTTATCCTCATTTACATATTCTGATGGGGATAATTTTGAGATCCCTGTGAGTGCATAGAAAAGAATTAATATTGGGATGAAAGTGAGTACCGATGAGCTGCTTTATCTTGCAACAAATGCTGGAAGAACCAGCTACGATAAAGTGCATGCTGAATTTATGATGATTGCTTTTGACAAGGCCTCCAATCTGAAAACTATTCCAAATAGGGAGATTTAGAGTTAGTACAAAGAATGAATCACAGGTTAAGTGAGAGCCAGAGGAAACTTGAAATGTTCATTTGAGAGAAATGTCAAAGTTTATGATTTCAAGGCATCTTGTTCCTTTTAGTGATAAAAATACTGTTTTCAGTGTATTCCTAGAAACTAAAAATTATGAACATTTTAATTAGATACTTTTAGAAAAAGAACTGATATTTTAAAAATTAGTGAAGTTTTGGTATAGTTTCACATATCAGTTGAAATGCAGAGTTAGGTTATGCCAAGTCAAGTCTCATATGAGGCCACGTTATGCAATCCTACCAGTAACATAACATACCATGAATATAATAATTAAATATTGTTATATAATTTAGTACAGGTGATACTTTATATTCAAAACAAGTGCTTTTTCTATGAAGTAATGAGTTTGCTATCAAAAGCAATAGGAGCTTTATTAGTCTGTGCTGAATGAAACAATTTAAATTTTTGCACTCTGAAATAGAAATGTTCTGGGTACTAGTTAGGGACCAATTGTTTTTAATATCCTGGAAACCTGATTCCAGGCTAATGGCAGGATATTGAACACATCAATGTCTCTCATTATTAACTGAAGAACATAAAAACAATACAAGCAGAAAAATATGTTAAAAAATTAAAAGGTTGCTTTCAAAAATAGTATTTTAATTTGAAAGAAAATCTGTCATTTTTTTCCTTAAGGCAAACTTTTCAATATTGAATTTTTTGTTTCAGCCTCCTTTTACATAGGGATTTTTCATTTGTACTTAGAATTTTTTGAAAAACGTTGATTTTATCAAAGTGGTATATTCTGGTTGAAGACTGCTTCGATTAAAATTTTCGCACTAGTATGAGCTGTTATGACACACTCCTCCTTCACCCTCTGTGATAAAAGGGTGAGTAAAATTATTGATTTGTCTTTCCTTATTTTTTTTTTTTTTAGTGCAATGACTTCGAGAGCTTCATGGCTGTTCTGCAGACAGATGCACAATTGTGAAACATCAATATGGACTGCAAATCTCTACTGTCAGTCAGCTCCTCTTCCCCTCTGCATAACGTAATCCCTATCTCCACAATGCCTGCACAGATACACATTTGCAAAGATGTTTTTCTGGAGATAGCGTGAATAGCAAACACTCCCTTACTTGTTCTCATCTCTAGCAACATTATACAGAGTTTCAGTTCACAGTTCCCTGTGTTCCCCCTCCCACCACTGAAATGCAGCCAACTCCGAGCTGCGGCTATTAAACATCACACAAGCAACACCACAAAACAGATTGTGGAAAGCACAGGAATTCACAGAAAAGCAACAAATTGACAGAGGTCTGGGAAGTGATAATAAAGGATCATAGGGAATGAATTACTCATGATGCAGAATAGCCATCACCTTGGTGTTCAGGTGATACCAGGATGCAAGGGCAAGTTTTTGAGGGTGGCACAAGGAGACATCACTAGGAGCAGTCAGGTTTCAGCAAGGGAGATGAGCAGGTCTGCTTCCTTAACCACTGAGTTTTGTCAGTCTTTCAGAGTCCCAACGAAAGGGCTGAAGGCATCGTTGCTTGAGGGTTTTAGAACTGGTCAGTTTCAAGACAGGTCAAGGCACTTTCAGGGCAGATGAATAAAACAAGATGGAGTAAGTACTGCATCTATTCCCACTTTGTATGAGTCTGAAAAACAGTTGGGAGAAAGATGGAAGGGTCTGAAGGAATCACATGTACAAAGTCATAAAATAGAGTGAACGGGTGTGATAATAGCTGTGACATGGCCAGGGAAAAGCTTCCAAAGACAGTGCTCTTCTTTGACAAGAAGGTCATCTTCATGATGACCTTAAGGTGAGAAAGGAGGAAAAAAGGGAAGATTTGCAATGAATCAGAGGAAAGACAAATGTGTGTGAAGGCATGTAGCCGTTTATATGTGTGTGTAGCACAACAGGAATCTCATTCAGGTTGGAAAAAGCATTGCAAGCATCTGCATCTCAGTTTGCTTACACTAGTGGCTTGAAGAGGGCACCTGGGCACAAAAGCTGCACATGAATTATTGCTGCTTTAGGTAAAGTGATGAGTGGGGAAGGTTGCCAGACACTGTCAGTGAGCATTCAATGGACAACTAAGAAGCAACTGCAAAAGTGTGTTCCCAACTCAAGTTGCATAGCAACACTAAATCGTCAGATTGCCATTATGTCAGTCCTTTACATTATCCCCATTATTGCAGCCGGTTTTAGGAGCCACGCAGTATGATGTTACTAGCCCACTTCACAGCTGGATGTGTGACCTTTGTCTCTTGCTGACTGATGCCATGTAATTTGCTGCAAAGGTGTCTCAAAGCAGTGCACCAGAGAGAAAAATCTTTGACGATCCATTAACACAGACCGTAAGGAGCAAAGGATGTGCCTGTGCAGCGTGGGGCAGGAGAGACAGATCAGGGTGCATCAATATCCTTAAAGAAGTCTACTGGCTGACAAACTTGTCAGCATGTGTGTTATCCCATCACTTCTCTGAACTGAGTCTTCACTGATCCAGTTGAAAGCCTATATTAAGGGGTGAGCCACAGTTGGTCATGTGTTTCGAGTGCTGTCAGTGCATGCTCGTGCTTGGTGCTTGGATCTCTCCTGTGGACCGTAGCTGCTGTTGCAATTCTAACTTCCAGCCAGCTGTTTACTGCTTTTCAGTGTAAGCACCTTGTGAGCTGTTTCCTAGTGGAAATGCTGAAGTACTAAAGTAGTCACAACATCATCATCCTGTGATGTTTCAGACACTGCCAATCTCTGAAAAAATACCTGGAAGTCTGCTTCTCTTGCAGGATGTTTCTAGCAACCTGCATAATGTCTTTCCTGGATGTCTTGTGTGTACAGCATCCTCCTCCCTTTTTCATTCTATTGCTGCTTCTTTTGCTGGCACAAGATCCTGACATGCCCCTGCCATCTCTCTGCAGCCAAGGCAACCAGGGTCGCTGGGTACCAAGGTGTGGCTGGAGTTTCAAGGATGCAAATAAAACGAATGAACTCTTTTACTGCAAACATCAGAGCGACATGGATTTAGGACACCTGGTGGAATGAAAATTACCTTGCAGGCCTTTTGCACTGGATGATGGGGAGAGTGACCTGATAAGCAAGTAATTCTCAGTGATATATCTCCTTTCTGAAGAGTGCTTGGTTGTAAACTGTGCAAGCTTTTTCAAGATCACCACTGCAAATTATGAACCAGCAAACAGACCTCAGAAGGACAAGACAGACTGCCTGCTCCCTCTGTATAAAGTAATGGAATTATTCTGCTTCATTAAAACAACTGATGAGAAAACAAAGAGCCTCAAGATTCAGTTCCTCTTTTTCTGTGCCCAGAATGCAAAGCACACAAATGGCACAACACCTGGACTAGGACCTACAAGTCACTCTTGCTTGATATCAAGGAGACTGAGCTTGGACAAAGTCTAACACAGCAGATGACAAACATCCATGTATGACATTGCTAAGAGAGATCTGATAGCCATGGAGTTACCCTTAACAAAAGAACATCTCTTTAATGCAAAATAGCTTAGCAGTTCTTACAAAAAAGGAACAAAAGCTGTTTGTCTGATTGTCACCTTTCTTCCCTTTAGTACTCCACTGAACTGCTGGATGGGACACTCAGAAAAGCTTATTTCCCTCTTCAGGAGAGAGTCTCCTCTCTCTGTATTTTTGATGTATCTTGCTTCCCTGTGAGGATGAGGGATTTGAGATCATTAGTGAGACAGCAGGTGTTGGAGTGGTCACTGGCACCCACCAGCTTTGTAGCTCAGTCATCCTGAGGACTACTCTAAGGAGGGATTTGTCCAAGGGCTCTGCAGAGCAAATAAGATTTGTAGCTGCTCTACATGTGTTTGTGGGCAGTCCTGGCAGTTCAGTGAAGGACTCAGTACTGAGTTTTAGGCTGTGTCAGCCAGACTGAAGTGTTTTGTGTAACCTTGCTGCCATGGACTGTCTGGATATATAGATATGAGAGAGTATTCCATGGAGCCAATTCATGTTTGATAATTAATATGGCTTTTCCTTTTTAACTTGGGTCTTCTAGTTTATGGTGTATAGGGTTAAGGGTCCCCATTGACGAGTGGAGGATTCTTTTGTCAGACTTTACACTATGGTCGGACCTCTGTAAGATTTCTCTACATATATCTCTATCAGTTTCAGTCTGTGTTACCAAGTACAATCTTTGCAGTGCCTCAGCTTTATCTGACAATCTGAGTTTCCTATGACCTTTGAGGAAAACATTTGCAGGTTAAAATGCGCTGAATAAGGTCAAATGAGAAATGCAAAAGAAGTGAAAATAGATTGTAAAGAAAATCATCTTCTGTCAGCATTGTTTGCATGTGTGCTCATTTCTTATAAACATTCAAAGGCTTGAGTTTCCTGTTGCTATTATATGTGGAAAACAAATGTCAAGACTGCACATGAGTACTTTCCATAAATTAATATTAAATGTGCAGACACATTTCATCTCAAAGTGCTTGTACACTCCTCTTGTCAGAAAGCAGAATAAATCATGATCAGAATCACCACCTAGGGCTGGTTATTTCCATCTGTAGTTATGAAAATGCTCTACAAGGAAGGTCAGGATCATAGCCTCCAATTTTGCAAATGGGACACTGTTCCTCAGTAAAGCCACTTGTCTGGCAGTCAAAGAGCTTCCACCTCTCTACCGAACTTGCAGAGGCAAGTGCAGATGCACATTTGCTTATTTTCACTTCTGCCCTTGACTACTCCTTTTAAAAGTAGTCACTCACCCTTTCATTTATTGCTCAGGATGTGAGGTTGTCCATCACCACCCAGCAGAGGCTGCTGTCCATCCTGTGAACTGAAGGCATTGCAAGCATGCCTTGCTGCTTTTCCTTTCGGTCACCTCTGCTTCTGCCTTCAGTGCCCCTCACTGCAAAGGATCTCTTCTCCTGTGCATCCCTTTTGGGCTGGCCAGAGGCCACCTTCAGCAAATGTCCTGGCCAGAAGGATCCTGATTGTGAGCTTCAGTCTTCTGTATCTTTCTTTCTCTCCTTGTCTTGTTCTCAGGGCCCTCTCATTTTCCAAGGCTGTCAGACAAAGATTTGTAGTTCTGACTCCTTTCTGCTTTTTTGTGTGTTTTCATCCACAGTCCCCCAGACTGTGCAGAGGTGCAGGAGAGTTATAGAGTGAATGTGATGTTGCATGCCAGGGAAGATTTTGATAATGCATTTTACAAGGTTCCCTGGGAGGATGGGCTTGGTAGTGGGTTCAAGAAATTAAATTCATTCAGAAGGGACTTGATCAAAATTTTTGAAATAATGTGTATCAGAAGAGGTCTCGTTGGGAGCACCTTTTCTTTGTGTCTTTCCAGAAAGCAACAAAGGGCCATTTAGAGAAAAATTGGCAAATGCAGTACCTGGCTACTTCACACAGTGGTGAATAAACCATGAGGTATGTTGCTGCTGTACGTTTTGGGGGCCACAGACAGAAGTAAAAAATCCCAGTAGCTTTATGGAGTAAGCCAGCTTCCAAATTCCTAGGAATTGAAATGTTTCTTGAGATGCCTTGTACAACTTCTTGTCAAGGCCTCTCAAGGGCCCCCAGAGCCGTCAGCTTCTGTCCCAGTGATGCTGCAGCAGGGATGCTCTCCAGCTCCCCACAGCTCTGCCCTGCCTGGCCATGGCTCCACTGCTCCACAGAGGTACCTGATGCCATGGGATGGGGTTGCCCCTGGTGCCTCCCAGATACTCTGCTTCTCAGCTGGGCTGTAGGGATGTCTCTGTGGAGCCCCCAGCCTTCCTAGGGCCCTGGCACTTCTTACACAGTTTTGTAAGGCTGCAACCAACTCTATATAAAGCATATACCATCACATGCCATAGTCAGAAACATTTCTAAAGTGGGTGATTCTCTCCCAATATGCTGCTTTTATCAAAAGCAATGGAGTTAATGCCTGCCAGGATATATAACTTATTGCAGAGACTGCCAATGTGATACTTGGACTAGTAAGTCATTTTACCAATGCTCTTCCTCTTAAAAGTGATCATTGTTAGAAATCATTGATCTTTTCCTTGTCCTCTTAGTACGACAATATCACAGCTCCAAAATGGAAAGCCTTGCTGTGTGAGCAGAGATACACAGATCAATATCCCTTCCTGTGGCAGCAAGTGAAAATGTGTGGTGCAGAGGTAGACTTCCACAGTCCTGTTAGCAGGAACAGCGTGGATGTAAGCATCAAATGTCATGGCAGTTGAAATGGAAGAAGTGAATATAGATGTTTATGGTGCCAATTCCAAATTCTTTGGAATTTAAGCATTATTATTTGGAGGATAGTTGCAATGTTTCTGTGGAATTTCTAGCAAGAAGGAGGGGAGTGAAGCTAGAAATATCTGTCAAAATAGTTGTATCTCACAGTGTTTGGGCACATTCATTTCAGAAAGACAGGTAGTGACCAGTGGCAGACCTGAAGTTGTGTCAGGGAAGGTTCAGGCTGGATATCCAGAAAAGATTTTTCACACAGAGGGTGTTTGGGCACTGGAACAGGCTCCCCAGGCAAATGGTCACAGCACCAGCCTGACAGATCTCAAGAAGATTTTGGGCAATGCCCTCAGGCACAGGGTGCGAGTCTTGAGGATGGTGCTGAGCAGGGTTGAGAGTTGGAGTTGATGATCCTTGTGGGCCCCTTCCAACCCAGCATATCCTTTGATTTGGTGGTTTTGTACTCAGAAGAGGCCAAGGGCTCCATGCTTTAGTTAATACACACTCCTTACTGAAACTGCAGGCTACAATATCTTCTAGATTTACCAGCAGATATATTGAAGCTCAACAACCAAAGTCTCCAACACCAAAATCCATGAACTAAAGCTTGGTTTTGGCACAGCTCAAGTAAATGCGGTTCTGGCTCTTCCCTTAATGCGATATTTGAGCAAAATACATTGAATTAATCGTGAGGATTTTCTGGCACCATGCAGGACAGAGGGATCATGGACAAATTCAACATTTTTTTTTAAAAAGGAAATAACTTTTCAGACCAAAGGGCTATTAAAATATTGGTGTCCTGACTTCCATCATATCATTGTGTTGGGTTGTGGGAGAGGAATTTTTTCCCTAGTAGAAGATTCTTCTTCTGCTTTTTGGTGTCAATGCCTAGGTCAAATTCATGGCCTAGCTGCTTCTCATTCTTAGGAGGGGATGGCTGGGCTGCCTTTCTTGCATGCTGTTTCATGATGGTGGCAAATGTGGGATCTGGCAGTGCATCAAGTCTGAGGAATCCCATAGGAAGTCTCCACAGAGGACTTAACTTGTGACTAAAAGCAAGACACGGCTGCATCCGTATTAACCTTCTCTGCAAAACCCAAGAAGGTTTCCCAACTTTCTCCTCCCCAAACCTCCACCACTTTTCCTTTTTCTTTGATTTCTCAGATAAAAATAGGGTGACAGAGGGACTGTGGGGTAAGCAGCTGGAGTAGAGCAGAGCCAGTTGCCATAGAAACCAATGAGCCACTTAGCAGCACTTGCCTTCCTTCTTTGCCTGTGGATTTATTTTTTCCTCTTGTTCATGGAGAGCCAGTGTGGGGTGGCAGGAGAAGTCCCACACCAGCTGAGACACAGCTCCCTGTCCCTGTGGCCTCCTGGGATGCCACCGTTCCCTCAGGATCTCCTTCTCAAGTGAGGAAGGGGAGAGGGAGGATGGACTTCAGATGGAAGAAGGGTCTGAGCTTCAAGGCTTGTACATACGCTGGGTTTTTCCCCCTCACCCTGGCATCTTGCTTTCCTCTCGTGCTAGATAGCTCTTGGTTGGTGCCCCAAATATTCAAAGAGGACTCCCCAGGCCACTTCTCCCTGCCCTGTCTCTAAAGATGGCAAATAGCAGCAGTTGGGTTTTATGCTGTATTACACCCCAGCCTTGAGTAGCAAAGACAGTAGTTTTGAGGTGAACATATGGGTTAGAAGAAGAGAATATTTCTTTCTTCCCAGGTCTTCTTTCCATCATGAAAAATTAACATTTGGGTGATTATTTAAAATAGATGCCCAACCTACTTTTGGTTCACATGGGGCTAAAGTTGCTTTAGTTTCACTGCATATACATTTCTCAGTGGGGAAAACCTATTTCCTTGAAAGATCAGAAGCTCTAAATGGAATACCTGAAACATATTAAGCTATAATTTGGCTACACCTGATTTGGGTTTGGAGTGCTTGATATTCAGTGATTTTTTTTTTTTTTTTTTTTTTTTCCTGATACTGAAGAGACATACATTGTTAGGTAGCACATACTTCACTAAGTTTAAAAATAAACGTAGGAAATATTATCACTAGCAGAAAAGTACTAGATTGGCAGCTCTTGGAGAATGAAATCTTCTCTTCAGCCCTGAAGTGACAGAGCCAGTTTTGGTAAGACCTTCCCACACTGCTCCTCATCCATATGCTCCAAAAGTTGCTTCCTCATAACCCGAGTCACGTGAAAGAGCCCCAGCTGCTCACACCTGGATGCAAACCCCAGGTGTCTGCTGGCAGGTGCTATTTTCTTCCTCACTCTGTGCTGTGTGGAAGTGGTAATGGGAAAGACAGTCATGCATTAATGGGTGCTGCAAGCACAGTAATCTGTAAGGAATTTGCCAGCAGAACCATGCGAAATAAAGCTTCCTGTTGTAGTGCTGCTCCTTCAGGTTGCACGTTACCAGCATTTCTGAAACTTGGGAGAAAAAGTCTATTATCTAGAAATCATGGTAGATAAAATTGGTAGCAGTTTCTAGAAATTTGGGCTGGATAGTTTTCCTCCGGGTAGTCTGAAATAGGGAGTTTGTGTTTGATTTCTCCTCTGAACATGAATGGAGGACTGAAAGATAATAAATGGCATCACACAGCAGTACACATAGGGAAGTGTAAATGTTAAATAATGAATCTTTATGACATACCTGCAAAGTCAAATGTATTATTTAACTTCTGCTCGTCGGAGAAGGCCAGGCAAGATGTGTGATGGAGTTAGAACTGGGTCAAAGGTATACCTGGGAAGACCTGATCACCTCCTTTACTGAGAAGTGGCTTGGATATCCCAAGGATGCCATTTTGCAGCTGCTTAGAAGAGGTCAGCTTTGACTCTTGATGCTTACTCTTAGTATTTACTTGGCTGTACCATATCATTGACACCAGCAGGACCTAACTATGCTCTAAAGAGCTGTGTGAGCACTTGTGCTGCTGGGTGAGTCTGCTTCAGATCTGTGCAGACCCATAAAGGGAGCATGGCAGAAACATGGGCAGGGTCATGCTGTGTTTTGGTGTTGTCCTGGTGAGCACAGCAGTCTTTTTGGAGCCCTTGCTGTCAATGCAAAACAACCTTGGGGTTTGTTAATGTGTCACATCAGTGTCATTTATTTAGTTGCCCATGCTTTCTTCTCTCTCCTCATTTTTGCCCAGGGTCCTGTGCAGCAGCTCACGTGCAATTAACTGCTTTCCAGCAATTAACTGAGACTGCAGTGCAAAAATTTGACTGATCTGAATTAAAATATATCCCCAGATTTAGGCAGCTTGATCCAGGTTTGGTGGTGGCCTATTTCTCAGCGAAATGTGTAACAGCAGCCAAGTGTCTTCTCTTGTATATTATTATGTTTCTTAATTTCATGGTATGTTTTCTTTGTTTGTAGTACTAGCCTGAAGTCATGCATCAAAACTCTTACTGTATTCATGAAAACATACCAAAGGCGAGCTTCACTGGCTAATTAAATCTTCTCTGATGCACACTGGCATGATAAATATAGATTTAAAACAAACAAAATTTTCTACTATAGAACTTCTCCTATTCTATTCACCTGATGTTGTCAGAAGGGTCTGGCCCAGGAGGCAAGATGTGCTGAATGCTACACAGGAAGTAGGAGGAGCAAGAATCTGGGGCAATTAGGTGCAAAAGTAAGGGGGTGTTTGTACACAGAGGAATTCCTGTATGCTAGAAGAAAGAAAGGTAAAGGTTACAAAGCAAATTCTTCCATCAGCAAGATCGGAAGGTGCATGTCTTCTGTTCTCTTTAGGAGTCATTCAGAGCTGCAGCTTGTTGGCTGCAGAAAACAAATGAGATTTGGGAAGAGAAGAACTGAACCCCACAGCAACAGCTTGTGGTGGAGGGGAATAGAGAACTGTCGAGCACACTGAGCATCAACAACAGATGGGCTTTTGTGCAAAACATGGTGTCATGGTTAGCCAGGGAAGGAAAGATGATGGCTTTCCATCTCTACATCAACGGAAGAATAGGTGTGTTCTTGATGGTTTGAACTTATAGGTGGGGATCGGTTCATTTCTCCTTCCTCTTCTTCCTCATTCCTGAAGAAATCCTTTCACTTTTTCTTTACTTCCTCAGGACCTTCATCTATGCAGAAAATCCTATCTTCAGCCTCTAAGGGACTGAGATTTTGGCAACCTCCAGTCCCTAACACTACTCATTCCTGCCAGTTTAGCTGAGCTGAGTTTGATGCCCTTTCCTTGAAGTCCACAAGCTGATGTCCGCAGATTACTGTATAGAAGCATTGCTAGGAAACATATGGCAGTAGATGGAGTGTGCTGGGTAAGCAGAAGAGATAAGAAGTGACTGGGCCAGAACCAGCCAGGCTGGATTATTTGGAGGAACCATGTCTGAGATGGCCTTGCCATCCATCTGCTAGAATCAAAACTCAAGACCCAGTGACTGGGTCTTAATGCTGCTGGAAAACTCCTTACTTTGCATAGCATGTACAATTTGTAGAAGAGTTCTTTAAAAAAAGAAAAGGTATTTACATATAAAATTATGTTTTGCACAGCATCTCTCTTCAGTGTGAAATGAATTTTTGTACTGGTTGCTGTTCACTGCTGAACCAGCCGATGGGGAAAGCAATGAGAGAAGTGATGGTAGCTTGGGGTTTGGTAGATCAGCCACTGTCTGTACTGGGTCTGAGGAGCCCATGGTTCGTTCATCTCTTTTCTCTATTAAAGGGAACATAATAGAGCTAATAATTTTGTTTTAATTAGCATTAGATGCCAGTAAGGAAAAGGGAAGATTTTCTGCCTTTCTCGCATGTACTGAAGAGCCACAGAGCTAGCTCAGGCATAAGACCTCCCTGGAGGAGAATGGAAAAGGGTGCTTCGTGCTGATTGTGGATTCAGGACAGCAGAATGGCATCAGATTACATCTGCTTGGTATTTTAAGGTTTCTTTACAATCTTAGAGTAGAACGGCATTACGTGAAGAATGCAGTCCTGCAGTTTAAGGGGGAATAAAATGTATTCCATAGAAAATTCTGCTGCTGTGGGAAATGGGGGGCCTTGTCAGAAACCTTCTCACCAAGGAGTGAAACTGCACTCCAGATTCCATGATATTAAGCATGAGGGGAATGGTTTCAACTCTCTTGCCCTTTTTGGTGAGATTGCAGCTGACAGTTCAGGCAGGAGGATCTGTGCAGTGAGTAGCTGGAAGTGGGATAATGCATACTGAACTCTGCATGCTGGGAGACTTGCATATGGCTCTTGTTCTAAATAGTGCCTTCAGACATAGCCTGTGGAGTATGTGCATAATGGCTCTTTGCTGGAATTTTTGCAATGTATAATCTTTGATGGGAAGTGGTTGCTTCTGTATAAAACTGCATCTGCCATTGCAGACTGCTAGGCATGTTCTGTGCATAATGTTGTGGTGTTACTGCATGTATACATTGCTAATGTCTGGACACACTTCTGAAACAATTAATATTTTTTTCTTCATTATGATCTGGTGTAATGACAATTCCTCATGGAAGTGTAATCTCAACTACTTGCACGTCAATAGTGCAAAAAGATCTGATTAATTATTTGTTTAAAGTCTGTAAAGGTACTTTCTTCCATCTCTCCCCCTTTCATTCTCAGGTAAGTCAGGCATAACGTCTTTGAAAATTTTTCCTGAGGCTTGCCAGAATACTTCATCACTAGGATGAGGCCTAGGTATGTGCAGTCGTGCTTCAGAACCAAAGGAACTGTTTGAGATTTGTTTATTTTGCAAACAAAACAAAGCCTGGCTGCTTTTTGTTGTTCTCTTTTCTAGGCTGTTAACTCTGGGTATTGTTCACTGTCAGTGCTAGCAGAAAATTAATAAATTTAAAATATGGCTCCTTTGAGCAACTGAACAGAGAAGTTCCTTCTCAAAATTACTTACTGCAAACCATTCAGAGCTTGCTAGACTGCTCTGTTTTCTATGGTGCTTTGGATCGTGACAGAAAGAAACTGTGTGAAAGTAAGATATTATTATTAGCTCCATTCCGTGTTCAAGCTGGCTGATAGCACAGCTGTCCTCTCCTTTCATTGATGTACTTGTGAGATCTGTCAATCAAGTCTGTGTCAGCAGCACATGAGGGGGAGGGTGCAAGTGTGTTTATTTTTACTGTCAATTGTATTTGCTAATGAGACTGGAGTCCATTACTAGAGAGGGAGCCTATGTGAGTTAGTGACTGAGTCAATTCGTTATCAAGTGCTGGCTTTCATGCCAAGAGTTGCTGGGGAGAACTGAAAATCATCATTCCTCCACCCCCAGCTCCCCTCTGTCTAACCTTTCACATTCACTCCTGATATTAACTGGAGATCGCAGCTGCTGGGAAACTGGCAGATACAATTTTACAAATGGATGTTGTCTGATGTCAACCTTTCCTCCTCCCCTCCCTGAGCATCTGACATTTCTCAGCCAAATGGACAGACAGAGCAAAAGTGGGATTATTTCTTTATGTTCGTAATAATAATAATGACTTACTTTCAAAATGCTTTTGCTCACTAAGGAGCGGGGATAGAGTAGTGTTTATCCAGCTTGCATTTTCCATCTCATCTGCTGGCTTTTTCTGCCTCTCAACATCCTCCTTTTTCCACTTGATCTTCTCCTCTTCTTCCTTTTTATCAGTTCTTTTTATTCAGTCCCTTGCACATCATATTGCTTTGGCGGTGTCCTTCTCCCCTGAGATCAGACATGGCCCTAGACCACTCTGGCTTTACAAACCACTGCTTCCCCTGCTTTCCTGAACTGACCATGTTCCTGACCCAGCCTGCCCCTCCACAGGGCATATTTCTTACTACCTGGGGAGACACGCTTCATCCCCACTTGAAATAAGAGTGTGGTAGCTGCCCTTGGTATGAGCAGAGTTACCTGCAAATGCTGGATGGGAACATCAGTCTCCCATGCTGAGAGCTCTCGGATGCACTGCCTCACCACTGCTTAAAGCAGGTGAAGCCTCATTTTGCATGAGGCAGGGCTTCATAGTCCTAAAAAAGGATGAAATCATGACAAACTCCAAAGCCTTGGGAAGAATTTGTGGCCATCTGGCAGACAGCATCTTCAGATACAGTCTTTCAGGGACGTGCTCATCCAGAGCTGTCTCTGGTGACAGAGCGCTGTCTGCAGAGCCACCAACACAGTTCCTGCTTTGTTTCCTCATACTCCGCTGCTGACCAAATCCAGGCTGGGCTATTTCTGTGGGAGCAAACCCCAAGGTGGTGTCATTACATGTGGGATAACAGGTGTGACCTGCACATACAAATTGTCTCAATTGTACTTCCAGAAAAACCCTTACTTGTTAAATTCAGATCATCTTTGTCCATTGACACATCTTTCTCCAGGTTTGCTCTCCTCTTCTCTCCAATGGAGTAATTCCTGTGTGATTCAGGAAGTGATTTTTGCATTGTTTCATTATTTCACACCCTTTTCTGGCCTTGCCTAGCCTGCCCACCTGCCTGATCTGGTTGAAAAAGGACCCCTTACCACCCCACGCTATATGCCAGAGAACAGTTCATAGCTCTAAACCATGATCCTAGTTTCATTGAGAAGGTGGCTACGGTTTTTTGGTGGATTCTGAAAAAGGCTGGAAAACTGGTTTTAAACTGGGAGGAAGGACAGTGGACCTCCTGTGGGCAGACAGTGGAGGGAACAGATATTCTGTGCAATGCTCCTCCCTTGTCACCTTCAGGTAAAATGGGTTGACTTTATTTTACTCCACTCACTTTTAGCATTGTAGGTGTGGAAAAGGGAAAATGTGAGATTCCAAACCCTTCTCTCCCCTAGGCAAGAAAGAATCAGGAAGTCTTGAATGCTGCTGAGATTGTGTAGTTTCACCTCATCCTATTCCACCTTGATTCACTGCAACGTATGTGGTAGGCTGGGGCCACATTTCTCTTCACAAAGAAAAGCAAGGCACAACTTCCCAAGGATATTTTCTGGGAATCGCAGTGAGGAACCTCAGAGAAAGAAAAAACGCTTCTTATCTCAATTGCTACTCCTCTTGTTGTGCCAGAGTAGAATGCACTATGGAGATTGTTTACCCAAAGTGATGGTGTTTTGTTTCCTTGGCCTGTCAGGGCCAAGCTCATCTCCAGACTGTCGGTCAGCAGACAGTCACAAGATTCTGTTCAGTGGAGTTGAGTGCTCGTGCAGATTCAGTTTAGATGTAGTGTAATATAGTATAGAATAATATAGTATAATAAAGTAATTAATTAGCCTCCTGATATCAGTGGAGTCAGATGGATCATTTTCTCCCTTCGTTGGGGCTGCCTGCTTTTACTATAGTAGGCTGTGGTAGGGGTCGTAGAGCAAAGAGGAATCTCAGGAGAGGTGGGCCAAGGAGTAAGGGAGAGAAGTAGAAAGTAACTCCTGTGAGCTGGGACAGCATCAGGAGAGGTGGGGCTGAGAAGTTTAATAATAATAATAATAATAATAATAATAATAATAATTCACTCTGGTCTTGCAGATGAGGAGGTGTGTGGAGCAGAGGGAATTACTGATTGTGGGGAGGAGCTGGATTTTCTGCATCTCTAAGGGGCCAGAGTCACTCCAGAGGTGATCCAAAGTCACCATCTGCTTTTGGGAATGCTGGTGACTCTATGAATGTTACATGCTGGGGAGCTAGGAATTGAGTGCTCCAATGACTGTTCAAACACAGCAGCTTTTCCAGAGGGAAAAATATGAAGATCTTGTAGTGACTTTTCTGGAGTCCATCTCCTGGGTTTTTTCACTCTTTGAGGCTGGTTGTACTGCACATACATTCATTCCTAAATGCCTTCACTCTGTTAATCCTTACAGTACCCCATTTGTAAGTTCTACCCTCCCACTATAAATGCAAAATCTGTTCAACAGAGGAATTTAAAGGACTTGCCCCCAGACTCAGCCTGAGGCAACTTTATGGTTCAGGTTCCTGCTCTTGTCTGTTATATCTTTTAGACCATGACCCTCTCCCGAACCCTCCCCTCATCTACCACCTTGCTTTCTTCTACTTATCTACCACAGTTAGTGTGAAACCCTCCTCTAGTGTTGATTTAGCCATATAAGAACAGTTTTCCTGCTTTTCTGCCTCAACTAATTGCTTGTTAAAAATTTTCAGCTGAAAGTGCATCTTCATAGCCTACGCTCTTGAATTTTTCTCTTCCTCTGCAATTATTTACCCCTCAAAAGTGGTTTTATTTAGCTACAGTATGTACATTAAATATGAAAACGTGGTTGACTTATTTAGAATAGTTATTATTGGATGATTTCAGATTGCATGATGAACATGAAGTAAATAAGCCTTGCTAAGTAGGTAGACAGTAATAGTCAAGGGTCACTTCAATATCTCACAAGCTTTAGCTGCCACAGCCTTTGAGGGTATAGGCTAGGAAGTAAAGTTCAGTTGTAATTTGCCAGTGGACATTTTCAGGTTTTTGCCTTTCTTTTGTAGTTCCTTCAGTTCCTGTATGTGCACTTGGCTCTCAGCATGATTTATGGCACAGCCCAGAAGGTTGGTTGGTGAGGCAACTCTTGTCCTGCAGAGGGGATTAAAAAGCAACATTTTGTATTTACCTGGGTATATGAGTATGGAAAAAACCCCAAACTCCAGACCTGGAGAATATGCCTCCAAAATTCAAGGTAGTTGAAAAAACTTTCTCAATTAAGTTTAATCTAAAATTTGCTGGAGCTGTAATTTAGATCAGATTTTAGGCAACCATAGACACTTTTGTTGAGTGGGCTCCAGCCTTATGTGTAACAGGCTTTGTGATTGGCTGGATAGAAATACACCAGATACGGATGTCTGTGGCAGCACAGTTGATTCTGGGATCACAGTTGATTCTGGATTATTTGAGCTGAAACTGGTTTGAATTATGAAAAAAAAGTTTGCTTTTAGTGCTCTGATGTAACGACATCCTTCCATAGTGGACAAGCATGATTTGTCCCAAGCACTGTTCTCCCCAAGGCTGATTGTTTGCCATTCTGTCCCATCTTCATCAAGAGCCTGCAATGGACTGCATGTACTAATCACATTAGTATGTTTGTATAACCTAAATCTACTTCATACTTTATATATATATATAATTTCCTACACTTCTTCATGCTTTTCAGTATCTCAGTTCATAAGGCAGCAAGACTCGAACCCTCCCTTTTATTTGGTAGTGTGTTAGGATTTTGAGCCTGGAAAAAAGATGTCTGAGTAGGGCATGACAGGGGTCTAGGAGGATCACAGAGATGGGTAGGAAATGACTGTTTTCTCTTTGTATGAAGAGTAGGAATCCCCAGTAAATTCATCAGTCAAAATCAAAAAGAGGCACTTTTTTTTTTATCTGGTGCATGCATAAATTGTGGAATTCACCGGATGGTGTGAAGGGCAAAATTATAAATAGTTCTAAAGGCATCTTGACACATTTATGGAAAAAAAAAAAAGAAAAAAAAAAGAAGGCCATTAAGATCTACTAAATTCATTGACGCAGATGTGATCTTTGGCTCAGGAAACATTCAGCCACAGATATCTGGCTGCTGGGAGAATACAGTAGGAGAAGGATCACTGTGTATATGCTCTATTTTCCTAAACCTTTGCTGGTTCTTGGCTGTATTCAGAGCACTGGGCTGGGTGGTCCTTTGGGTCCAACACCAGACATATGCTTTGACAGTCTTAGCAATATTTCTTTAAGAACATTAAAATGGCTTGTTTGGAGCCAAGTTCAACATTGGTATTTAACTTCACCAGCAAAGAGGTTTTTTAACTATCTTGTCAAGGTGTCGTTCCTGGATATGATCAAGGCACAACAACAGCATCTCTAAAGTTAGGACAGTCAATAATAATTTGGAAGAAATGTTAACATAGCTTGATTAAATATTAATGGTATGAGTCATAGGGAGTTCTTGGAGATTGAGGAGTATGGAAAGAAGCCTTAACTCTCAGTGGAACTTTGTGAGGGAGCTATGTATTTAAGGTAAGTAACATATGCAGTATGTGACTGAGAAATACCCAGGACAAGGGTCTTGCCTGAGATTTGGAACCTTAGTACAAGGACTGTGTTTTAGCATCTTTTAAGCTGGATAGTGCAGAGAGTGAATTTCTGGGAGCTTAACTATAGCAAAAGCCTGGGTTTTTTTGTCTCTAAGCTTAGCAATTCTATTTTTAATACATGGATAGTGGCAAATATACTGTATCTTTAATTTTGTCTTAACCTCTTTGTCTGCTATCAGAAGTGCCTTCAGGGAAGGTTGAACTCCAGAATCTCTATTCTGAAGGGAATGTTGAACCATAAACCACTCTCAGGGTGTCCTGGGATGAATTCAAGCTCCCTCATTAAGCTTTCTGGGCTTGTATGAGATCTGGCAACACAAGATGTCAATCTGAGAAAGATTTTTTTCCATCAAAAAATTTACACAGACTACCATTAGCTTGAAATGAAACAGTCAGATGAGTTTCTGAACCTTAAGGCTCCTCCATGAGTTTACAAAATTAGGCTAAGCAAATTGTGAAATGGTTGAGAGCTCCAGTGGAGGCAAATCTTGGAGAAAAATAATGCAGTTGGAAGGGAAAAATGCACTTTTTTTGTGCTGGCTTTTTTTTTTTTTTTTTTTTTTTTTCCCCAGCAAAACCTCCTTCTTCCTTACAGTAAGCAAAGGCATTTGTTTTGAAGAAAGGGTACCAGTACTGGTGTGGATGAAGGTACAGATCTGGTGTAAGTAAAGGCAGATTTTGTAACCACTTACGATGTTCCCAACGTCTGTTTAACTTGAGACCTGGAATATGTCATAAAAGTAATGAACATTTCACAGCTTCCAGTGACCTGAGCTTTGATTCATGCTCCCAGATGTGCCATGGGAATTCTGAGAACCACACATACCTCCTATCCCAGCTTATTGCTTTCCTGTCTGAATTCCTTCCAGCTCTGATCTCTTTTGCCTTTCTCTGTGTTTCCCACGAAAAGGGCTATCCTACCTGACAAGTGGTTGTGTCTGACATGATACCCATCTGCCCTCTCCCTTCCCTTCATCATGCAATATATACTAAGCAGATTCTCATTATTGTTCTCTGGTAACTAGGCAACCATGAAATGTCAGCTTGGCCTAAATAAATAAGGCATACATATCTTTGTGATATATTTGAATCTACATACATGTCGTTATCAATGTACAAGGTCATTTGAGCATGTCTGTACATGTGTGAAATCTGAGTGTGACAATACTTTTCAGTTTCACCCACGATCTTGAAGCTTTTTGCTGAAGTATATCCATGCTCTTGTGATTGAAATATTGTCACTACCTCTAAATGACAGGTAAGTAAGTGAAGGTATAAAGAAATAAAGTGACATTTCAAGGTCACAGAAATACCCGGCTGAAAATGGCAGCTTCTTCAAAAACTGAATGTGTGCCTGAATATCCTGTATCAGGTCCAAATCCTTCATCCCATCACTATTTCCAAAATTGCAAACAGCAGACTGGCATCTCCCTGTCATTTCTCCGTGCATCTGCTCCTCTTTCACTCTCTCATTTTGCTCACTCATTGCACTGCTGTTGTTGTTCTCCAGATTTTTCCTGTTGTTCCCCAGTGACTGTTCCCCTTAATCAGACATCCTTTTACTTCATACACCCTTTCCTTAGACCCTCTCTGGCTTATTGTTCCTCTTTCTTTGCTGCCACATCTCCTTTCTGCTCTCCAGCTCTGCTCCAGCCTGCTCTTCTTCCACCCTTCACCCACATATACAGAACTTGGCAAGATGCAGAAAATAGTCATTCCAAGAGAAACTGGTGGCGTATCCTTGGAGTTGGGAATGGCCATAGGCTGCACAAAAAAAGCACTCCCAAGTTGGAGGTGGGGAATTTCATTCAATGAGAATGAGCACAAGGATTACCTGGGAAGGAAGAAAGAAAACACCATCAAAATCTGTAGTTTTTCATAATAGAAGGATTTCAGGAAGTTTATCCCATGTGAAATGCATCTGTGCAAATATTCGTTATAAGCCAGATGTGAGTCCTTGCTCTGGCAGTGCAGGGCTAGTACCTTGGCATTTCAGCTTCCACCAAGAATTTCATGATGTTAAAAAAGCCCCTTAGAGAGTTGTGGGCTGTTCTCAACACCCTGCCTACATGTTAGGGCCAGAGCATCTTTGTGTACTGACAGTCCTTTGCTGCCATCCCAGACCTTTCCCAATATCAGTTCCAAGATAAAGCTCACCTCCCCTGTGAGCACCTGGGAATTCCCCAGGATCTGTCTGTGTACTGCTAGTGTGTGTTTCCTGGAGCCTTGTCTTGGTTTGAAAAGACAGGTGTCTGTTAAGGAGGGCAGGAGCCTCCCTTGAAATGGAAAATGAAAACCCCCTTCCTCCAAATTATTATAATTTTGAAATTAAGGGGCTCTCAGGCAAAGATGTGGGAATAGAAATAACAGTTCTTTACTAAGAAAATTAAAAATACAAATGCAGTAGTACAAAAACCCCAACCACTGGCAGAATCAGAATAGGACCTGACACCCTGTTGGTCAGGGTGTTGGTAGCAGTCCCATTAAATGGTGGCTGCAGCCCTCCTGCAGTGGCAGGTGTGGTTCTATTGGAGCAGTGATCCTGTAGAAGGATGTAGTTTTCCTCTGAAGGTCCAGTGGTGGTGTAGATGGGCCTGGACTTCCTCTGGGAATCCAGTGGAGAAGAAAGCTGCTATTCTGGGAATCCAGTGGGAAAAGGCTGTCTCTGGTGTTCCAAAAACTCAGATTATATCCAGGTAGGAATGCTTGGCTCCTCCCCCTGGGTGGAGCATCTCCCAATGGGATGATGGAATTTTATCAGTCATGCAGTGAGACTCAATGGCCCATTAACAGAAGAGGAGGGAGGATGGGTCATGGAAGAGATAAAGAAAACTGCCCCACTTGCTTTTAACAGGTGGCCCATTAACAGAAGAAAACTGCCCCACCTCTGACAGATGGCAACAGAATACACACCCCAGCCACATCCTGCAGCCTAAGACAAGGCTTAACTCATATGTGGTTTGGATGCTGTTCAAGACCCAGAGCAGAAACTGAGTCAGGCAAACATAACGTCTCAGTGGATCTCTCGAGCTTTTCCTTGATTATCTAAAGAAGAATTCAGGTTTCTCAGCCTAAGCATCACTGCACTAAGTTGTTCAGCACGGAGAGAAACCAGAACCCTAGTTAAAAATAGGGATCAAGGGCTGGAGAGTGAGGTTTTTTGTCCATGTAACGTGTGCCTGCCAAACAATAGCAGGGGGGTATATGTACAGTTGTATGCTGAATTTTGCTTAGGAATGTGTTTATGCAAGCAGGAGGTTTGCTCTAACATAACTGCAGCTTACCCTGTGTAAATTGAGTGGGCTTAAAAGACGAGTGGGAGGAAAAGAACTGCAGCAGAGCTGGAGGCAAAAAGGGCAGGAACAGCTACCTTAAAGCATGACTACTTAAAATTTCCTGACCCATGTGGGCACGACTCCTCTCCCTTGGCTGAAAACACACATTCAAGTCTATGCATCTGCACAGATCTTCCATCACCCACATTCAGCCATCACAATCTTCAGCAGGCCCATTGTCAGCCAGAATATAAACCAGGGCAGATCCTCAGCTGGCTGCAGACACCAGCGTTGCCACGGTCCTTTCATGGCTGCAGCCAGAGTCCACTGCGGGTGGCAGGGCAGCAGCAGGTAGATGGGACTCTGTGGGTGAACACGTAAGAGATGCAGTCTTTCTAGGAAGGAAAAATCTCACTGCCTCCAGGTCCCTGCTTCCCCTGAGGTGTGGTGGCTTCTTTTCCATGCACAGTGAATGCTGAGGGAATGGCCTGCCCTCTCATCCCACCCACAGTTCATGAACAACAGCAAACGCTGATCTTGGGAGTCTCTGTGAGAGCACTGGGCAGAGTCAGGGCATTGGATGTCCTGTGATGATCCTGACCATCACACTGTTAGTGCAACCCCCAAAACATGTTTAGACTGTGCCAGCTTGCAGACAAAGCCTGGCTCCAGTTCATGGATGGCTTCATGCAGAGAGGTGGTTCCAGGAGACGTAAAAAGGTAGAAGAGGAGGGTAGCTCTAGGGACATTAACCACACTGTACCTCTTGCCTTGGAAATGGGCCCCGGCCCATTTCAGCTCTTAGGATTGACTGAGCCCCCTAATTGCTAGTGACAGAGGGCCAGGATATGTGTAGAAATATCAGCAGAAAGATGGCAAGGGAAGGCAAATGAGCCTCATCTCTGACTTGGCCAGCCAGGCTAGGTCACCCAATGGTGTTAAATTGCTCTAAAAGAGAAGTAATGGCTTTTAAATGATGCTTCCGACAGTAATTCCTCTTTTGCCTTCTACCGGGAAATATTCGGGGCAGCTGGTGGTGTAGTTCCATCTACCAGGAAGCAACAAGTCAGGCTCCACTGTCAGTCACAGATGGTGTAATTAATTCTTCTAGGTAGTGTAATTAGTCCATCCTATCAGCTACGTATTTTCTCAGTCAAAATTATGCTAAAGCTAATAATACATAAAACACAGAAAACAAAAAGAAACCCAAAAAAAAGGGGAAGCGATAATGGGAGGAGAAGGGATTAGCACAAAATTTACCAGTGTATAATTTTTTCTTGTTGTACATTTCCTCTTCCCTTCAGCTTCAAACACAATTCAGAACAACTGGTGAATGTAGCAAGCAGAATGAATACAAATTGGCTTACTTTAAATAGCAGCATGTAGGACTTAGCCAAAGTCTGCTTTCAGATGCTGAGGCGAGATAAGGCACAGATCCTGCAACTAACTCTGGGCAGGCATTGTGTCAGGGCTGAGCTCCTGCACTGTGCTCTGCCCCAGAGCCTGGGGGGTAGGAAGGCAGTGTGTCCACTGCCCAAGTGTGCTTCTCTTTGACTGGGGTCCCAGCAGGGCAGACCTGCTGGCAGGGCTGTGTGGGTACCTGGGTATAACTCTCCTGCAACACAGTGTGGGGTGCATTGGCTGTCTCTGCTTCTGAGCATAGAAGCAGTGCTCATAGGTTTGGAAACTGGTCCCCAGTTTCCAGTTTCCCCAAAGCAGGGAAGGGTGAGTTACCTGGAACAGTACCCATAGGAGAGGTATCATGTCCATGCATGGGTAGGGCGACTGCAGCTCAGAAGACCTTGTGGACTTGTTTCCTTTCTAGCTCAGATGCTAGTGCTGAACAGTTCTCTCAAATCCCCAAAATGTAGCCACGGGGGTAATTTCCTTGGGTCTCAGATTTGAGGGTTGATCCTAGAGAGAGGAAAACCAAAAACTGCTAGGTGAAACCTTCCTCCACCATGACATGAATTGTTTGCCCAGCGATTAGGCAGGCATGGGGACGAGGTGATAACTGGGCTGAGCTAACTGGAAAAGGGCCCTGTGGGGCTCTGCAATGAGCTCTGCTCTTGTCATGTCACCCTGACTCCCTCTGAGCTGTGTTGACTCCCCAGCTTGCCCAGAGCATCCCATAGACTTGCAGAACCCAGAAGGGAAAAGGATGGGAGGGTGATTGTGAGGGGGGACAGGGATGGTGTAGTGCAGCTGGGGAGGACTTCTTGGTGAGCAGGACATGTCTGGCTCTTTGTAGTGGGAAGGAGGGCAGTGAATGATTTTGCAAAGAAAACTGGTGCTGAGAACATGAAGCTATTTTGGGCAAATAAGAAGATTCAAAGCAGACTGCACGAGTCACTCTCGGTAATGAGAGACTTCTGAGCACGGTCAATCTCTGTAATCACTTCTGTGTGAGCTCTCCAGAGCGGGGCAAGTTCACAAAGGTGCTGTGTGGCTCCAGCAGAGAGACCAGCGCACGTTGCCTTGGAGCATCCTGTGCTCGCAGAGCTCCAGACGTGGCGTGGCCCTGTGAGCCCGATGCCCCAAGGTGCCTCAGCCTCGCTGCCGAGTGACCCCATAGCAAAAGGAGAGGGGGAGCTGGCTGAGTCCCTGTGAGCGCAGAGAGCCTGTTTCCCTGGAGATAGAGCTATCTCTTTCTAAGAGTGGATTTAGCCCAGATGGGAAAAAATTGCTGAGCGGGAACAAAGTCCTTTTTTTAGACTTGAGGAGGCACAGCCTTCCCTAGTGCTGACCCTCAAGTGTCTGAGAGCACCCTCTCCTCTGGGAAGCGGTGGTGCATGGCTATTCTCCCTGATCCTAAGCCTGCCACCAGCAGGAAAGACTGCAGCATGGTGTGTACTGGGGGAGGGTAAAGGGCTCTGGCCCTGGATGGGGACCATCCCCTGGGCAGCTCTTGGTGTCATGCCTTCCAACCCTCCCAGTGGCTTCAGTTCAACCAGCTGAAAATCAGCTATGGTAGTGCTTACTTGCCGTTCCACTTGGGTGTGGTGAGAACTGCCTTATGGCTACCCCTTGACAGAGCTCTTTGTGCTGCCTGGTGAGAAGCAGAATCAGGGGAAGCTCATGCTCTGCAAATTACAAAGCCTTTGGTCATAGATGAGCTGGTGCAGAGCTTTTGACATGCAGATCAAAGCACAGGAGCCCACAGGCCTTGCAGTGTGGCTCAAGAGGGAGCTGCATGTGTCCCTCACCCCATGAGAGGTGTTCATGCTTTCCCAGGAAGGCTAAAGTGCAGAAGGGACTCTGCTACCCACGAACTCTGTTCTTTAAAAGCTCAAGTAGCTTCAGGCACTGCATTTTTCTTTTAATCTCCTTGACAATTTAGTTTCTGTCTTTCTCATCTCATTTTGCTTCAACATCTCTCCTAACACCCCCCCCATCCATCCGTCTGTCTTGTTGCTAGGTGAAAAACTTGGAGCAGCAGCCATGGAAGCTGACTCATGGCCCTGACATGGGAAACTGAGTATTGTGAGCTGCTGCTGAGCCTCAGTGCTCTGGTGGGCTGCAGTTGCTGCGTGCACCTCACCTGGAACCCCACCCATTGACCCTTGCTGCTCCTTGGCCTGGGGATGCCCTCTAGCCTCAGCCTTGCTCTGAGCCTGAGCTGTGCAGCGAGCAGCACAGCTTTGATGAATCTTGTTGTGTTTCCTGGACTGACCTTGGACTTGATTTGTGGTTGTAAGGTGACTGCTGTACTGCCTTTTGCTCAGGTGCTGTGCCTGTGTTGGTGATGGTGTGGTCCTGCAGTGTCCAGCTTTTCTTGCTTTTCTTTGTGGAGCAGCCTGTCCCTTCTGCTCCCTGAGAACCTAAAGGGTCTCGTATCAGGAACCACCCCCAAATGTGGCACTTTCCTCTTCTCCATCACAAATGCTTTTCAAGGCATTATTGAAAAGAGCATTGGTAATTTTTTGGCTTTCCTTATGCCACTGCAAGAGCGTTCAGAGTGTGGCTGTAATGAAATGGCTGCTTATCTTCTTCCTGGAGACCAAAAACTCAGTATAGCTATGAGCCTTGTGCTAATTTTCTGTCAGTCTTGATGTTCTTGCTAATTCTGGGTTGCCATACTCTGCTAGTGACCTGGAAACCTTCTGCAGCAACAAGGATGATGTTTCACCTTGGACCATGTTTCTCCTACAACAGGGTGGTGCAAGGGACCAGAAAGAGATGGGACTTGGGCACTGTGATGCTAATGTTTCCAGGAGAAATATACAAGGTGGAATGTGGGGGGGAGTCATAGCTGGTAAAATGATATTTAAAACTCTTCAGATTTTTCTTCAGAGTTGAAATTATGCAGCAATTTATAGTGTCCATGATGATCTTTGGTCACATGGTTAAAGAAGACCTGATCATCTATTAGCTTACCATGGCAATATTTCTTTTTGGTACATAATGACAAACATTTAGGGTGCTGTGTCTGTTCAGGTTTTACAGATCTCTGCAAGGCTGGTGTGACAACTTAACCACCAGCTCTGGAGCTGTCAGCCTGACTTACACAGGGGCAGGGGAGGGGCATATAGCTCTCCATTATAGCTTTCCACTCCTGCTTCTGATCTCATCTGAGTACTAAGAGTACTTCAAATTCCTACTCTTAAATCTTCCTGGAGTGCAAGACCAAAGGCTTGATTTGGAGGCAGGTTAATTTGGCAGAATAATTACTGTTCTTGGTATAATGAGAGGAGACAATGATTTATCTGTGTAATTTTGGGGTTTTGTCATGACTACTCATTGCACAGGATAGAAGCTCATTACATGCTGTTGAAGCAGCCTGGGCAGAACTTGGGGAGGTTTGCATGAAGATCAAAGAATCGCCTGTTTTAGGGTTTTGCTGCATTCTGGGAAAAGCAGTGCTAATATAACAAGTGTGTATTGGCTCACACTGCGTAGTGACTGGGAGAGAGCACTGAGTGTAAGCCCAAAGAGGAGATTGATGGAGGGAGGAAGGGCAGTCCACTGTCAGCATAGCTAGAGATCTCCACTTGGATGTGTTGCACTGTATGCTCTCTTCTTTCCCTGTGCAGTTCTCCTATTGGGATCAGTGGTGTGTCCTCATACATGGACTGTGGCTTTGAAAATGGACCAGACCTTATCTGTTGGTCAGCTCTGTAAATGAGAACAGGATTTGTTCCTTGCTCTGAAAAAGGACTTTAATTTGGCTCTTCGATGAGGTGCAGTATCGGGCTGTATTATATTTTACATAATAAAATGAATTCTGTTTCTTCTCTTACTTATGTGTACAGTATGCTGCTTGAAATAGTAGATATTTTTAATGTTTCAATAGCTTTTTATTAAAGGAAAATGGAAATGGAAACCACATTTCTTAAATGAATTTTATCTCTATAGCAGTTCCAGCGATCCAGATCTGTGTCAGTGCCAGTTTATTGCAGTCTATTTTCTCCTCAGTGAGCATCTGCTTAACAGTTCAATGCAGATACAGACAGATAGGAACATTCTAGCATGCACCTAACTCCACCCTGGGGCATGGTAGAAGTTACTTATGGTACTAATTCATCTTTTTAAAAGAAAAATATTTTGGTCAAGGAAGTTTTGTCCACTGAACAGGTTAAATTTGTCTTGGAATAACAGAAAACGAGGATTGTGTGCTTTCCCTCCCACTGTTTTCTTAACTTATTTTTCCCTAGAAGCATTATTTAAGCAAGCTGTTGCATAAAATTTATATTAATCTTTGTATGCTTTACCCTGATCTACATATCATTCATTGGTCTTGTGTTGTAATGCAACCTAACTGCTATAAGCTATTAAGACAAGTTGCAGAGCAGAAAGCCATGAATCTCCCCCAACTCGTGTTTTTGCCCTTCCTCTTTCTCTTCACTGACTACAGGATTAAGTAATTTTTTAATGTTTATGCACTCTCAGGTCAAGAAATGGATCTTATTTTCAGGTGGAAAGTAAGTACAAGATTAAAAGCAAAGTGCTCTTGTCTGTGCTTATGGAATTGTTTAAGAAATACCATTTTGGTTAAGCAGAGCATAGAAACAGATATAATTGTCCATGCTATCTAGACTGGAAAGAGTGCTGCAAGGGAGGAGGAGGAGGAGGATGGCTTCCTGCTCCAGCAGAGGCAGGGCAATTTCCCACAGTGGAAGGACTGTCCTTGCTTAGCAGTGCCCAGTCAGTCACAGAGTCATGGAGCAAAATGAGGCCAAGGTTCTTTGAACAATAAAGCATGAAGCAAGAGTCTTCTGTTCTTACCTTTATGCTCCTTAAAGAAATAAACTTCTTTTTTAAATGTTTCTCTATCAACAGGCTTTGTTGGAGCAGTGGTCCTGGGAAGGAAGGATCTGATTGTAAGGGTCCTGCTCAGGGTTGGGACATTGCTGAAGGGCCCTCCTCAGTCACTGGGCTCAGTCCCCCCACTCTGAGGGGCCCTACTTCATACAGGCACACAGGTGGGTACTTGCTGATGGTGATGCTGTTTCTGGCATGCCCGTGCATAACTACACCACTCTAGGGGTGCTTGCAGAGCTGGAGCCTGATGGGGGAACAAGGATGCCTCCAGAGCATATGGACCCCTTTGCTATCAAATAAACAAGGATTGCTTTGCCAAATAAATAGTTCAGACTTCCAACTGGGAAAACACATGATGAATTATATCTGCTTCAGCTAGAAGGTTGAAAGTAATTTTTGGGATTCCTACTGCTGTGTCACGATCTCGTCTCAGTGAAGGGAGCTGTCTCCCATGAGAGGCCATTGCAGGGGCACAGCATTATACCTGCCAGCAGAAGGTCTGGCTATGGGAGCTGCATGATGAGGCAGGGGAGAATCAAGTGGGTGGCTTTGGGGCAGTACTTGGCAGCACTAAGAGCAGCCAGACCAAGATTTTCTGCTGTGCCTTGGTTTTGCTTTTTTCCCCTCTTAAGCCTTATCTTACTTTGTAATTTTTGCTCCTTGTACTTGTCACAGTAGGGGGAAGCAAGAGGGACTTCATTCAGCTTTGTCTCTTCCTGTCAGACAAGTGAGATGCCTATGTCACTGCAGCCCTGACCTTGTGGGGGTCCTTTGAAGTCACCATTCTCTGGCTTCTGATGGAATATTGCCTTAGCATTGCCCACACTACTGGCTGTGGCTTTAGGCACACAAGAGACCTGGAAAGGCTGCCACCCCCTTCTCTGCCAAAGGTGTGGTACAGCTGTCTGCAAGAGCAATTAGGCTAGAAATCCCTCTGGATAGGAGAAGCACTGGTGAAGATGGAGTAGGGTCCCCATAGATGAGGAGGGACCCTTAGGACATGTGATTTGAGCATCGTGATCCCTCAGCGAATTGGCGGCTGGTTCTCCTCGGTGTGCTACAAAAAGCTTTGAGGAGAAAAAATAATTTCATCTGCAGAGGCTTTAGATAACACTCACCCCACACTGACTTGTAGTGGGAGACTGATGGAGGGAGAGGCTCCCATGGGAGGTGTGTGGAAAACCAGCCTCCAAGCATCTCTGGCTGCAACTCCCACTTTAGCTCCTCGTGTCCCTGTGACCTTGGTTTGGCACAGAGTGAATACAAAGCGAGGAGCAGCTTAGTGCTCAGAAGTGTAGCTAGCTAACTACATCTGTCTTAGATCACCCTTCTGCAAGATCTACAGATTGCAAGGCAAGAATGGGGGTGGGGGGAGAGGATTTAGTCAGCCGATGAGCCTGGCTTCTATGTCTCTTTTAAGAAAGCGGATTTATTGGTATTAAACATGTCTCTCTTAATGTGGGTGATTTAAAATGGAAATTGCCTTTGAAAGGGGATTTCCTATTAACTAGCTGAGAAAGAAAAATAGGATAATACCATCATCCCTATACAGGGTCCATAGATGAGATGCTGGAACAGAATTATTTGGTTAACTGCTGCTTCTTCGGAAATTATAGCTTCTCTGACAGAGTGAGACTTGCTCAGATTCCTCTGTGAGGAATGGTTCTATAGATGCTTCCATAAAGTTATTTTTACAGGAAAAGCGGCGATTTTACTGAGTCCTTAGGGCTTGAGGTAAGAACACAATAAATAGTGATTCTGAGGGCATGTTCAGCAGTGTGTCCAGCTCTTGCAAGTGTTACATTTGGGGCCAGATGGAGACAGAGACACTAGAAGAGTGGACTGAGTATTCACTTTTGTTACCATGCAGTTAATGCCAATAAAAGCTTGGATTAGTTAACAATTTTAGTAAGAAAAATAAAGCCTTGTCTATACCCAAGTTTGCACTAGTTCAGTTCAGGTTGGCCCAGTTATCAATTTAATTAAGTCTATGCAGCCTCTTTATGTGGGAGGATTGATTTACTTAATCTGAACCCTTTTCAGTTAGCTTTGGTTAAAATACATCTTTACAAGGGCATGGCTGTACAGCCAATGGAGATGGAGGTGGATATGTGTAACCTAGGTCTGGACAGACCAAATCCAGAATTCCTATCAGCAATCTAGTGCACATGGGCTGATTAATGGCATCATTATATGCCACAATTAGGATTTTCTAATGTCAGTGTACTGTACCGTGGAGCAATGTAGACATGCCCTGTCAAACCTAACAATTTGGAAACCAACATCTTTCTCCAAGTCTCTCAGGACAAAAGGCAATGTGCGTTGGAAAGAAGTGGCCACTAAGTCTTCTGTCCCTAGATGGTCAACTTGGAGCAAACCATGGAGGTGATCCCAGCCCCTAATAGTGATACACCTGATAAAAACAGTGTGCCCTTTAGCTATTGGGGCTGCCCTCGTATGGCTACAGTCCCAGGCTGATGGTGCCAGCACGTGAGCCCCTGAGCTCAGCCTTCTCCTGGGGTGACTTCTGAGATTGCCCAAGGCAGTCTGGGGAGCCTTTCTCAGCTGTGCCGAGTGAAGACAGCAGTTGGCTCATCCTGAAATCTCCACCCCCTCTAAACTCAGCTGATTGCAGGCAGTAAGGCCAAGCCTTCAATTTCTCCTGAGTGCCATGAGTGCCTTCCAAGAGTTTACTGCCTCTCATTTGCTCACAGTATCTGCTTAAAAACTTCAGGAGAGTGAAGCAGAGAAATGACCTTCTGTCTCCATCTCCCTTGTACATGAAGCTATGTGGTTGTGAGACAAGGGATTTGGTGTTTGGGATCCGCTAGTGCTGGTCCCAGGAGGTGCTGTGACTGGCACCTGAATAAAAGCAGAAAGACAGAATAAAGAGCAGCAATTAGTCACTTCTGGATCTTGCTGCTGTGTGTTTGTCTCCTGCCATTGTGGTTTACAGCCCCTAAGGAATTTGTTCCAAAGGTGGCCAGCTGGGGTGTGCCTGCCCTGTGGCTCTGGTGGCTGGTTGAACCACCAGGATGATCATGTCATTGCATCTGCTGAAAGCCTGCAAGGACAAGGTGTGTTTCCAAAGGCAGATAAAAACATTTTGTTTCATTTGAAAGAGTGGGGTGAGCCTGGAGGAGATACTCTGTGTGTTGCAACAGTCCTGTGGAGCAGAAGGAGGACTTTAAGGCAGGTAGTGGGCACTTGAATGATTTGTCTTGGTCTGTTGAGAGGGAGCTGACCTTTAGTATGTTGCATAGAATGATAATTTAGGTTGGAAGTGGCAGGAGTGCCTGGGATGGTGCTGTTGGTTGATGAGGGAAGAGAAGAGGATGGATCTGAGTGGGACTGAGCTATGGCTGGATGGAAGAGACGCTAAGAGACAAAATGGTGTCAGGCCCATAAGCTTTGGAGTGGGCTTGCAACGGGCTGCTGTGGTCTGCCATGGTTGGCTGCTTGGAGGATTCATGTTGCTTGGCAACCCTGTTGTCACCGTTCGGATGCAATATCCAAGGAGGGGACGCTTTGGTGAATACTCACTGGGAGGAGAAGGGGGAGCTGGGCCACAAGGGTGGGTACAATAACCACGGTGGAGATCCGAAGCTGGTGAGCACCTTGGTGCTGTACAGGGATGTGGGCAGAGCAAGTGACGAGGAGGATGGGCACCCTGTTTTGGTACTGACCAGGGTTTTGAAGAGATACATGGAACATGAGTGAGTGGGGATTGTGGAGCAGGCCTCCTCATGCCCTTGTGAAGGCATGCTGGTCTGTGCAGCCAGCATGGTCCTTCTCAGAATTTTGGGCTCAAAGACCCTGTGGAGCATACTTCCATGCCTCTGCAGGAATTGACAGAGGACAGGAAGGCAGTGGGACAGATTGCTCAGAGAGGCTGTGCAGTCTTTATCCCTGGATATTTTCAAGATTCATCTGGATAAAGACCTAAGCAACTGGTTCTGGTCTCCCAAGTGACCCTGTTTGGAGCAGGAGATTGGGGACTAGAACCTCCTGAGGCCCCTCCCAGCCTGAATTATCTGTGATCCTATGACTGCCTGGTTTGTGAGGAGGGGCTGCTGTTACTTTGTGCTGTAAGATGCCCACAGACCTCAGGCCAAGCACCTCTACCAAGTATGGCCATTTCCAGTGGGGATTCCTGCAGCCACTTGCACAGTCCTCCTCCCTTCTTCCTTGAAGATTTACATGTTTGGAATAATGACAGTTGAAGTCAGACTTCTCTGCAGCTGTTATGGTCCCCTAGTCTTTTTTTAGTATTCTCAGAAAGGAAAAATTCTCAGTTTGCATTTTTGGGGGATAAAGGCTGAGGGATACAGTGGGAATTGCCTGAGAAAAAGAGAATAGGTTGAACTCAGCTGTTAACTTTATGTTACCTCCTGTAACATAAAGTATGTATGTATGCTTGCACTCAACCCCAATCATCTTATCCTATTGCATGCTTTTTGTCAGGGATCCTTTGATGTGGGCTGCTGGCTTTTCTTCTGATGGGGACCTGGTCTGGGACCAAGGCGTTTTCCAGAATCCTGTCTATTCTCATCTCTGGGACCCAGTATATCTGGCAGAGAGAAAAGCAATTCTGTCCCCCTTGTTTTTTAGGCACTATTTAGATTTTTTTTCCCCACCTGCAGGTGACTGACCCTGATTCCTGCTTCTGTGCTGTAGACCATCAGTTCTGGGAGACATGGACCAACACTCCACAGGTTCATGTTCTCTGCATCTCTAAGGCCAGCAGCAGCAGCATGTACAGGTGCTTGTATACATGTGAAGATCTTCTGAGTTGCTGTCCCGTGAATTTGCACACATCCAAGACTGCTAGCGTGCAGCCTTTAAGGCCAAGGGTGCAGAGGGACACCTATCAGCTTCTGTTAATGGGTAGCATCCTTAGTTCATCACTGAGGCTGTCACAGAAGAGGAAAGCACTGTCATGATGCTCACTTTTTATCCCATCTTGATGTGCCCCATGTCACTGCACACCTTGTAGTGTCCCAAAGGGAGTACTAACAGTTTTAGTCAAACAAATTCTCCAGTTGCTGGGCCCATGGCTCTACAAATTGTCAGCCTGAGGTGATAGCTCACCAAATGAAGAAAAAAGAGTCCTATGCCATTATAACATAGGGAGTAATGAATGGTTGAATAGGATGTTTGACCTTCTCTATGGGTATTAATGCAGGCAATGTTGGGTGTGTGTTGGATGCCTACGTAGTCAGGAATTCTCTTTGTTGTCATGGCCAGGTGAGGCTTTTTTCTGCCTGTGGACAATAATTTTCTAGCACATATCCACCAACCTGCATTCCAAATGATGCAGCTTATCCTAATTCTTGCATCTCTTTCTGGCTATTTCTGGCCATCACGAACATTGCACTACGCCTTCAGGTCCTGTTGCCCTACCATAATGTGCATGTTCAGTCAGTCACCTCTAACAGCATCCCAGGGTTTGGTGACATTTCTGTACCCTGTTCTGGACACCACAAGACAGTGAGGCCAACAAGGAGCCATTTCATCAACGCTGGATTTGCTGAAGTCAAACCTACCTCTGCTCAGCCCAACCACATCACCAGTATTGGTGGCTCCTGGTAAGTAAAGGTTTCTTTTGGTAATATAAATGTCCAAGGCAGAAAGGAAGTGAATGTAATTCAGTTAGGATTGACCAGTCATAGAATCACAGAACAAGCTGAATTGGAAGGGACCCACAGGGACCATCAAGCCCAACTCCTGGCCCTGCACAGGATCCCAAGAGTCACACCATGTGCCTGAGAGTATTGTCCAAACGCTTCTTCAACTCTGTCAGCCTTGGTGCTGTGACCACTTCCCTGGGGAGCCTGTTCCAGTGCCCAAACCAGTGCCCTCTGGGTGAGAAACCTTTTCCTAATATGACACCTAAACAACACCTGACATAAAGTCATAGTTTTGCCAAATACTGATCTCCTCATTACCCTCTCCCAGCATCTCTCTTCTCTCTGCATCCCCTGAGCTGTCACAAGGAAAAATATAACTGAGACACAGACCCTCTCTAATGTTTTTGAAGATGAAAATATCTGGGGAAAGTGGCATTAGTGATACCTCTCTTCCCTGTGTTTTTACTTCATTGGATTGTGGACTGTCCCTTTGTTGTCTGTGACACTGAGACAGTGTTCTCTGCAGAGGCTGGGCTACAACAAAAACCCTGTTAGGCAAAAGATGGGGGCCTAAGAAAGTTGAGTCATGCACAAGACACCAGTCAGTTTATGACAAAAAATGTACAATTCCTTCAGGTAGCATGAAAACACTTGGCTGTCCTTGGCCTAGTATAAGAACATGACCAACAGGGGCACAACAGCCTGCAGGTTCCCTCTTTGTCAGCATGGGAAAGCCTGGTGGCACATCAAGCCCAGGGTTCTGACTCTTGACTGACATATGGGCTGGAGCAGAGATGTCCAGCTGCATTTTTGCCAGGGGAACAAGCCATAACTCCACAGGAGTTTAATGTACTTGCACTTAAAGGGCACAACAAATGACAAATGGCCTTGTTGTAAACCCACAGAATACAGTCACAGATTTCCCTCTACTCAGGCAAACCTATCTACAAGCACCACAGGAAGCCAAGATTTTCACTGTGAGCTGCTTTAAGCTGTCCTTCCAATAAATGTTGCCTTGCTGTAATGCCCAGCCTCCGTCCTTGGACTGGGAAAGTTGCCAGGGTGTGGCCAGAGCTCTAGGTGGACATTTTCTCAAGATGATGAGGGAAGAGGAACAGAACATCGTGTGCTTTTCTGAATTCGGTGAGGAAAAGGCCTAGCCCATGCACAGCAAGGGTCCATATTTTACATTTTCCCACTGTCAGGGCATAGAAACACAATCAGCCCTTGAATCCTGGAAGTAACATGGCAGGTAGAGGGCATACTTACAGACTTGCTGGAGGATGGAGGCTGGTCAGGTGAAGATAACCCTGGCTCTGAGTCCATAATCACCGTGAAGGTGAAAGAGAACTTATATTTGAGTGAGTCAGGTTTACAGCTGATGTAAAAAACCCACCAAACAAACAAACAAAGAGGAAAAAGTCACAGCATGAGACATTTTGTGAATAGTGCATGCCATTAAAATGCTGAGGTTTGAGTTTGGGTCAGACCTAACAGGAGAGCAAAAATGGGCTGCTGGGCTTCAAAGCTGTTGAGACAAATGCCTCCATTTCAATTTGATGGTAGATTAAAAGATGCAGCTGAAGTGTACTAGAGGTCTTTTGCTTATTGCCTCTTCCTAGATGTCTAAGTAAAGGAGAAGAGAAGGTGGCAGTTTTCTTTAGAATATAGAGTAATCTGACAGAAATCTTAATGTTTCTTCCAGCCAGAGGGCTGAATTATTGAGTCAGCTGGCTCACTTGGAAACAGCTCAAGCAAAAGAAATCTATCTCCATTTGCATAACGTAATTTGCCAAGGGTAGGTCTCATTTTATCAGGAAGGTGTGGTGGTGATGGAGCAGCAGGATAACCTCACTTGCTGTAGGCAGATATTCTCTCCCGGGACTGTGAATATTCAGGCTTAGCACATGCTTTTCCATATTTTGAATTAATGAGACTACCAAATAAATGGGCAGAGGAGCAGGTGACCCTAATGCTGCTGGCTCTCAACTGACCATGGACAGCGATTTTCAGAGCTACTTTTAAGCTCGTTAATGTCTCTCTTCTGTTTGCCCCCGGGCAAAGAGCTATCTTGGGGGACCACAGCTGCATGCTAACAGAAATAATTTTTCACTTGAAAGTGTGTCTAAAGAAAACATTTGTCTTAAATTAGATGGTCAATGCAAATGTACAATAAATGCTGTAGTGAGCACCTAACTCAAACCCAGTGAGAACATTTCCAGCTCAGAGGCTCTTGGCTTGCTGGTGAAATCATTCGTCCTTCTGTTTCAAGGAAGGATTTCAGGCCCATATTTCTGTGTTAGAAAAGTGACCTGCTTTTCTAACGTCATGCTGCTTCTTTTTCAGAATCCTTGTCAGTATAAATAATATTTTCCTTCTCTACCATGTCTTCCCCTGCACCCTCTTGGTGAGTTTTTTGTAATACCATCTGCTTCACCTGAAGGAGAAATGAGATGAACAGAGAGAGACTTGGTGCTGTTATCAACCCTGAACTTTCCCTGAACATAAGCAGGGGCTGTTAGGATGTCATGAACTAAGGGATTTTCAGAACTATGCCGACAGGGAGCCCAGCTGGTGATGCTAACCAGCCTGGTTATGCCACACCGACATTAAAGTGAATCCCTTTGCTGGATATACCCTCTCCATATGTACTTGTGTGTAATAAATGGTATCAAAAGTTCTGACAGAGCTTGCAGTGAAGGAGGGCACAGGAGATGGGTGGGGTTTTGTCTTTGTTTTCCATACATTGTTTCCCTGTGTAAAGGACTGGAAAGAATCTGTGGAGAAAAGATAGGAACCATGTTCCATGTTTTGGGAGGAAAATAGTAGTGATGCTTTGGTGACAGTATTTTTATGTCACAAGGTGTTTAAACAAAAAATGCATCCTTTAGGAGAAAACCAAATATTTGTGGACACTGCTGCTGTTAGATTTGGCCTCAGTGGTGACACATGTATTTTTAAGAGTGAAGGATTTATTTTTTTACCTGCAGTAACTTAATGTTCTAAGTGAGTTTATAATAGCACTGATTAACTGGTACCATTTAGTTTGAGTGAAATATCAGCTCTGATGTCTCTCTGTACTCTATTTTGCTCCAGACACTTATCAGTCTTGGAGCTATTTAACTTTACTTATTCTTTTCGTAGGAGGTGGTACATGTTTAGCAATGTCCCATTGAACAAGCGTTAAGGATTTGAAGCTGCAGATGTGAAGTTGAGGTATTCTGGGTAGTGTTAGGAAATCTGTGGAAAAGCAAGTAAAAAGCTAGAAATGTTCCATTGTTTCGTCTAGAGGCCATTGAAATGGAGTAGGGCTTACTAGCCACTTCACTAGCATGTAGGCCTTCTGGGTAAGAAAAAGAAATGTGCTTATTTATGATAGCACCAATACTGTAGAACTTTGACCCAACTGTAACACACGGGGCAAAGAAGTGGCATGTTATTAACTATTCTATTGTCTGCAACAAAGCAAGTTAAAAGGTGAAAGCCAGGGAACTTAAGTGACTGAAAACTTATTGCCCTGTATATTTGTAGTGGGCAGTTTCCCTTTTAATACTGGGGGCTGGGAAGTTTCTGGGCATGTGACCAGTTGAGCTTTTGCCTTTATGTGGATATTGTGTTAAAGATGAGACCATCTAGGTGAAGCGGATCCCTGAGGGTGCTTGCAGCAGCTCTCAGTAGCATGAGCAGTAAACTAGATAATTGGTGTGTTGGTTCTCATCCAATAATAATTTATTTCCTGGGAGCAACTTCAAAGCTTAATCCTAGAATTAAATCCCCTATTCCTCCTTGGGATTTTAATTTAGTTTTGAATGCTCTGATGGATCATCTCCTAGAACATTAAAGACAGCTTTCAGACATAAGGGTGATTTTCTGGCTGCTGTATGCCCTGTATGGAGAATAGGTGAATGCAGGTACTTTCCTGAAGAAACTCTTCTGTAGCTTTTCATCACGATAAGCTGGCAAAAGCCACACTTTATCTTTTACTGAAAGCGGTTTTTCAGTTTCCTTTAAAGCGTGAAGGCAATCTGCCTAATCCATTTTGCAGCTCTTCCAGTGAAGAGAGTCATCACTTGAATCTGGAGAGAACCAGTAAGATTTTCATCAACCAGAAAGTTGATTTTAGAAAAAAAGCTCAGATAATCTGTTTGTCTTGTTAGCGTTGGAACAGGATGGAGATGACTGCCAGGAGGGTTGTGGTTTCCCATTCATTCAAGTGTGTCAGGAGACTGTATCTTGTTAAGACCAGTGAGATGGGACAAAATCTCCAGCCACTGGAATGATCTTTGCACCCCAGAGGTGGAGAAGAAAGGCATCTTCCTCAGAGTGATGCAAGGCAGTGAGTGCTTCAGCCTTTCCTTTCTGCTTCTGCATGGCAGGGTAAAAGGGATGGTGTCTATGGCTAATGTTTGTACCATTCTTTGATGAAATACAGTACTGCATTTTATGTTAATTACTATTTATTATTAGATAGATGTGGTGCCTTTTGACAGATAGTATCTTCAGTCTGGGTGTGCTATAGGAAGAAGAGCCATGTATCATCTTAGAGAAGTGACAGTGTCAGTTTGAAATCCTGGCTGTACTTCTGCAGTTCAAAAATAACACATTTCCATTTGAAAGAACAAACTCCACAGTTTCTTAGTTTAATGTGCCTGTATTTCATACATAAATGACCATCCAGGAAAACCAATTTCAGTGAGCCTGACATTCCATACTCAAAATAATAAAACAAGTCTATAAAGACACAGAGAAAGCTATTTCTCCTTTAATCTGCTTCACATTGTTTTTGATTCTGCATGACAAAAAACCAGTCTGCTAGTTGTTAGAATTTCTGGGGCAGACTGACCATGGCAGAGACAGTAGGGGATGCTGCAACTATTGCAATGTAAAATGATGAGAGCTCTGCTAAGTGTCCTGGTATGACAGCTGAGACAACATGTGTAACACTTCAAAGCAACCACAGCAGTGTTCACAATTCCCTTCTGCTGGGCTGCTGGCAGGATGAGTGTCCTCCAAGTAGCAAACGAAGTGATCAGTCTCCTTGTGCCCAGGTGTCCTTGCAAAAGACTGATGAGATCTCCCCACCCAGTGGCTTCTGGCTCAATCTTGCTCTAGCATCTCTTGGCCCTGAACCATGTGCAAAAGAGAGAAGACAGGTTTCATGCCAAAATTTAGCTGAGTCCTTCAGCCAGGTGCTTGTGCCACTCTCAGGTTTGTATGCTTGTTTCTCCATTTGCTTTCCCTTTAATTAGCTAATTAAATTTCTTCCATGCTGTTCTTTATGAATCACTACATGGCATCTTTGTTTGTGGACCTGCATGGCCAATGTTATGGTGATCTTCCAAAACTGACATAGGCCTGGTATCTGAATACCAGGGCATGCACATAGACATATTCAGCCACTTTATAATCTGTGTGGCTGAGTAGAGCAGGGCACAGAGCACCGTGTAAAAGCAGCTGGAGTCTTGGTTACCATGCTCTGCAGCCCATGTGCAAACACCCAAAGGAGCGCTACTACGAAAAACCTTTTTATGGTGTGAATTATCCAGAACAATTGATCCATTACATTAACTATAAGAAATTGTTTTCCATAGACACGGCTTTCCTTCTACTAATGCCAGTGTGTCTGTGCTTGAGCAGAGGACCTATGAAGTGGCAGTCTCTTCCCTTAGCTACAGACCCCATTTATCTAGAGCCCTGAAAATAGACTGTGATTTCATGAAGTCAGCAGGGGTCAAAGGGTCTTTGACTAAGGCTCAAAGCTACTTTGGTCCCTGTCAGTGCTGGCAGAGGCTGTTCTGTTGTGACAGAATGGCTCTGCTGGATTGCATCCTCCCCAGCATCATCACTGCCACATCCAGCCCCGGTTGCTTTTGATATAAGAACTTTCATTCACATTCTTTTATCTTAGGCAGGACAAAAATAATACAGCCCTTAATTTATAGTAAACATGGACCTGTTTAAAATAAATCCCTCAATTTGTCTTACAAATAACATTTAAATGTTTTTGAATTGAAGAGATGTTTGAAAAACCGTTTCATATCAGAGATGCTATTTGTTTCATTTTATGCAGTTTATTCATCTCAGTTGATTGGAGAAAAAAATAAAAAAAGCCTACCCCAGCTAGTGAGAGTAAACCCTGCCACAGTACTGTGCTGCTGTAGATTTTGCAACATTTTTTTTTATTTGGAGCCAACCTCCACACACATTATTTACAATAACTATTACATCTTAATATAAAAATAATTTGGGTATTAGATGCTATGCAAAATCTTGAGGAGATAATTCTGAAGCAATTGGCATTTTTATGTGCCTGATTTCAAACTTGTAATTGAGCCTGATTTCTTTAGTCAAGGGGAACACACCCATTTTGTCTGAAAAAAATTGTTGAATTGGACACTCAGGCCCCTAATCACTATAGGGAACTTAGCCCTTATGATTTATTTAAGAAGGAATTCTAAATATACACATGTATTATGTTTATGCAAGATGTGCATGGATATCTATCAAGTAGAAAGGCAACTAGTCTCATCCTTAAAAGTAAACAAGGCTTTCATGTACCATGTAACTGTGGAGTTGTGTAGTTTTATAAAGAAAAACAGTTGATGAATTCCTTCATCTTAAGATCACAGAGAATTATAACCTTAAACATTGCTGACTTGCTTAAAATGATTGCAGCCCCTTCTCAGAAATTGTTCCTAGAAATACTTCTTAACCCTCCATTTTGTGTTTCTAAGTAATATGCTGGATGAAAACCACTCCCTCTCTTTTCGTCAAGCTCCTTGTCTGCTTGTTTCATCCAGAAGAATGCAGGAGGACTTGTAAAGTCATAGTTTATCTCTTCTTGCCATATAGAAAGGAAAAAACATCCCTTGGCCAAATCATATTTGCTATTCCTGTATCACTGTTATCAGTGAAAGGAATGGCAAAGTCAAATGACTAATATCTTCAGCTATTAGCAGCTTCTGTATGTAAGTATCACTCTACAGTTCTTTTCTCCAACTGTTCTCAGATAATTTCAGATTACTTTAGGCTTTGGCTAATATGTCTTCCATTTTTGCTGAAATTAGAATGCAAAATATCATAGTCACTTTTTAAAGCATGCCTAAAAATGTTAGGAAAATCTTTCTTACAGGAGAACAGCCCTTACCAGCACCCTCAGGAAGATCCAGGCTGTCAAAATGAAAATATTGGTGACTGCTTTTGTCAAAGAGCTCAAGCACAGATTGGTATTGCTTGTGGTCACTGCAGCTACATGAAAAAATATCACTGTACACACACTACACATGGAAACAGAAATTCATTCAAGCTCCAGATGGCATATTGATATAGATGCACGCAGTGCTACAGCCACATTGCTGTCCATTACCTTCCCTACAGACCAGCAAACTCTATTTGGAGCATGTGGATCGATTCTGAGGTACAAACTGAGAAAGAACCTAGGGGTTAAGAGAGAGTCCACAGCTGCTGTGGCTCTTGTAGGAGGATTTCCTCCCTCAGAAACCTTGGCCAAATGAATGTTTTGCCCTGCAAATACATACCTGCAACAAAGGTCTAGCATTGAGTGCTCATCCGCTCGCTGGAACACAATTCTTTGGCATGTGGGGTTCAGCCCTCCTTGCCTGTCTTTTGAGCAGCATCTTCCTCACTGCTCCTGGACATAGAGAATGCTAGGTAGGTCCAAGCAAGTGCGTGTTCCTTGGAGGGTGCTTTCAGTGAGAGGGGTGCAAAGGCTGGACAATGCAGTGTGCATCGGCACTGAAGCACAGCATGTGATGTTCGGCCTGGGGTCTGATTTCCTGCAAGACAAGTGTAGCTGGCAGGGAAGCATGGGGAGGGCTTTCCTCAGCGCTCTTATTTATAGGGTGTCACCAAGGACCATCTGAGCTCTTCCAAATCTCCTACCAAGACTCAGACATTGGAAGGGTGGGTGTTTGCAGCCCTAGAGTGACTACACATCCTGAAGGCTGCTCTTGACACTTCCACCTGGAAGGGGTTTGCTTTGTTACCCACTCTGGCTTTTCCTGGTAGGGCGCAAGACTTACCCTAGGGCCATTCTCTGGTGCAGAGAGGGGTAGGTGGGCACGCTCTGCTCAGGCCACCCATGGCACAGGAGGGGACAGGGATGGATCTGTGACCACAGAGTGGATTGCCCTGGCTCAATGAGGCTGAGAGCACCATGGGGTGCAAGGGTGCAGGCATCCATGGGCAGGGTAGGATGAGGATGAAGACACGAGTGCCTTTCTGTTCAGGCTGATTTCACGTTTCTTAGCTTCCAAGGGGCTCTGAGAATAGCAATTAAAGTACCGGGCTTAATTGTGGAGTATCCAATTTGGATATTAGCGTTATCTCTGCTCTCACTGCTTTCTTTTCGTTCGGATCCAATTCTGCTGCCTGCCTGCTGGCTGTGTGCCCGTTCCTTTCTTCTCATTATTACTATTTTATGGTTATTGTTAATACATTTTTTTTAAGCATTCCTACTCTCGTTGCTTCCAAACACGCGGGTCGCGGTCCGGGAGGGCGCCGGTCGCAGGGAGCCCCGGGCGGTCCCCGCGGGGCTGCGGCGGCGGCTCGGCTCGGCTCGGCTCGGCTCGGCTCGGCCCGGCCCGGCCCGGCCCGGCTCGGCCGGAGACACAGGTGCCGCCCGGGCACGGGCTCCCCTTCGCCCCCGCCGGAGGCCGAGACCTGCTGCCTCCGGCAGTGGGCAGGGGTTGGTCTCCCGTTGCCCGTACTGTCCTTCCTCCTCGTCTTCTCCCCCCGTTTCCCCCACTGCTCACTCGCACAGCTTTCCCTCCCCACCCCTTGATATTTCCCCTTCCCCACCATTTTCCGCGGGTATATTTAATTATTATTAATTATTAAGCTGATTTATTAATTCACCTTCCCATGCTTTCCCCACCTCCGGGAAGCATTCTCGGAGCTTTAATATTGCAGAGATTTTTTTAAAATGTATTTTTAGAGTGATGCTCTGAGCGCTTCCACCTCCCCGCCCCTCATCTCCCACCCGGCCAGTACCAGATAAGAGAATGAAGAAGTTGAGCATGTCTGAGGCGGATCAGCCTTGCAGGCAGAGAGGGGGGCAGTAGCTACTCAGAGCAGCCCGAATGCTTGAAGCAGGATTTGCTGGTATGTATGTGGGTCTGGATTTTATGACAGCTCTAAGTGTGAATCTTTTACCGAGCGAGAAAGGAGGGGAAAATAAATAAATATCTGCGGCTTCATTAAATAAATGCCTGCATAGCTGTAAGCCCTGTCCGGCTGTGCTGGAGGAGGTGGTGGTGGGGACACTCCCAGCCATCCACCCACCCCTAGGAGAGAAAAAAGCCCGGAGAGCCGAGGGTTGTGTTGCCGGGGCCGAAGGAGGCGGGGGTCGCGCAGTGCAGCCCGGGCCGTGGCAGGTGCAGCAGCCCCCGGTGCCCGCACCCCGTGGCGGTGCGTGTGCGCCCAGCGCGCCCCGCGCTGCCCCTGGAGCGGAGCGCGGCGGGCAGCGGTGCCGGCAGCACTGCAGAGGGGTGGGCACGGCCCTCGCCAGCCCTCGGGGGCTGGGCCCGGGGGTGGGCGAAATGCTGTGCGTGCATGGGGAGGGGGCCGCGGGGGGTGGGGGGGAGCCGCTTTCTCTCCGCGATTCACATCGCGCCCGCTTTCTCGTCTCGTATGCATGCCTATCCCGGGAATGGTGTAGTCAGCCCGTATCTGAATTATTTATAGACTCGTGCCAGCTGTTTTTTTTTTTTTTTTTAATATTTTTTTTTTAAATTCCTCTTGTGTGCATTATTGGGAAATGCGTTTTGCCTTCCTTTCTTCTCAATATATTAATGTCTTTGTTGGGGAGCGTTTGCTATCCCCTTCAGATCCCTCTAACACAAAATTGATGCTTATTTTTCCCTTCAGGAAGGGGACGCTTTGAGGATAATCATGCTTCACAGAAGAACGGCACCGACCTCCAGTTGCATTAAACACAACCTCCTCCACTAGGGCTCCAGGAAAAAAAAAAAAAAGAGAGAATAATTATAAGAATAATCATTAAAAAGGCGAAAGGAATGCTTACTCTGGAACCTGCATTTGACGATCCTCACCACTCGCGCTGAATATCCTCTGAAGTGATTCTCTCCAGCTTTTGAATTTGCACCGCTTCAAGACGCAAGATTGCCACAAAGAAACCTCTATTTTTTTTACAGCCAAATAGGATTGTTTTTTAACTCATTCCCCTACGTTTGCCCCCGACCCTTATTCTTCTTATGTGGATATGCAAGCAAGAAGAGGAGACTGGACATTCCCAACATGCTCTCTCCCTTGATCTGTCCGTCTAGAGGTTCTGCTTCTACAAACCAAGGTAGGGAAATTCCTGTTTCTGTGGTTTTGCTTGCAGCTCGTTTTAGTACGCGGGTTTGCCCAGGGAAGATCACTCACGGCAGAACAAAAGGTTTAGGGATGCTGCTTTTAGAAGCAGATAGAGGCAAAAAAAACCCCCCAACATTCACCAGACATGTTGATTCCCTCTTGGCTCATCAAATAGGACACGAAGAGAAGGCGAAAGGGTTTGACTCAGGTACCACGTTGCGAATTGGGGGAAAGTCCCTTGTGATTTTTTTTTTGGGGGGGTGGGCAGCTGGGGTCGGGGGAGACACGGGAGGAGGAACACGGCTTTGGAAATGGGTGAAAACGAAAATAATTTTCATCCATCCACCCGCAGCGTGCCTCCTCCTTTTCACTGGTCCAGCAGCTCCTTGCCATGCTTTGATGTGAAAGCAGAGCTGGTCAGGAACAACGGGACGTAGAAACCCGCTTGTTGCCGGGGAGGGTGGTGCATTACTGAAAACCCACGCCGGCCTCTCGATCGTGAGCGGCCTAACGCGGGGGCCGGGGCCGGGGCCCGGGGAGTGGCCGGGGCCGCCCCTGGCACCGCGGCAGGAGCCCGCCCAGCGCCGGGGCGAGTGCGCCTGCTTGCGTGGAGGTGGAGGGCTATTTTAAGTCCAAGCACGTCAAGCGACTTAGCCTGAACCTACGAGGCGCTGTATTCAGGCAACTTCACGTGTTTTAATTTATCCCCGTCCCCCTGGTGCTATCAGCGGGCATCGTGGCCCCTCTCCGCCTCGCCCCATCCTTCCCCCTCCACATCCACCGCGCCTTGCGCCCCGGGTCCCCGCGCCGGCAGCCCCTTCCCCAGCCCGCTCGGGAGGGATGCAAAATGGCTATCGTGCCATCGCTCGGCTGTAGATACGCGAGAGATACCGGTGCACCCCGACCGTAACGCGACATGTGAGTCTTTCCGTAAGATGGTGGCAAGACAAAGGGAGCCGGGGGGTGCGGGAGCGCCGGGCACAAGGTGTTGAACGTCTCGGGGTTATTTTAAGCCTCAGCCCGTGCCCGCCGCGCCGCTTCGCCCGTCACGCGTGGGTCTGCGCGCCCCCACGCCGGGAGAGGCGGGGGAAGGGTGAGCTGGTGCACAGCCCCCCGGGGGCGGACCCCCAGCACCCTCACCCGCATCGCCAGCCCCCCGCCCAGGCTCCTCCGAGCCGCCTCTCCCTTCCACACCGGGAGCTTGGCGGTGGGTGGGGGGCGGCAGGAGGAGCGGGAGGCGCACCCCAAAGCAGAGGGAGGAAGAAGGGGGGTCATCCTCCAGCCCTGCTGCGGGGTGGGGCAAGCCTTGAGGCACTCTGAGCCCTTGATGCATCCCGAGCATGCCGAGGCGGGGGCGCGCCTTCCCTACCACCTCCTTTGCCTGCATCCTTCCAGTAGCTCCTTGCCACATTTCTGGGGGGGGGGGGGGGGGGTTTGTCGGCCTATTGTTAAAAACCAGGAGCAGTTCCGCGTGAAGGGGTTGAGAGCCACCTTTCCTGACATATTCTGGCTGTGCTTCTATAAATACCTAAGGCTTCCCAGGGTATCCGCGCCTGGATCCTCCCTGCCTGAGCTCTCCCTCCCTCGCCGCAAGTGGGAGTAGAAAGTTTACCTGTGCGGAGAGGAGGGCGTGTGGGAGCCTTTCCCCCGTTTTCCGAAGGAATTTCTCAGGCCTCGCTGCTCCTGGATCTTCCCAGGACCCCAGCACCGAACTGGTGGGGGATTGTAGCCCCTTTCATCGGCCATCGCTTACCCCTGAGAGCCCCTAAAAGCACAAACCCCGGGGGGGGATGCACGGAGAGGGGAAGGTGGGCTCAGTCCCTGCCCCTCTGCCCCCTACTCTGGGTTTTGCAGGCACATCGGACGGCAGAGGGGAAGGTTTTCTCGGCTGCCTGGCCGTGGGCAGCGGGCCCGGGCTGCCCGCTCCCCTCGAGCGGTGCCCAGCTCTGTCTGCCCGCTGCCTGCCACTGCCGCCAGCCCTGCCCGCGGGGCACCCGGCCCGAGCGGGTGCCGCATCCCTGCCACAGCCCTTCCTAGCCAGGGCCAGGCCAGGCTCCTGCAGAGGTGGAGCAGGGCAGGTGGGACTTGGGGAGGGGTCTTAAAGCTTTGATGCTCGGCCGCGGGAGCCAGGAGCACCGGCCCACATCCTCACTCCTTACTGCCCAGTCTCTCTGGCTGCTGCCTTTACCTGTGACTTTTCCTCATCTTCTCCAGTGTGGGCAAAAGGAGATGTCCACTACCATTGCTTTCCCCACCATCAAGCACAGCTACCTCAGGCTTTGCAAGCAGTGTATGGAGGCAGCTGATCCCACCTGAGCTGCCCCTTGGGCGGGCAGGAAGGGCTGGGCATGCAACACTGCCAGCTCATGGGGTGCTAGTGCTGTCCCACACCCCCAAGGCCTTGGGGAGCAGAGCAGGGACACAGCGCCCTGCCGTGTTGGGTGACCTGGTGTGCCCCAGCTGCAGCTCTGCAGAGAGCAGCAGTTTGTTCGTGGGTGCAGGGTGCTCTGCAAGAGGGGAGGTGTGGGTGTGGGCAATTTTCACCTGCTCACCCACGCCGCCCCAAAGCAGCAGCTCTTGTCGCCTCCATATATCTTGCTTTTCTTTGGTCCCTCACCACACCAGCTTGTCTCCCGGTCCTGGGTGGAGGTCTCAGGGGTGGAAGATGATGGAACAGGTTGAAGGCAGAGTGAGGAAACAGCCTGGGGATGGTGAGATTTGTTTCAACTTCCTCTTGGCTCAGTCATTGTTACACAGGTATCAATGCAGATCTCAACAGAGAAAAGGAAGGAAGCATGGTGAAAGCCACAGCTCCTCTTCCCAGGGAGCCTGGGCTCTGATCTGTTGGCACACCTGCTGCACCAGCCAGTTCAACTTGTGTCAGTCCTGGTGCCTGTTGTGATCCCTGTGCCAGTGAGACCATTGCTGAGCAAAGGAAGGTGTCAGCAGCGGCACCCAGCCGTCCTGTTCTGGGCAAGGGTCTCATGATAGCAAGATTGTTGGCTGAGTTCTATATTTCACCTGTACATGCCAGAACACCACGCAAGAGATCACAGAGAGGTGGAAAATACAGAACAGGGGCAAAAATCCCAAGCTGCCGTCCCCATCTAATAACTGACGCTTTCACTCGTATTATCCTCATTTTGGATTTCCAGCTGTCCATGTATAAAAAGTCTATCAACCTATGAACAAGCACCTGATCCCCAACCCCTAACCTACAGGGAGAAAAGGTGATGGAATTAATTTATATTTCATCTTGCTGGGGCTGTTTCTCGTGCTTGGTTTGGAAGAGGGCAGGTGCTCCTGGCACCGCTCGCTTCCGGTGCCAGAGCTGTGGAGCTGTGCTTGGATTCCCACACTGGACTCACATTGCCTGGGTTGGCACCAGCAATCGCTCTCTCTGCAGTACCATGTGGGAGGTCTGGATTTGATTCCTGGTGCTGTTTTTCATTCCCCCAAGCTGGCAGAGGGTGGGAGCACTGTACAGATAGCACTGCTTGTATCTGCAATGGGCTCCATTCCACATTCCCATCCTTAGGATGCACAAAAGCTGCCTATGAGAGTCCAGACTGAGGTCTGCTCCCAAAAGGCTTAATCTTCTTGGCCTTTAGGGAGGCTGCAGCTCTACCCTGCCTGTACTCTACTCAGCAGTGTGGTTTGGTGGGCAGTGGTGAAAGCTATCTTGCGGCTGGAGAACACGCAGAGGGTTTTTGGAATTTTTTCAGTTTTCTTTTTGTAAGCTGCAATTAATCACAAAAAATTGGATTAGTTAATATGAAAGATGGACTAGATGATCTTTCTGAGCAAAATGGCTCAGGGTATTGTGATTGCCTAATCCACCATGGAATGCTCGTGGTACCCACTCTGCCTGACATCAGGGCTCTAGGCCTGCCTGACTCTCCTGCAATTCTGTGATTAGCTTTCTTTGATATTTATTTATACTTGAGAGAAAAGTGGTTGGGAGAAGCACAGCTGATCAGTTATCTGCTATTACCCTGATCTGTCCTCTGTCTGTCCATCCACAAGAACTCTTTACACCAAAGTGAGTCAACTTATTAATTGTCGCTTTGCTGCAGTCAGACAGACTCGCTGCTGCCTTGGGTACCTCCCTGCGTAAAATGAAATGGCAGTTTGAAGATCACAGCACTGAAATATGTAGAGGGGAATCAGAGGAAAATAAGATATTTGACGCTAAGCATGGCCCACCTGCTACTACTGTCTTGTTCCTTCTTACAAGTTTTGTCTTTCTGCTTTCTGCTTTTTGCTTACAAGGCAAAGTGCCTTGTAATGGGAACTAAAAAACCCATTTCTCCAACCACAAAGGGGGCTCCACCATCCCTCTGACCTACCTTTCTTGCTTGTCTGTTTATCTAAAGAGAGGAAAGAAGGTTCCTGGCAGCTATGGATTGGTGCTCACTCTGGCAAAATTAGTGCCATGGTGCTAAGTGCCTGGGAACTAGGAGATTGATCTGACCAGGTTAAATGTTAAAGCTACCTTTCATGCTGGGAAAAAAAAATCCAAGCAAACCCATCCTTTATTGTTCAGGAGCTCGTTGCTTCCTTAAGTTGCAAACCACAAGCTCCCAGCTAGAACTGTACGTCGGGGTGTGAACTGGTGTGTGTAGAAGTTGACCAAGTGCAGGGTGGTGATCTGTGCAAACCAGGCAGCATATCTCCATGTGCCTGAGGTCACTGCAGAGAAAAAAATCCCCTCTCTATGCACTCAGAAACAAATATATGGCACAAAGCAATGTGCAAACTGTGCAAATTCAAATTCAATTCAAACCATGGCTAATTTGGACCTCTAGAGGCAAGGCTGCCTTTTATTCAATGTTTTCTTGGAAACAGAAGAGAACACTGACTCTGGGCAGGAGAAGGGACAGAATTCTCTTTATAAAATTTTTACGTATATATTGAATATGCTTCATGTGAGAAGAATAAAAACACTTATTTTTCCATACCCAGGGTCACAAAAAAAAGTGAAGAGTGAAAGGGTATGTGTTCTGAGACTCACTGCCAGCTCATCTTCCCAATACAGCTAGTATTTTTAGACTGCAAAGTATGCTGGGTGACTCTTCTCCGTTTCTAACACAAACAATTGAAGACCATGTTTTATATCAATACATATAGTCTAGATATATCAATATAGATTAATTGATTAAACATCGGGGGGAAAAGAAATTTTGAATGAGAGTGATTATGGGCACAAAGTGAAAGGGATACTAGCCTGAGATCTCTGCACCATTCACTCCCTATACCTCAAAACCCATCCACAAGGAAGGTTCCAAACTGAAAAGAGTCACTGAAAGTGGCTGAGGTAAAAGGTTAGATTGCTAGCTCTGAATACTGAAGATGTTTCTGTATTCCCAGAGCATGTACAGTATTACTAACATTGGTGTGCAAGGCTGTGCTGAAACATGTATAAGAAAGAAACACTCTAAAGGGAAAAATGTGAATTTGATCTTCATGTTTGGTGGCTTATCTGTACTAATTGCTCCTCCACTAAAACAGGTGCAGGGCCACCAGGTTGTCTGGCCTGATTAATCCATGGGATATAATTATGTCACTCCTGCACACCCCTGGCATTTTGGGGTTGTAGGAGCTCACCTCCAATTAACTGTCCATGTGACAAACTCTTAAATTGCTTCTCAAGGTAGCACTCAGCCTGCTCTACTTTGTCTGTGTGTAGCTATTTAGTTATGGTAACAGTTCTTGCTTACTGTACTTCCAGTCTGGATTTTCAAACACAGATCAAGGAATTAAGCAGTGTAGCTACCACCATGCTCCTCCAAACCCACTGCCCAGCCCGTGTGTGAGCTCTGTGTACAATCCTGGTTTGTTCAAAACAGTGAAATGATCTGTCTAGAACCTATTTACAGAGGTGGTTTAGCTCTGCTTAGGTAACTATGTTCTGTTTGAGGGCAGCACTTCTAAGAGAGGGAAGGACTGGGGGGAGTGTGCGGGAGTGAACTAAGACAATGATCACAGAGCAGAGAAAACAAGACCTGTAAAGAAAGAATGAGAGAGACCTAGGGAAGCTCAGTCTGGAGAAAAGACAACTGTGGGTGGATCCTTAGCTGTCTGCAAATACATAAAAGACTGTTACAGAAAGAAGACAGGGGCCAATTATTCTCATTAGTCACAGAGGACAGATCAGGAAATAAATGACTTTAAGATGAAGCAGAGAGAATACAGATTAAACATCAAATTAAATGTTTACTGCACTAATGTTTTAGTGACAGTAGAAGAGCTGATAAATTTGGCAGATGCGCTGTGACTGACAATATTTAAAGCTAGATGTAGGTGCTGAACTGTCAGGATTTTGTATCTAATAAAGTCTGTCTCCAGTGAACCTCAGATCATGATATTTGCATGCCTAACCAAACAGCTTTGGAAGAAAGATAATGAGGTTGATTTGTCCTGTGTGCAGGAGGGAGAGGCTGTCCCATTGGAGGAACCTGATTGGGTTTGCCTCTGTGCAACAAATCTCATATGGTGCCTGTAGGAGTCAAAATGATGGTGTCAACTGGTGGCACAGCGTGTGTATATCAGGAGCTCCCCAAAGATGCCTGCTTTACAAAACCTCTGGTAGGCTGTGACAGCTCATACTGTCCAGGGGACTGGCAAGAGCTGCAGTATAGAAATCGGGCAGAAGAGGCTTACAAACATGTCTTGTGTGAACGAGGCTTTAGCATTTGCAAGCACAGTTCTTGAATCCTGGGATGAGTTGGGCTGTTTAGATTGAGACAGTGTCTCTTTCATTCAGAATCCTCACCTGTCTGTAGCCACTGCTTTCAAGGCTTTACACTATCACAGCATCTGAATAGCTGCTGTGCCAAAACCTGATTCTGCAGAGGGAGGAGAGGCTGACCATCACACACTGAAAGGTGTGAAAATTCACACCTTGCTATTGCATGATGTCATTCTTTTGTTTTGCAAGACGAGATACGGTTTAAAAACACCTTCTGTTTACTCCTCTTTGTTGCTTCCAGAAGATAAAATGGGATATGGGCAGCCATGAACATTGTGGTTTCTGAGGATCGTTGCTCCACTAGCCAGCCTTCACAGTCACGTCTCTTTGAGCTCTGAGTTGGAGGAGCTTCCTGTGGCTGCTTGGGGTTTGGGTGAACAGCTCTGGCAGTGGGTTCTGTGAGGGATCTTCCTGCCTCGGGTCAGTGGAGATTTCCCTGCCAGAGGCTGAGATGGCTGAAAGGGCTGTTTTGAAATTGTGAGTTTGGCCAGCGTCGGGAACGTGCTGTGCAGCCTAAGGCCTATACCACTGCAAATCCTCCTGTGCATCAGTAGAAATGGTGACTGTGGTGCAGCCTTGCTAGTGGATTACACTATTTTAAAAAAGAGTGGCAAGCATGTAATCCTGACCTCTGGTGTTTTTTTGTGGGAATCGGGAATTTTCTGTACAGGTGTCCAGGACACACTCAGACTGAAATGGAGGAAATGACACAATATGTTCTCTCGTTATACTTGGATTTCATGTTTTTATTTAGCTTCTTCACTTAATCTCTTAGTTAAGGTTGCCATGCTCTTTTGGTAGATACAACTCTCTCACATGGATGTAGTTTCTTGCATGTATGGCCTTTGAAGCATTTGGAGGATTTTTGAAAAGGAAACAAACATAAAATTACTAAATTCACTACTTCAAAACAGACTAGGAGGTGAGATGGCTACTTGAAGCCAGCTGAGGCAAATAAAATTTGGTGTCACCAACCTGATGATAATTTACTAGTGCAAATGCCATGTCATACATCATGTATGTATGTAGGCTGATTGCCTAGTGAACAGAAAATTTGTTTCAGGTGATAGGCATAATAGCCTCCTGGATAGCTTAAGAGTGCAGTGGTCCCATATTGTTACCTCTGGCTGTGGGCCCTGAACAGGATACAGTGGGGCACGAGTAGGTTAGAGATTGAAGTCTGTTATAACAAGGGACTGTGGTTTCCCTGTGTCACATGAGACTTCTGCTACTCAGAGCTGGAAATGAGGTACTGGAGATACACAGTGGCTCTTTGCAACGTGAAAGGTGAAGGTCCTAAATCAATACCACCTGGAAATGAATTGCAGAAGAAACTGCTAGGATCCTAAATCCAAGGGCAATCCCAACTCTTCACGGCAGTGGTTTTGAAGCCTGTGCAGTGAGAAGAATGGCTCTACTGCATGTAAAGGTGTCAGGATGCTGCCACCTGCTCCAGGAAGAGGATGGAGGAAGGGCTGCTGCTGTAAATTTGCTGTTGGCTCTTTGTGCCAGGTAAAGCAGGATGTTGTTTAATTGTACACAGCTGGATTGCTGGGGAATTTCTGTCACAAGGCTTTGCTTAGAAATGCATTTGAAGTGCATTGTGGCAGAGTAAATGCACTAGAACGCACTAACTCGCGGCTGCTTGCACGTAGGCATCCGCTTATATGGAAAGCACATGGGAAAGATCTGCATATCCCTGCACCCCTCTCTCTCCTCCTCTATAATTCTCTATTATTGTTGGCTGCTGTAGTCAGTGGCCTAAGTATCTCAGGGGAGATTCCCTCCTGTCAGACGTGTGTTTCAGCAGAGGCAAGCTGAAACATCAGAGGCTGACAATCCCCAAGGGAGAGTCTAATGAAAGTGACAGAATGACATAATCTGTTCTCATAGTCTCTCCCTTTCAGCTCTCCACGTTTTTGGTGCAACTTGAAATTACCCTCTAATTTATTACTGAAAAGGTGACTATCATATATAATTGAAATTATATAGATAGTGTTCTGAAGTGTTGGAAGTCAAAGTATAAAATCAGCGTGGATGTGGTCTGCAGTACTGTCTTTCTGGAAGGAAGCTTTTAAGACTCAGTCTGAAAGTAACAATGGTAAATGCCATGAAAGTATAAATAGAATCTCAGAAAAGACATTGCAATAATTTCATTAAGCGATGGGGCACTGGTGTCCTAAACATGAGGAGACAAAAATTAAGTAGTTTAGAAAAAGAAGGTTGCTGTGGGATGGCTGCCTTGAAAGATACAGTGGCTCTTGCAGAAAGCACTTGAATCCCTGGTTTGGAAGTTTGTGAACTTTCAAACGAGGGATCCAGAGAGAGAGCCAAGGATCATGCATTAACCATTTTTAATTTGCACAGTTTCTATGTAGAGTAAAGGGGCTCTGAGGCTCTCTGAACTTCAGTACTCAGAGAACTTTTCAGGATCTGCGTGCCTATACCTTGGTGCTCTCTGAAGCAGCAGCTGGATGACACAGAGGGTATCATACATGAACAACCCTTTCTGTGCAATGGCCTTTTTCTTACTGGAGGGTATAATAACTTTCAAAAACCAGGAGATGCACAGATAGGACTGTTTCATGACATGCCTTGCCTTAATAGTCTTGCATGTTTTTTTTTTGTTACCTTTTTTTTTTGTTATGACAGATTGATTCCTGACTTCACCTTTTGACATTAGAGAAGATGATTAAGGTTTTTGACAGAAGAGGTTTGGAAATGGGTTAACTGCCCAAAGGAAAAAAAAATAATTTCAGAGGTTTTGCTAGTTGTGCACTGAGCTTAATTAGAGTGTTTGATGTGTTTTTATGAAAAAGCAGAGAAAAGAATAGCTAGCAGCCTGGTGGGCAGGAAACTAACAGGGTTTTGTGTGACGCATCCTTATTCTGCATACTTCGAATTGGGGACTTGTCCCTGAGGTTGTCCTAGCCAAGATGAGGGCTCAGACTACTGGGTCCTCTGCAGTAATGCTTTCTTAGTTGGAACTTTTCCAGTTGGAACTGTTCTACTTTATATAAATGCCTATTCATTGTACTGGAGAGAGAGTGCTCTAACGACTGGGCTGTGGAGGTAGTTTGTTTCTTTGGCCCAATACAAAGTAATTACTTATAAAAAGAAAATTTATTTCAGCCTGAAAGAAATGGAGGCACAGGCTCTGTAGCCCAGAGGCAGTGGAGTCCTCTGAGACATGGGAGGCATGGGAGCTAATTCTTCCTCCAAATTAGTCAGTGCAGGTTTGTTCTTGTTCTGCTTTGGATGCATTTGTTTTTTCCCAGTGACATGAAAACAAAATGTTTCATTTAGCATTGAGCTCCAGTGCTGATTCCAAATGGGGAATAAAGTGACAGGAGGAGGTGAATTCCCGGGAAAAAAAGACCTAGATCCTCAGGCAAGTACTCTTAAACTAAGGATGAGGGATGAGAACTATGGACTCTGTGACAGGAAACTAGAGTTACTGCTCCAATGAAAATTTTTATCGTTTCCTATAATGGGCAGGTATCTCTTTACAATTGTCTCCAGATCTTTAAAATCACTTGGGATTTTCATTCCTGCAGTTCATATCCCGCAGTATATCCCCTCTCATCGTTTGTTATACATTTGCTTTGATAAGCTTGGTGAGATGTTTGACTTTTATATGGAAGGGGGAGTTTTTCCAGAAGTGAACACTGGCTGTGGCAGACTTGTTTCCAGAAGAACTCCAGGAAGTCAGTGGAGAAAGACCAGGTTCTTCGAAGGGCAGTGTAGAGCAGGAGCTCCATGGATGTGCTCCAACTTGCCCTCTAGAAAAGTTAATCCCTGTTGACTAAGGTCAAAGGTAGCCTACATAGATGAGCTTTCTAAAAACTTTTATTTATCTCTTTTGTTCTACGTGTATGCATTTTAAGGATGTACTGGGTTGGGAGCTAGAAAAGACAAGAGGTGTATTAAATTATTACTCTTTCACCATCCAGTTTGGAAAATAGTTATGTTCCATGAGGAATCCAATATCTCCTAATGCCTCTTTCTGTGTCTTGTGTCTTGTCCTCTGTAAGAAAACTGTGTACCTGACAGTCCATCCCTTTTTGAACGCGAGGGCCGGGAGATTCCTTAGTCTGTGCCCAATGTAAACGGTTCTCAAATGTGATTTGAGTTTGCAAGTAACACCAATGTCCCCTTAGGTGCGCTGAGCCACGATTTATGGATTTCTCAGACCTTGCTTTCAAACCAGACAGTGGCAAGCTGGTGCATGAGATCTGCTGACGTGACCAGGTATAGGGCTGGTCTGTGGCACCCCACAGAGACCTGTTTCTCTGGATGTTGCAGGCTAAGGAGAGATGGGCCAAGGCTTGCTGCTTGTAACACCACTGTGTCCCAGGAGGGAGCTACTTTAAGGATGACATTTTATTATATGTCTTTGTGTGTTTTTTCCTGCATGCATTTAGAAGCATTGCCCATCTTCATCAAGGCACATCTTTCCTAAGAAAATACTGCTTGCGTGATGAAGCATAGAAATCAAACAAAACAGAAAATTAGAGAGAAGGTTAGCCCTGATAGTCTGTGTCCTTTTAAGTGCACAGAGTAACACAGAAATTTGTGTGTCCTCTGAAGTGACAGCCTTCTGTGATAGTGCAGTTTGGCAACTGTGGCAGGACAAACTGCAATGTGTACCTGTGCAAGGGTGCAGCTGCAGCCCAGAGCCTGGCTCCACTGTCCCTTTGAAATGGGGACTCTTGGCATTGGTTGTGGATTCAGCATCAGACTGGACTGACTTTGGATGTCTGCTCTGTGGTACGAGACATAAGGGCTTCCAATATTTATTTGAATCAGCTTCATTTTAAAATATTTTTGTTTATAAACTTGTTCACTTTTGTCAGCAGAGGGACATCATAAAGAGCTATTTAGGTGCTGTATAGGCTGCTCTTGCAGTGCCTGCAATGAATGCTGCATTAATGCTTCATGTTAATACAAAAGGTGCTATTTCTTGTCCTTGCGTCTGATCATTTCCTTTTTTCTCAAATGTTAAATAACATGATTATAAGGATCCAACAAATTCTTAAACACTTCCATACAAGTTTTCAGGTGTTTTTCTTGATTGTGTAATGTATTGCTTTTCCTGCAAAGCAGAAAACAGGAGCAGGTATAGAATCTAGCTGACATTCAGTTTTGAGATCAGATTAAATTGTATCAGGTTTGCTGCCCCAAATCCTCATGGACTGTGCCTGGGGGAGAAAAATCAATGCTCTCTGGTAGAACTGCTTAAAATTGACTGTATTTGGCATAGTTGAAATTTCCATCTGAACAAAATTTGAGACTTTTAAAGCAAATTAATTGGTTTTCTCATAATTTGAACTACTTTGAAAGAATAATATAAAATGGTTTTAAAGCTGCAGAACAAAACTTGATGGAAAAATCCTAGAACTTGATTTATGGTCAAAGATCCAGAGGGAGAGGGAAAAAAAAAAAAAAGGCATTCAAAATGCAAATTCCCTTTAAAATTTCTGATTTCCTTATAGGATGTCTAAATATTTAGTGGCAAAAATGTTTGGTCCAATGCTGCTCCTGCATTGGACAAATCTATGTATGTTATTTAGTTGAAGCCTTGGGGTTTAAAGAGTTTGTATGCAAAAGACTCAGCTTGAATCTTGGCTTTACTGAAATACCACATTTATTACACCAGCCAAAGAAATGCAGAACTTGGGTAAAATCATCTGGAGATTGTAATGCTGCATGAAAGATTAGAATAGCAACGTAAAGAGAAGGTAAGCTTCACCTGGGAGGAGGATGTTAAGCTGTGCCTCTCATAACTGGGAATGAGACATGAAACATTCATACCAGTAAACAGAAGAACACACTGGGGAACAGCTGTAGAACCTTGACCAGAACTTGTGGTGTCCTGAATGGATGGCTGGAGTTCCTCAGTGCAAAACTGAAGGGCTTGGAGAAGATGTAATTGGGAATCAACTTGTCATGTGCTAGACTGGGAAGGTAAAAGCCCACTAAGCTTTCTCTTGGCCATAGTCAGCTTGCAGTTAGGTGAAGCCAAGCTGACCATCTCCATCCTGGTGGAGCTGGTCTAGTACATGCTGATCAGCATTTGGCAGAAAGCGGCCATCCTTGCTCTGTGCCTGGAGATACGGTCAGGTGCTTTGGATGGGGCTCCTCTGCTTTAGATACATGCATAGGTCTGATCTTTCTTTTCAACTAGAAGCACACTGGTCTCCTGCAGGAGGACCTTTGGGCTTCAAGTAAGTGCAAAGTGTGGGGAAGGTGTATGTGTGTGTCTGTGCCACCCCATGTTTTCTGAACATACAAAGGACAGACACAGTTTTGTATTTTTATGCAACCCACTTTGTTTTCTCTCTCTGCTGAGATGGATTCTGTTATAAAGACCTTTGTCATGGTGCTAACAACTGTCATGATTCCAGCCAATTCACACATGTCGTGGCTTTTCAAGTGACTTGAGTTGTGCTTACCTTCCTTTGTCCCTTCTGAGTCTGGAAAGTTAATCAGAAAACCTTCTCTTGATGCTGGTGAGGGGGAAGTGGGCTGACAGGGGTTATGAGAATAAGTTGTGGCCAGAAGACAGATTTATGCACCTTGTTGGACTTTCACTGGCTGTAAATTGCATTTTGGTCCTGCTAAAACCTGGACCATGAAGGACTGAGAGAGCTGACACGTTTACCCACACTGGCAGTACATACTCATGGGAGAGGTGGGAGGGAGTAGCTTTATTTTGGACTTACTGTCTTTGAAGGGGGAAGCTGATGCCACAACCCACTTGGTGTGGGAGATGTGCACCCTTCATCTGGGTCCCAGAGCAGAAGGGCAGCAGGCACAGTCAGAGATACAGTGTCAGGGACTCCCCACTTCATTTAGACACTGCTGAGCCACAGCTGCCTTGTGGCTATCAGAAGCTGGACAGGGCTCAGCAGCCTCTCCTCCATAGAGCTGAGCAGCCATGGAGGCAGTCAGTGCTGCCCAGGGCAGGCTCCCCACCCACCCTCACCTTTCCCTCGTTCTTCCATCTTCTTTTCTCCTCCTACAGTCTGGACAAGCCCAACTGGACTTCATTCTGTAAGGCAGAGCTTTGGCCAGGGCAGTCCTGCAGGGGGTTAGTGTGGCTGGGGAGGCAAAGCCAGTGTGTCTCAGTGCCTTTGAACTGCTTTGGGAGCTGTTGGAGGCTCTGGTGTCTGGGAGCTAGAGGGGCAGGGGAAGAGTTTTGAAGGAGATTTGAGAAGGAGAAGTTTTGGAGAAAGGAAAGGGTTTTTTCCTTTTGCATCCTAAAAAATACTCTTTGCACCCAGGTCCTGCTTCTATGACTACTTGGTGCTCAGGCAGCATTGGGTGTGCTTTGCACAAATGTGATGTCTCACAGAAAGGCTTTGAAGTAGCCTCCCACCTCCCCCCTCTTTGGAATGAAGGAGGAGGGAAGGCTTAGGCACCACTGTTTGGAGGAAGCTGATGTTCAGACTATTGGGAAGGTGCTGTGCCCACTTTGAGGATGTGCACAGGGAAAGCCAGTGTACAGGAATGTACCTTGGAGTGATGCTTAAGCGCTGCTCAATGCTCCCAATTGTTGTCACAGGACCTTGCCTGGGTCTCCAGGGCCCACTGCTTTTTCTGAGAGCAGCAAGGCTGTCACACAGCAGCCCAGCATTGGTCACCACCAAAGCAAACTGGAGCCCTTGAAAACCTTTTGGCAGTTTTTGCTGGGGGACTGATGATGGGGACATGTCTGTGAAGAATCCGTATTGTCTTGTGAATTTTTGGGATGTGTCTTGACTTTACTCTGATGACAAACCCCATGCCTTTGCTTTGTGAGAGTTTTTCCACTGGAAATCAAAGAGATTTGAGATACATAGCAAGCTAAGCAGTCATACCTCAGAATAGGATTTGGGGATTAACAGAGTGGATAGTAAATTGAATAGTAGGAGTTAAAATCAGACTGTGCTTGGAAAGAAAGCAGAGATGAGAGGTACACCCCTGGAAAGCAGTAATGCTAGAAATGACGCTGGGGTTATAGTGGTTAGCAAATGAGATATGCACTCACAGTACAATGCGGCAGCAAAGAGGCTGTTGTGATTTCTGGATTGCATAAACAGAACTGTTGTGTCTTGAAGCAAGGAAATGTTTTATGTGTCTTTCTAGTCATGTTTCCTTCAGGAGCCTCATCTGAGTGTACCTAGTCTAATTTCTGGAGAACTTAGTGCCCCAAAGATGGCAGCAAATTAGAACAAATTCAGTGGAGCAACAAAAATGATTAAGATGCTGGAGGGATTGATCTAAGAGGGAAGATTAAAGCAACTAATTACATTTAGCTTGGCCAAATGACAATTAAAAGAGAGATGTGATGACTGCCTTAAAGTGTGTGCTTAAGAATGTAAACAGAGAGGAGAGAGAACTGGAAGGAGGGATTGTTTAACGCTGTTGGAGTGCTTGCTGGTCAGATGCCTGCTCTGCACTGCTACCGGAGCTGTGTAGGAGCAGAACCAGAGACTGAGAAGTAGCTGTAGCCAAACAATAGCAGCAAATGAACAAAAGGAAGCACTGAATAGACAGCACAGTTCCTGCTGTGAAATGTGGCAGAGGCTAAAGTACTGTTTCCAGGGAAGTGATGGTAGACTCTTGAAGCTGTGCTACAAGCAGTGTCCAGAATTCTCCTGGGGAGGAGGAAAAAGGTGTGGTGTTCCCATAGAAGTCCTCCCCCTCTGAATTGCAGGACCCAGAGATAATTTCTCCTCTGTCCTTTTGTCCGTGAATGTGTAGTGTTGCATCCATGTCAGGGTTCAGTGTTTCCAAAAAGATAGTTTGCAGGGTGGAGTGGGAGCAAGCATGGGGATGGGGTAGATGACACCTGTAAGAAATGCTGAGAGAACCAAACAGGTTCAGTCTAGAGGGAACATAACTGTGGGTGGAAACCAAACGGCAATTCTGTAAAGGACTGCTATAAAGAGAGGACAGGGGCCAATTATTCCCTTTAGTCACTAAGGGCAGACCTAGAAGAAAGTGGGCCCTTGGCTGAAGCTGGGAAAAGCAGGACCTGTATAAAGAAGAAGCCTGAGTGTGGGGTGACAAGGAAGCCAGGAGGAGTGGGGGGAATTGTTATGCACGTAGATGGCCAGGGGTGACATGAGACCTTGTTTATCACACACCACAGGCATTGGGAAACTGATCTTGATTCAGTAAATTTTCATGTGATTTTGGAGCATCTAAAATCTTCTTGAGCTTCTGAACAAGATAGAGCTGTGGTCCTTTCCTTGCAGGTTTTTTATTCATATTATGTGTATCAACATATTTATTAATATTTCTGTTTATATTTTCTTTGATTATAGATCTGTTTGAAGGCTGTCTTTTGCAATGAAAGGTCTGTGGAGGAAATGTACACTTGCAAAAAGTGCAATGAGGGGTTAGTTCCAACAAAGTGTGGATTAGCTGGGGTTTTTTGCCCCTTTGGTTTGAATGGGTTGTTTTGAGGAATAAAATAACCTAATTAGTTTTAAAAAAGTGTACAGTTCCCTATCTCCTCATATTGATAGGCATGGGAAAATTTGAAGCAAGAGGCCTTATCATAGTATTTCTCATCCAGTTGTGCTTAAAAAAATCTGCACGTTTTAATATAAAGCCCATTTTCACATGTTAGGCTATTTCATACATGGAAGTATTATATACCTGGAAATGTTAATTTCTTGATCTGCTTTTAAGACTGAGTGCATTTCCAAGTGAAAGGAAGAGGTGATGATAAGAAACAGAGCCATTAGCTGGTGCAGTATCTCAGCTGGTGGCTCCAGCCTCCGTGGGTGAATAGCTGTGTGAATTGTGATGTGAAGAGCATCCTAAATGTATTCTTTTGTGATACCTGTTTGCAGGGCTATTTGTAATGTAAGTGCTTCAGCATAGTTCCCTGTAGGACAGTGACTGTCTCCTGGTGTCACAGCTAGTTCCTGGGCAATTTTAAGAGGAATTTCAAAGAGTGACAGGAGCCCCGTTCTTGCTGCAAATTTGTAAGGGCACTTTTTAAGGCAAAGGCTGAAGCACTGTGTGCAAGTGTGGGGCTGTGCTGTCCTGGGCTACAGGGAAGACTGAATTTGTAGTAAAGATAGGAGGCACGTCATCAGGGTCCTCCTGTCTGACTGTTCCATGAATTGGCTTTTATTTAGTTAATCAAGAGCTGTGGTCAGTAAAGTCATTTTGCTTCGTTGCCTCAGCAGTTTTTTCCTGCAGTAGTTCAGTGGTCTGGCAAGCCCACCTTCATTGGTGGCTGAGGATAGATTGTCAGGCTGTGAGCTGGAGTAGCTGAAATGCAGGCACAGGTCTCCTTCTGCCTTGCCAGCTGCCCACAGTACCTTCTCACAAGCCTAGCAAGCTGGGCTTGGACAAGTCTTGAGCAGTAGCAGGATTTGTCAGAGCCCATGAGCAAGTCACTCAGCCTACTTGTGCTGCTGCGAGCTGGGATGATGAACACTGTACAGCTGTATTCAAAAGTCACACTTCCTTGTATGCTTGTGAGGTGTCACTTTTCAGCTGATGGTGCCATAGAATCATACTTACTCTTTACTTGGTCTTAGCTTTCAGAGCTCTAGCCTTGGCATTCTTCAGTGATTTGGCACTTACTGAAAGAAAGCAAGCAAGCAGAAGCACCATACAGAGCAGAAAAGCACTTCACAAAGCATATTCTGATGAAGTCAGCTCCTTGAACAGCTGCAACAGGGACAGCAAAGCAGCCAGAAATACAGAAAGGGGAATATGATGGGAGACTTATGCTGGTGAATCTGTTGGAAGATCTGTAAGATTTATGCCTAGAGAAGATCTCAGGGCTGCCTTATCTGTGAAGCCCTCATCCCAGACTTCCAATGCTCTGCAACCAGTGTTAGATTTGCAGGTGTTTTATGTGATATGGGGTTTTGGATACAGTAAAATCCCATGTCCTCTTAAACAAGTATGGAGCATATTGGTTTTTCCCAATATTTCTGTCATGGCTTTCCACTGCTTATGTATTTATTTATATCTATTTATTCTTGTTTTTGGAAGGTAGCTACTTGGCTCATGCAGTTTGTAAGTTGTCAGTGCCAGTGTGCTGAGGCAACCACAACCGCCCTGGACTTGTAGAATTTTTAGGAAGAGCTGTACTCCTGTTGCTGGAGTATTGGATGGTGGTGAGGAACTTGGTCTGAAGCTCTCTATAGCAGAGCAGAATATTTTTACCTTTGTTAGTTTTGGAAAATCTAAAATGTTATGTTATATCTAAATAAACAACCCTCTAAATGCCTTCATTCTGGAAATAAGTGGATTTGAACAATACAAAATGATTGAAAAGAAAGTCTGTTTCTTTCCCCAGACTGCCTCTGAGTGGCCAGGTTTGACTCTAAATCAGGATGGAGTTGTAAACTGCAAAACTTTTAAACTGCAAAAGCTTTGTCTAAACACAATCCTCCTCCTTTGCAAAGCTCCAAGAAGCCACTGTTTGGGAGCACAGACCCAGCTCAGCTGCTGGCTCAGGGACTCCAGAGCCGACATGGACAGCAGTGCCTCTGAAAGCTTTACGGGCAGAGCCAGCAAAGCAGGACACTGCTCTGGGCGTGCAGCGTGCACGCCCCTGTTGGCAGGGGGCTGCCCTGTGTCCCTCACCATGCTGCAGCAGCAGCTAATCAGGTTTCCTCCCCCAAAGGGCTGTGTACCTGCCTGCTCCCCATCTGCCCTGCTGCATTCTTGGTGCTGGCTTTAGGACACACGTGTGCAGGACGTTCTGACCTGCTTCATGCTCGGCAGACGGTGGAAGCTGATTGCTGGAGGCAGCCTTTGGTCTGCCTGCAGATTGGCTTCAGGGATTACATGCAGGGAAGTGTGAGGCAGTAGGGCTGCAGCATTGAGGTACCACGCTTCTGCATGACTTTCTAGTGCTTGAGGGACGTGAACTGCATTGTGTGAGATCTTCGCAGCAGCATGTGTGTACTAATTTCCAAAGAAGACAGTTGGCATGTCCACCTTCCCTTTTTCTCTAGGCTGCAGTGGGAGCCAAAGTCCATAAACAGCACCCTTCCTCTAGCCTGTTTCTAATGTTGCTAATATCCATTGACAACATTTTTCCCTGCCAAGTGCTGCAGGTTGGAAGGATTGGTGACACCCACGGTGAATCACTACATGTTGAAGCATTTACTTTACCTGTTGCTCTGTAGAAGCTTGAGATCCAGACTCTGAGGTTTTAACGGCTCCCTGCCAATCAGATTAAATATTTAGCAGCAATAGGTTCTGGGCATCACATTTTTGACAGTGTATTTCATGCATCATTTGCTGTAAACGTTGGGAGATTTTTAGCTACCGCTTGCAAAGTAACTCCCTCTCCACTTTCTCTCCCACTATTATCTCTTCTTTTCACTGTCCCTCACTTCTTACTTTTCTTCCTGTCCTCCCTTTCTCTGCTCTGCTGTTTCCTTTCCCTTAGGTTTTATCCACTTTCTCTGATCACTGTTCATGGGAATGTGGGTGTGTGCATTTCACCTGTCATGGAGCTCAGCATGTGGTAGTGTAGGGGGACTGCCTGCACCTAACTGTGCACAGCCACCTCCTTGGAAAACCGTGCATTGCTAGAGGAAGGGCGCAGGCTGGTGGGCTTGTCGGGGAGTAGTAAGCGCCTGAGGACAAGAAAAGGCAAAAAGCATCTTCTGTCACCCCTCTCTCTATGATGCAGCTCTATCTGCAAGGACTGTCTGCTTTACTCTTAGCACATCTGCTGGTTGCTCTGTGACTCTGTCACTGTAGGGCAGTCCTTCTCCTTTTAGTCCCCTTCTGGCTGAAACTTCTGTAGGAAAAGGGTACATGTGCTCAGTCATCTGACTGAACGTGTGGTCAAATCCATCCCCATGGGATCCTCTTGTCCCACCAGTTGTCTACTTGCAGCAGAATTCTGTGTCAGCTGTGCTGACATCTGGCTGGCACCCTCGTGCTGGGATGAGGCCCATCAAAACCAAAAATCCAGTGAAGGTTATCAAAAAAATAAAGGGGTGTCTCTAGGTGAGGTTTCAGCATCAGATGGTATTTTCTGTAATAGCAGAGGGTTGTCTCCTGGAACACAGCAAACAGTAGGGAAAAGACAAGGACCTTCCTTTGCTTCCTTCAGGTGCTGGACAACAGGTACAGGTTTCACAAGTACAAAGATTTCATGTGTACTAAGTACAGTTTTCTAGTGATCATCTGAGTTTTCAGGTATGATGTCTAAGGACCTTCAGAGGAGCTCTGTGAAACGAGGATTAGAACTGCCACTAGTGGTCATTCTGGGTTGATGCTGGGTTGGGGAGGGTAAAGTCTTCTGGGCAAGTGTACTCTGTAGGGAGGCTGGTGCCCTGCATGTTTTACGCTGCAGAACCTTCCCTAGACCTTGCCCTTCTTTCACACATTGCTTGTCTTGCTTTGATGCTGTTCATTGTAAGCTGTGGTCAGATGGTTTGACTCTTCATTACCCTGCTCCCTTGACTCTTTGGTACGTGCATCTTTTCCACTGCTCTTGCTCTAAATGTGTTGTCTGCTGAACATGTCATTGCAGTCCCAGAGGGAGCCTGTGGTTCTTACTGCCTCCATGTTTGTCCTGTGTGACTGCTGCTCTGCATTCCTGTCATCTCACATCTGGTATTCAGCCCCAGCAGCTCCAGCTGCCCTGCACTACCAGTCCAGGAGATGATGGTTAGTGCCAGGGCCAGGTTTTTCAAGCATGTGCCGTAATAAGTCCGAAGCCATCTGGCAAAACATCAGCCTTTTCTTTTCACATTTCTGCTGGCATGGGACATTTCCCCTCTTCACACCAGTGGCCTTGAAGGCGTGAGGGAGACAGGACCAATGTTACCAAAGGGATGCTTAGGATGCCTTGCTTTGAAAGCTGGAATGTGTATGAGATTATTTTTCTTCATGAGAGGACTGGGGACCCTCTAGGTAGAGGGAAGAAGTGAGGGAACCCATAGATCACAATACCTAGAGAATATGTCTCTTCTTCTCTGATCCAATGGGCAGTGAAACCTTTCTGGCTGAGCATCTGCTGGGCTGGGGTATGGCAAGCCAGCTGGTTTGAAGCAGGTACTGGGACATTTGGGAAACTGCTTCAGCTGAGATAGGGAGTGGAAAACACCTGTAAATTTTGTGAAGCAGAATAGGTAGTGATGAACAAACGGGACTGCTTAATTTCTTGATTTATTTCTCTCTCTTGCTTGCTCTTTCCACCCCCCTCCCCCCCACCCCCCTTCCCTTCCCATTGCTCTGGGCCCCTGCAGTCCATTCCCTGCATCTGGTGGCTTATTTCCCTACAGATGTCATCTTGGCAGTAACTCAAACCTGAGTACCTCCCTTAGGGAGTTGATGCACTGCCTGAGTGCGTTTTCTTTCCCCAGTGTCTGGGTATCTGATATTTTGGATATGAGGTGGTGATTTTTCTTTCTTTTTTCTTTTTTCTTTTTAAATATATGATTTTAGGCAATTGTATTTTATATATAAAAAAAAATTACAGCAGTGGGGGGAAACTGGAAGGCAGATGGATCTGGAGAGGCTGGTTCCTTAGCTGTATGGAGGCCAGCCTGGGTGGATGAATCACCTGGAAGGGCTGCACAGCTTGCCCACCAACTCACCTCAGCTCCAGGTCTATTGAGTCCTCTGATTTCTTTAATTAGGAAAGAAGGAATGATAAATGGGTATTGTTTTTTGTCTTGCTGAAGTACCCTGGGACTCTGGATGAAGTGATGACAGGGCTGTGCTAGGAATATGGTCAGGGAGGTGGAGAGTCCCTGAAGCTTTGCAGGCTCTGAAGATAAAGTATAAACAAGAGGAAGGGGATCCCAGAACACCAACAGTGCAGTCAGTTGATAATGCATAAGTGTCTTATTTGTTCCAGCTTTTCCCTTTCTCCCCTGAGACAAATAGCACTAGGAGTGTGGCAAGAGGCTTCCTCTGGATGTATGCTCTGTATGTAGATCATGAACCCCCTCCTGTGGTACACAGTGCCTCACAAAGGTGCAAACACCTCTGCAAAGTAGGTTTAAGATGCTGCCACATCAGATCAAAGGGGCTTTACATCCCTCTGGCACAGTAATAGTGGAAATGAATAGTGCAAAGGCCTCTGAGAATTTTAATATACTTTGGCATCTTCATAAATATAACAATTGACACAGCTTCGTGCAGAAATGCCTCCTGGCTTGGAATCAAGGTCCTGCCACATTGTCATCTTGAACAGGACACCAAAGCAGGTCTGTGTCAGAGAGGTTTAGCAGGAAGCAAGGATGGTATCTAAGGGCTGATTTTTTTTTTTTGAAGCTGGGGACCCCATGGGGCTGAAGTTCACTGTGGCCTTGTCCTGGCCTGGAGAAGAATCAAAGCTATGTTGAGTAGAAGAAACATGAACACCCCAAAGTGAGCATAGCCCCAGGAGGTTAGAGGGGGATGAGTGGTGTGCTCAAGGCACTTGGACAGGCAGTTCATATAGACAACTGGGTTTGCTTTATCTACATCATTTTGGGGATGGGTAATATTTGCAGCATATAATCTTTGGCTGTTCAGGATGTCAATATTGGTACTGCTGTATACAAACAAGGGTGAGACGAGGCAAAGACCATTTTAAGTGACTGCTTTAACGTGGTGGTTATTTGCCACCATAACCTCAGGGTTGTATAAAAGTCCTTCAGAGGGCAGGACTGGCACCTCAGTGCTATTGCAGCAGTTCAAGATGGGCAGTGTTGTGACAGCCCTGACAATATAGGCACTGAACCCCCACCCACTGTCTGAGTGGTGCCTCTTCTTCCAGCCCAGAAACAGCTCTTGGGAGGGAGAACAGCTGCTTTGTGCTGGGTGGTGGCCTCTGGTAAGCAGTAACATTTGGGTTTTTTGACTTAGAAGCTGATTTCCTTCAAGGGCCTAGACGTAAAAGGGATGCAACTTGAATGTTGTCTCCACCTTTTCTTTTTCTGCCCCAGGACAGTTTTTGAGTTTTCCCATTTTCAGGTGTACATGGATTTAGTGTGTTTGGGAACTGGTGCCATTTTAGGTCTGACAGGAAAGGGGTACAGAGCTGCTTCTCTCATCTATTTTCCACCCTCAAAGAAATGCAGACCTGTCTGCTGGTTCAAGATGAGATTGAGTGCATATATACCCTCTAAATTTATATAAAAATAAACAATGATAACAAACTCTTTATGTTTATATATAAACAAATATATACCGTGTGTGTGTGTGCATGTAAAAATGCATACATACCCTTATTTTACCTTATAATTAATTCTGCAGTGGGAATGCACTAGTCTTTCAACTTTTGCTCTATGGCAGTGTAACCCAAGAAATAGTGAGAACTGAAAGAAGAAATTGAGTCAGGGTGGGCATCTCTTCTCTTGACTCCAGGACTACTTCAGCCATCATCATTTGTCCCTGCTCAACAGGAAAATTCCCCAAAGCAGAGCAGTTTCTCTCTGTAAATTTGTCAATGACAACAACTACCCTGTGGCTTCCAGAGCCCCTCAAAACCCCTTGTGTTCTCCCCAGATGTCAAAATTCCCTCCTTTTCCCTGCAAATATTGGGATACTGCAAATTCAGAGGTACCTGTAAGAGTCACTAATTAACTGTGGTGAACTTGTCACAGCTGTATTTCTTCCCCCAGCTCCCAGGGCTTCTAGTTGTGGGCTGCTGTAACTCATGGTCTGGTCTAAGGGCATGGGGCCTCAAAATTACATGTGAGGACTTCTCCATGAATCCCAGATTTCTGACACCTCTGACACTAAAGCCCCATACAGGACTCTTGGGGTCTGCAGGCTCCTGGATTTTGTTTGGGAATGAACTAGAACTCCCAAAATTTTTTGTCCATACTGTAGAGCCTGCCGACTCTGGTCTGCCCACCTTCCCCCAGATCAAATTAAATCCAGGCTCTCCATTTTGGAGACCCATGCCTAGGCCATCTCCTTTTGGAGTTTCTGCAAGTGAATTGAAATGGAGCTGGGCTTTACATTTCCACTGTCCAAGAGCTGCTGGAACCAGAGCTCCTGGATCTGTGTCAGACCTTCAGGGCAGGTCTCTTGATGAAACGGGAGTTTCCTAGGTCTGGTTGGAAGTTGCCTGGAGGATGGACCTTGGTGCTGAGAAGAGCTGCAGCTCCACCCCTGAAGGCTGGCTGCCCATTGCAGCTCTGCCTCCCTCACCATCGCTCTTGCTCTTCCTTGCCAGCAAGGCTTGGCACTAGGTGAAATGTATCATGAGTTTAGATATTTTTGTGAGCATAAGCTTAACAAACCTGCAGTTGCTAACATGTTTCATCAAAAACTACAGATCAGCAGTGTTTTCAATTTGAGTCAATGTGGCAAAGTCGATATTGACTATCAGGAATTAGCTTGGCAGTTGCCAAGTATTTGTGGTATTACAGGATTTCCTTTCTCCCTGCTCCTAGCTAAACTAGAATTTATTGTCCTCAAGATCTTGGACATACAGGCTTTAATACACTCTCTTGGGATCCTGTGAGTAATGTTGGGTACGATCTCACAAGAAGACATTGCTGCCTTCGGGTAAGTGCAGTGGAAAGCAATAATAATAATCTCAGCTCCTGTAGCTTCTATTGCTTGAGAGTCAAAAGTACTTTAAACACCATAAATAATTAAACATTCCAACTCTATGAAGCAAAGAAGATGCATCTCCATCTTTCTGATGGGGAGAATAAGGCAAAGGATGAGAAAAAAAGCAATGGCATTTACACTTTCAAAAAATGCTATTGGTTTTAGATGGTGATATGAAGGATTAGAACAAGACTTCACTTGTTGTGATTTGTTCCCTCCATGCTTTTAAGATTTAAACCCAGACAATGAATGGTGTGACTACAAGTAAGCTAAGAGGTAAAAAGAATGGACCAAAAATATGACAGTGCTTAAAGTGAGAAATGGAGCCATGAAGAACAAGAAATGGATTGGAGAAAAATGATGGATGGAGAAAGAAGGGTGCTAGAGTAGGACATACATTGTAGCTTGAAGGAAGTTGATAGGGAGTATTGAAATACTGGATTTTTAAACATTTTTTTTTACTAAGTCCTCTTATACTATTTTAAAACTAAACTGGTCTTAAAGCATTAATGAGCCAGGGCTACACTTCGTCCATAGTATTGATTTTTATTTACTGGTATTCTCTATTGTGACAATTGTTGCATTCTGCTCATGTAATCTCTTACTCTTGCTGCTAATGCTTCTTTTTCCTGCTGCAAACGTAAGCTATAGTGACTTTTGTGTAAAGCAGATGTGGTCCAAGGGAGCTCAACTGCACCACGATGAAGTCAGTGGTGGAGCTGGGCTGGAAGTTGACATGGGCTGGTACTTCCTTGCATGCATTCACTGGCATGAGGAGGAATGAACAGTGGAATGAGCTACTGGGAAAGGTGCCTGAAGTAGCCAGCATCAATGAATTTGAGAGGCTGTAGAAAACAAAAGCCAGAAAAAAAGTGCATGGAAATGGCATTCAGCTGAGCTAAATCTGGTCTGTTTGCACTGGATTGGGTCTTCCATCCCTGTCCCTGAAGCAGCAACAGCCAGTGATGAGCTGTGGTCCTGACATGGCTTTGCCTGTGTATCTTTCCTTCACTGCAGCACTGTAAATATGATGGAGTGCTGAGAGAGGGAGAGGTCAGTGGCTGCTGGCTGGGTCCCTCCAGTTGGGAGAGCTTTCTGGACACCTTTGATTGAAGGTCTCAGAAAGATGAATTGGCCCTGACCTGTCACAATCGCTGGCACAGCATGGTCTGGTGCACAGCACTAATGTACTGTGAAAGCATATTGTATCCAGCTGCTTGATGGCTGGTCCCTTACTGGTCACTGAACTCAGAAAGTTAGGGAAAGGGAAGAGACTTGGGTTGGAAGAAGAAGGAGGGAAAGGAAAAGAAAAATGAGACTACCACAAATTTTTCTGATTTGCAGTTATCAATTCTCCAGTTATCCTGGCTTTAGTGTTTGTCATAAGGATCAAGCTTTTCTGAAGTGATAAGTGTTTTTTGGGATGCTTCTGGGTAGGGAGTGTACAGCTCCAAATACCTTAAATTGCACCCTTTTAGGTGTCATGCATTTGTCTTGCCTTATCATTTCTCCTGGGTAGACTTTTTATGGTTTTATTTTTCAATAAGTAATGATAACAGGAACATAAAAGTCCTTTACCAAGGATCAGAGTGAGGAGAAGGGAGGGGTCAACAGGCCATTACAAAGAAGGAGACTCAAACCAAAGTTTTCTGGGTACTTTATAATTTCTAGTGGCCTGACCAGAATTTGCCTTTGACTCTTCTTGGCTTCAGTGGCCTTGTCATGCCTATTTCCACATGCTAAACCCATTATCTCAGTCCCTTTCACTTTCAGATTAATTCCCTGTCTTATTTCATAAACAAGGCTGGCACTGTCACAGGGTCCCTTGGTGACTAAACCTCACTTTCCAAAGTGCTACATAGCAGTGGAGAACAAGAGCCCATGAGGCTCCTGAGGGATGTTGGTGGCTTGTGAAATGTGGCCCATCCACGTCTGTAGCAGTGCAGCTTTGTCCTGCACCAGCTCACAGGATGCATCTCTCTCTCCACCCCACTACCTCCACTTAGCAGCTCTTTTGTCCTCATCACATCTTGGTGCTTCAGGCATCAAGTGACCTTTTCTGCCATTTCTGTTGTCTGTAACACCTTCATAAGAGTCTGATCAAGCCTGGTGAACCCTGGCACTCTGCTTTAGGGCTGTTTCAGATTTGCTGTAGCAGTGCCATTATGAGCGAGGCAGTGCATATTTTTTCCTACCTTGTCCCTGCCGCATGGATTCCAAAACTGACATGTGCACCCATGAAGATCTTTCTTAAGGGATGGGCAGCTTTATGCTTTAAAACTGTATCCCGTGTCATACATTATATGTGAGAAAATAAGCAGCAAACAGGATGACTGTGTCCAAAGTGCAAGTGTAGTTTGAGGCTGTCTCCCTCTGACTCAGATGTCCTTTATAGAATTCCCAGACTTGTCGAACAAGGAATCACTCAATTTTGGCCTAAAAAAGAAAATATTTTCTTTCCTGCTTATGGTATGTTTAAAAGAAATGATTCTGAATTGGCTTTTACACGGTTCATGTCTGGCATCCAAATACTTTAACACTTTCTCTTGATGTGAGACTTTGAGTGATCAATGGGGATTTTGGCACTGGTGTGGAATTTGGCAGCTGCCTTTGAGAGCCAGTGCAGACTCTGTTTACCTGCTCTGTGTTTTCCCTTTAAGGAAATGATGCAGGGAATGAGCAGGTACTGAGTGAGATGCATGAGAGAGTGGGAAAAATAAAATTTCCCATTTAATTTTCACCATTGGAAATCAAAAGTCTCCTTGTTTTTTAAATTTTGAAATTTATTGTATCAATCTGTCAATGCACAAAATGCAGAGTTGATTAAAGTTGAATAGAAAACCTCAAATTAATATATCAAATAATGAGAAATGCCAAGGATGTGCTTTTCCAAACCATCCAAGTGAAGTTAAATGTGCATTTCTCATGGTTATTAATGGATCGGAGGTATTTAAATCCCTAGCTTTTGGAAATTGCGGTCTTTAATATCCTCATGTTATTAATGTGCTGTCAATTCCTTCTTGGAGGTGAAAACTGGAAGTGGAGAATTAAGAAAGGAAGGAAAGGATGGTCCAGTGGATTTTCAAAGGGCTTCAGTTCTATTTAAGAGCCAACCTGGTGTTGCTCTGCGCAGCATTCTGCTGCCTGTTTAAACTGAATCTTGCTCTTCAGGAGGCAAAGCTGCTGAATTTCAGCCGTGCTGAAATGCTGTGGAGGGGCCCTGCATGCAGCAGCGTGTCTCTTGATTTGGATGGTCTCGCTCTGAGCCGAGATTCAGTTCTGAGGTGGGGCAGACAACAGTTGCAAGTGGGAAATAGTGTATGCATCGTAAGCTTTGAAATCCCTTGTTTCAAGTGGAGCATACACATGCATGGAGTGACAGCTGTGGCAACTGAACCCTCCAGGTGGTGAGGATATTTCAGTCTCTGGCAGGGAGGACCTGTCTAAACCCTCTAAACTTCTCTAAGCAGGATGCTGGGGGAAGGGTGAGATCCTGGCAGGGGACTAGTGGCTCTGGCCTGGCTCCGCAAGCCAGGCTTGCAGAGAGCGGTGGCTGTGCCAAGCCTCTCTGCTCTGGCATTTAGAAGCTGGCACTGGGCAATGCCAGACTGACCTGCTGTCTCTCTTAATGGTTTTTGTGTGTGTGACACTGAGTCCTGCAGCTCTGCACGTGTGTGCCAGTCTGGGTAAGCAGGTCAGACCCGCTCCTTCGCTCCCTCGCCCAGCTATTTCCTTCATTCTCCCTCGCTCATCCTGATGAGGATTCAAGGGGACTCGAATTATGAGGAGCAATAAACACAGCTGAACTTTTCCTGCAGCAGAGGAAAGTCTCAAGGGGTGATCAGATAACCACCTACAAGCATTTTCACGGTGGAAACGGTGAGTTGAGAGGGAGAAATGGTTTAGGCTGAATGAAGGAGATGTTACTGAAGTTGCAGGATAGCTGAGCAAAGGGAAAAAATCTAGGCTGAGTTTAGGGATAGGTTGCAAAATATGAGCCATCTCCTAGCAGTGGTAATCTTATTGTTTGAGTTGTTTCAGAGCAGGTAGTGTGCTAAATCAGGTGCTGTAGACAGTAATCCTGAAGTGACTGGGGGAAGGGCAGGACTACTAAGCAGAGGATTTTCATTTTTGATTTCTATGAATCATTTCGTGTTGGTCTCAACAGAAGGTTGCAGGCTGTGGCTGTGTAAGTTATCAGCTGTGATATGTAAAATATGTGGGTGGGAGGAAGTGGGAAGGACACTGGGAACTTACCCTTGGGCAAGCTTAAAATAATAAGACATAGTTCTTCATCTATTGGGAATGATATGGGTCTAATTGATGATCAAAGTGTTTTTTGTACTGCCTTAAGTGCAGGGAGAGAATTACTCTTCTCCTTTGCATGGGGTAGAGAAGGGGAAGCACTTTTTCACCTTATTCTTGCATACACCTGTTGGACAGACAGAGGCAAACTAGCCTCTGATGTATCTTACACTGCCCAAGTCAGGCAGGAGTTTTTACCTAGTGTAATAAAGAAAGAACAGCTCTGAAGAAAATAGAGACTAGAACTAAACATGTGTGCTATTTTCCCCACAGTGTCTATGGAAAGAGAGCTGACAGTGAGGTAATGAGGGAGCTCCAAGGGCTTTGAAGGCTTTGGCTGGGGGTATGTGATACATCCCCCAAAAGAATAAGGCTGACTTGGGAGAAATAAGGAAAAATTGGAAACATTTTGTATGTTAGATAGAAATGGATCTATGGGATGTTACAGGCGTGAACAGAGGTACATGTTGAAGAGGGAGTGATTGTGAAGAATAGGAAGAAGACCGGATCAAAAGACCTTAGAGGAATGTTTCTGCCACTATCATAGGAGCATTTATAGCTCAGAATGGTAATATAAGTGATGTCCAAAGCTAGTTAAAATAAACTAAACCATATCACAACAAGTTTTCATCTGAAAATACTGAAATGCCCTTGGAGGGCTGTTTACCCAGGGTCACCATAATAAACCCTTTTGGTGCAGGTGCTGGATTCTTGCATTCTCCACTGTGTATGGCACTTCCATTGTCCCCAGTCTCTGCCATCTTTCTGCTCTGAATGTATGGAGATTTTCCTGCAGCATCATTCATTCGGTTTATCAGCACCTGAAGTGTGCAGGTGCTTTCAAGATACATCTATCATGCCCCAGATCCATCTTCGTCTTCTTTGTGTCTGTTGACAAAATTCCTGGAACAACAGGGCTGTGAGCCAGAAGAAGATTTATGGGCACTTATGTCACCTATGTGGTAGTAGTAATACGGGAAACAGCAGCACAAGAGTTGTCAATGAACAAATAGCCTGGGCTGAAGGTGTGGTAGGATAATAGTTACAGCAGTGTTAGGAGAAGAGGAATGCCTCTTCAAAGGCAATATCTACAATATGCAGCATGTCTACATTGCAGAGTAACCACGAGATTGAGAGGATGTCCTAAGCTGAAAAACTGGGTCATCAAAAATCAGAAAGATGGAGAAACTTAGGTGTAAATTGTGATGTGGTTTATAGCTTTAAACCCCAGCTCTTCAGAGTAACTGTTGATGAGGTTCCAGTCTGTCCTGCCTCTTTTTTTTCATGGGTCTTCTTAGCACTTCCAGTTTGCCCATAAGGCAGATAGTAGACAAAAAGATCAAAATGTCACCAGTCTTTTGTCATTGGTAAATACAGAAATAGTGTTCTTTGATCTTTGGACATACTTGTATTTCCTTGTGTGACAGCCCAGTAGCCATCTAGTGCAATGCTGACTTCCCTACAGCTTCTTCTAGTAGCTTGTTCTCTGGTGGTGTGTTGGATGCTAGGCCCAAAGCACCTTTGAGGTTTTTCAAGTATTTCACAGGTGAGATGAATTTCTTCCTACCTCCAGCTAGATCCTGAAACATAAGGATTGCTTTTGGGTTCATTGTCTGATACTGCTCAAGCTGTCAGAGAAATGAAGGCAGTGTGAATTAAGATGCTATCAAAGGTGAGCAAATGGCAAAGGCTAATGCTGATGTCTCACACTGGGTCTGGCAGGACATCTGTCTTTAGGTAGTAATGGGACTGAGGGTGGTGATAGTGGCGAGGCCTGGAATTGGGCTAGTGATGAGAGTAGGTTTGGGAATTAGCACTGCAGCTGGTACAGATACAAAATTAGCTGCTGAATTCAGATTCTGTGGCTTGAAGTCTAAGCAGGGCTTAGAGCATCAGAGCTCTCACTGAGCAGAGCCCAAAAACCACTGGGATAGGAACTTCCTTGTGGCCCTCCAATGAAGCCTAGGAGGGGGAGGCTGGAGGTAGGCTTTTCATTCTCCCGTATGGAGCCAGTATCCCTGTGAAGTTCCTTTTGATGGTGGCTAGGGCATTGTTCAGCCTCCTGTCCCAAGTATTGTCTTCCTCTTAATTAGGAAAGCTGCCTTCAAGACAGCTTTTTGTCATGAACTGCAGCATTACATCACTTCCTTTTCTCTTGCTGTCTTGAGCTTGGTGGTTGGGTTTGGGGAGCTTGCAAGCACCTTCCTATTGTGCAAGACTACTTAGAAGGCATGATTGCAGCAGGAGGAGGTACCAGTGTCAGCACACAGCAGAACTACCCCCAAAAAACTGTGACCAGCCCTTGTTCTGCCTCAGTTTCTTTACCTGACCTGAATATGGTCTGGCTTTGCTGTGCACTGCTGGAGTAGTAGTCTATTTACAGTTAGCCTGGTTGAACACACAGTGACCTATTTGTGTACTTTCTGTATTTTGAAATATCGTCCAGAACTACCTCTTAATGCTGAGCTGTATTTTGCCTGTGCAGCCTAATAATTTTCTATTAATACTTATCTTAGGTCTGATCCATGTAAAAGTGCAGTGTCAAGTAAGGTTCTCATGATATTTTTAAGCAATCTAACCTTTGGTCCTGGCTAAATTCCAATTGGAATAATTACTGTCTGACTACCTACATTCCTCTTACATTTTCAATTGGAGAAGTTAGCTTTCACTTCCCATTTTGAAAGTGATTGTGTAACATTGCTCTGCAGCAAGTACATGCTGCATTCCCCTACAGTGGTGGATATATTTTATTGGTAAGTAAAATAAGATTATAGAGGTGTAATGATTTTACTGGCATGTTTATACCTAAATATAGATATGTCTGTAAACCACTTTATCTAATGGCCCTACCATATATTATTTTCTAGGGAGTTAGAGACAATATAATAGTGTGCAGTAATGTGTAAAGGATTTACGTACCAGTCTGGAGTTTGGGATTTACTAAATTGTTTTGGAGTGCCATAATCACAGAAAATACTTCAAACACTGTGCTGCCCCACACCACCTCTAAAGGAAAATCTCCTCATGTAAAATACTTGGTAATAAAATATACCTGCATGTTTTTATAAACATTCTTGACTGGTGAAATTATACTGTAAAATTATTAAAATTTCTTGAAACAACAAAGGGTAAATGCCCTGTTTTACAGCTGTAGCCTTGTCAGGTGCTTTTGAATTTATTTGTGTGTGAATTTCTCCATCCCCCTTTTCACTGGAAACAGGAACACACGTAGAAGGAGGTCTGTATGCTGCCTCCAGTGCTCTCTTAATTGAGTACCTTGAATGTTTGCACTTGAACACTGCGGAAATCACGGACGAAACTTGTTGCTCTGTATGCAGAAACACATTTTCGCAGTAGTTCTGGGGTCCCCTTGATCTGATAGTAAGTCTGTGGTGGTTCACACCTGCCTTGTCTCTACTAAAGGGGCCTGCAGTGAGCCAGACCAGAGGAGGAACATGAGGCAAGGTTGGTGTTGGGATGTCCTTTCTGTTCCTTCCTCTAACAGCCAGCACGTGCATGTGGGCAGCTGTGTGACTACTGATGTGAACACAAGTCAGCCCCAAGGAGGAAAGGGATTGTAACACCATAAGCATCCCTGATTTAGTCTTTGAGCAGCTCACCCCTACGCTGCCTTGTGGGAGCTAAATGGTGAAAACCACACTCAGCCCTGGGTTGGGTGTGATTTATTGATGTTCTGCCTTATCATATCCCCAGCTCCTATCCTATGAGGGAGCCCAGCCTGGACCTGGTACCTGCTTTTCCCTTAGAAGAATTCTGCTGTCTGTCACACAGACTGACCATGGAGCACCTGAAAAACATTGTGAGCATGACAGATGTGTTATGTGTGAGTGAGAGATGGAGAGAAAGATTTCTTGGCTGGTACAACACAGGGTACCCAAGCATTGCTCTGCCTGATCCAGAGAGGGCTTGTGGCTGAGGATCCGAATTGGAGATGGCAGGTTGGCTACTGAGCCACAGAGAACCTCCTCTTGGAATGAGCTTCTTCCTAGCCCTGGCTGCTCCCTGCATATCTGGCCAAAGCCTGAGGATCTGGCACTGTGCAGATAACTCCATCTTGTATTGAATGGAAAAATCTGCCTGAGTGGGGCACAGACACCCAACAGATTGGCACCTAAGTGCTCTTCAGGATCTAGGCTCTCTTCTCCTGCTTGGAGGTAGATACTAGAGATTTATTGGCTTTAATGCAGGTGAAGAGTAGGGAATAGGTTTCTTCGCTGCCATTTTTCAAACTGGAAGAAGCATGTGCTTGGGCATGAAGGCTGACAGCTGCCATGACTGCCTGTATAGCTCCTTCTTGAATGCTATCCTGAGCCCTGGGTTGGAAGGCCCTGTACATTATTCCTGGTGGGAAAGGGGCTGGGAAAAACCTACACTCTCCTCCCTGGGCATCACAACTAGCCATTGCCTAACCAACCATAATACACTGTATGAGTCGATGCAGAGGGACTGCAGGAGACATATTTTAAGAGAACAAATATAGCATTTAAGTGAGTGAGCAAGAGAGTGAGAGACAGAGAGCGTATAGAGTGCATTAAAGTTAATAAAGCATTGCAGAAATGGGGACTGCGTTTCACTGTGAAGGAATCTAATTTAGTGACTCGTAATTGGAGGATAACAGTCATACTGGAATGAAGTTAACTGTTCATTTTGCCAAACTCTCAAAGTCTCTTGGTTCTCCTTGTGAGCATCTCTCAGAAAGTGAATCCTTCAGAGAGCTCAGAATCGATTGGTGCTTCACACCCGCAGTCCCTTTCAGCTTCTTAAGTGGATTTGGTTTCTCCGGTGCATATTTATTATCTATTTTATTATCTGCTTATTTATCTGGTAATCTCAATGCAGGATACATCCTCTCTGCTTAGCATAACAATGAGGGAGCAGGTGTTGAGCCTGTGTGTTCTCCTGGGCAGGGCAAGATGGGGCCTCTTGGGCCTTTTCCCTGTGCGCTGGTGTCATCTAGGGTTGTTTTTGGACTTCCTGCTTCCACAAAGTTTTGCCAGCATTGTCCCTACTGCTGTGACTTTCTGTTAGTTTGACAGAGGCATGTGTAGCAATGAACAGAATGGAAGGGTCCCATTCTTGGACACCCAAGACCAGAGGTGTAGCACAAAGCAGTGCAGGGCTGGTGTATTTATTTCAAATGTGCCGGGTTGCTGAAGAACAGAATTCTGGGCATGAGTAGCTAAGTAGGACCTGTTGTTTGAGGGAAAATCTTCTTTAGTTTGAAATGCCTGAAATCTCCTTGGGATATCAGTGTGACTCTCGGTGGGCACACCAAGCAGTGCTAGCTCCAACAGGTGTGGTGGGCAGATGGGGGGACACTGTTCTGTTGTCTCTGATATTTACACTGCATGGGTGCTGTAAGAATTAGTTCATTAGTGTTTGTAGAGTGCCTTGAGGATGAAAAGCGCTGTGGAAATGTGAACTATTATTAAAGCGGGACTGAATAAAGAAAGAGCAAGGAACAGTCCCACAGGGAGCTGTCCCACTCAGGCAGGGGCTGGAGAGATGACCTCATCAGGTTTTCTTCATCTCTACTGTTGTGATTACAAAATAAAGTGGACATGCTCAGGGGGAAGATTAATGTGGCATGCCTGGCTGTAGTAGCTGAGGGTGAACCACTGTAAGCTCTGTTGGCATTTCTACTTCTGTGCAAACACAGCTGTCATATGGACTTGGAGGATCCTGATCCAGTTTTGGCCATGACAGCTGGGAAATTTTGTATTCCTGTTTTTCTTCTTATTTTTTTAAAAAAAGAATCCTGTATTGGTGGAAAGCATATAGTTGACTGTACTACACACTGGAGCTGCGTGTGTCCTGATGGTGTGTGCAATGGATACACACATACATATACATCCAGTGACCTTACCCATTTGTCCTCACTTTATTCTGGAGGGACTGTGCTGAGAAAGGAAAAGGGAGTCCCCATCTGCCTGGTGTCCTCAGTCTCCCTGCCTGTACCTCCAGCACAAGTCCAAACTGATCGCAAGCACCAGTCATTCCTTTGTGTTGAGGGTGAGCACTCTGACATGGGCTTGACATAAGCAATTAATTTCACAAAGACAGCTGATCAGCTGTCAAAGGACAATTCTCTGTCACTTTTGACTTGGGTCTCAAAGTGACACAGGACCTGAGAGATGACATGATCCCATCTTCTGCTGACAGCTGTTCTCTTAAGTGATGCCAGACTGGAGCAGGGGGCTGAACTGGCCTGACCCCCCAACTTTAACAGAGCCTGAATGTAGCCAAAGGGCTCGACATCAGACTAGAAGGATCCTTGGGAGGAGAGCTAGTGGCTGAGCATGATCAGTGGATCTACCTTGAAGGCTGAGTGCGTGATTGACTTGTCAATTAATCACTTTGTTTTACTTTCCCCCTTTTTTCTTCCTCGCTCAGGGAGTGTAAGAGCTGAAGATGAGGCCCAGGGTGGAGTGCTACTCTCCAAGGTTTTGGCTGGTGCTGGCAGTCCTCGCAACAACAGGGAGCGGGGCCCATGCCCAGAAAAGCCACCCGAGCATTGGCATTGCGGTCATCCTGGTGGGGACCTCGGACGAAGTGGCCATCAAAGATGCCCACGAGAAAGATGACTTCCACCACCTCTCAGTGGTGCCTCGGGTGGAGCTGGTGGCCATGAACGAGACAGATCCCAAGAGCATCATCACCCGCATCTGTGACCTCATGTCTGACCGGAAGATCCAAGGGGTGGTATTCGCTGATGACACAGACCAGGAAGCCATTGCCCAGATCCTGGACTTCATCTCTGCCCAGACCCTCACTCCCATCCTGGGCATCCATGGAGGCTCCTCTATGATCATGGCAGATAAGGTAAATTTAAATGAGCTTCCTTCTATTGCAGACCTGTGGATCCAAACTTAAAACAAAGAGAGGTATCTTATTCTGTGATCCTCAGGTGGTGTCTCATGGGGCCAAAGGCTTGGGGGATTAGGCAGCTTCAGATTCAAAGACAGATTAAAAGAGCTAACTGTGTGTAGCACTACTGAGAAGAGCCTATTAATCATGTGGAATTATCTGCAACAGAGAAAAACTGAGGAGGGAAAGAAGCAGGTAGAAGAGACCCACAAAAGAATCAGCCCTTTTCTTCTTCTTTAAGAAGGGTAAAGAGCCCCTGACAATTGTAATTTTTTTAAAGGTTTTATTTTTCCTTGTGTTTTACTTTAGAAGAGCCAGGGATCATAGCCTGGGTTTTTTCCTGCATGTAGCTGGAGGACATTGTGGTATTTTCAGGGATGCTTAATACAGCTCTTACATCTTAATTGGAATATAATTGAATCTTTAATAAAGCTATCCTCTCTAAAAAGTGTTCATTAGCTCCTGAAGTTAAATAGGTGTTAGCTGAAGTGACTAACCAGTCTGAACCAGTCCAGCTAAATCTTTCTTTTTTCTAGTGCACTACTTTATTCCTTTGTGTCACAGACATTTCATTGTTTTCCCAGGCCCTAGCCAGTCTTTAAAGAATTACTACACAAACAAGCCATCCTGCTACTGCTTTTGAACAGGGCAAGATGCAGAGGGGGAGTAGCATCTTTGGCCAGCTGATAACTCTCAGTGAAGCCTCCATGGGGTGCAGGCGGACCTGATACAAGTCTTCCACCTTTCACAAACAGGACATGCAGCAATTCACACCTGAATGTGCATTTGGCCAGATAGTGTGGCTAACAGTGGTCTTGGGGCTGCTGCTGGCCAGTGGGAACATGTGAGAGAAGCTGGCTGTCCCTTTTCCTGCAGGCTTGAAGCCAGACAGTCAAGGCCAAGGCTTTTATTGAGAAGACCCTCTTGACCATTCTTTGTGTATCCCAAAGAACTAAACAGGGACACAAGCTGACAGTCTTTTTCTTTCACAGATGGCTCTCAAGTGAGTCTGAGACATTTAACTAAGCAGAATCAGGCCTAATTGAATGAAGGGTGAGAACTGACCTGGCCACTATGGCAGCTTCTCCTCAGAAAGAGATCTAGTGAGATGAGAAATCCAGGCACATTCTCTTTTATTTACCTTGCAAGTAAATAATCCAGTGCAGGCTTTTGAAGGTGCTAACAAATTATTTTCTCACTTTTTGACCAACCGTTCAGTTGCCAAATAACACACGGTTAGTATGCAGTGTTCTTTTCTCCTATTGCCCTTTAAACTGACATAGTCACTGAATAATCACGGGCCTTTTTTCTCTCACTCCTTGAATAGTTGCACGTGTGCTGAAGTCCCACTGCCCCATTCTACCCACAGTGAAGCTTTTCAGCTTCGGAGGCCAGGCAGGCAGCAATGCTGCATCTTGATGCTCTCCTGCCTGCAGTGTTGCATGGTTATCTATGTCTGTGCAAAGGAGGGTTGGAAGCAGTGCTCAAGTGCTGCATTTCACACTTGGGGGGACATCTTACATCTTTGAACAAGTGTAAGAGTTACTGACAGAAGACCTCCTGAGCACTGGTAAAAGTCCTTGTGACTTTGAACATGGCAGGCCAAATTCTGATTTCAGATTCCTGCAGTGCAAATCCAGCACGGCCCCGCTGCCTGTGGCAGGATTAGATCAGATTTACGCCGCTGCAATTCAAAGAGAAATTTGGCCTGTTGAACTTTGAAAAGATTTTTCTTTCTACCTGTCCCTAGTCTCTCCTTGGGAAGGCAGCATCTCCTGCCACTGCCCTGCGTACCCCACTGGCTCGCTTCTAAAGAGCGTTCTGGCAGGCAGGCAGGCAGCCCACAGGGAGCTCAAAGGTGGAAGCCTTATGAATGGAGACTTCTATTTTACCAATCTTTTTCTTTTTCTTTTTTTTTTTTTTTTTTTTGGTAGTTTTGCAGACAGGAGGTTTGCAGGTTATGTACAAAGATCTGCAGTTTTAAGAAAGGCCAAGGTTTCTTTGAAAAATAATTTGAAAAGGCTGACCTTTACAACTTCTGATCCACAGGTGTGTAATCTTTAATGGATAATATTTATTTGATGAATTAAATTAAAATATGGTAGAGTGTAAATACACTGAAATTCTACTAAAAATACTGAAGTCAACCTGGTAAGTCCTTCAGCAATTTACTTTCCATTGAGGGCCTTGACAGAGGCTTTGCTTTTAATGACTCTTAGTCATATTCTTTGCAGATGAGTTGTGTGGCTGAGGTTTGATCCTGCAAGCATGGAATGCTACTTTCAGCATCCCCTCAACGCCCACAGCAGTCAGCTGTGATTGAACTTGCTCAGCATTTCACAGGTTCAGATCTGCACTTACAGCTTTGTTAAGCTCCCCATGTGTTTGTGATCAGTAGTGCCAATGCAAACCTAAGGAATGCTAGAAACCATGAATGTCTTGGTGTGACAGATAAGCCCCTCTTCACTGGAGTTTAATGCAAAAAAAAACCTCCCCAGTCAAACCACCTTTCCTGGAGCAGCATGCGCAATTCTGTTTCACCTTCAGTGAGGGTTTAGTAAGTGTTCTGTTAGGAAATGTGGGTCATGTGTAAAAAGGGCTTTGTAATGTACCATGCAGCTGGTAAATTGAGGCACAAAAGGGCAGGCAAAAAGAAAAAAAAAATTAGGGTTTCTAGCCTGAATTTTCTTTTGTCCTGTATATAAAGACAGAAATATTGTATAATGTGCCCTATAAGCTGGCTTTATCTCAGTTAATATTCATCTAGAAGTTTGCTACCCAGCAGCTGGAGGTCTAGGCATCAGTGGTAATGGAGACACCAGCTGAGGACAATTCACCCCACCCAATTCAGGGTGCAGTGAAATGCTCATGAGATAGTCCTGTGTCTCCCCACTGGTTACTGAAGAAGGCTGTACCTCAACGTGTTCATGATGTCTCAAGTTAAATGCCATGAACCCTGCCCTAGGTGTGACATAGCAGGTGGAGGTATGTTGATAAAAGTGTAACATCCTTTTTTCCTGATTTTTTCAAACTCACATTCTTTAATATTGTATTTGATTAGATTTTGTAAATAATGTTAATATAGTTTATTTTCCCTGTATTTTGCCTTTTTCCTCTGAAAAATAAGTATACGGGAATTTACATGTTTTTGCTGTTTTCACTCCTTGGTGCTTGTGGCTCTAATTCCACCTGTGTGCCTGTTACAGAGTGTTACATTTAATTTCTGACTAATCTGGCGTAAGAAGAATGTGCCCAGATGATCTGTGCGCACACTGCGGTCTGGGTTTAGTTCCAGGAAAACGGTGGAGCAGAGACACACAATGTGCCTCACTCGAGCTCTGGAGAGGCCGCTTTGCCGAGTGAGAGTTCTGTCACAGCCAGTTCAGTCCCTAGAGCTGGATGAGCCTGCCAGCAGTGACTCCAAACGGAGTGAAGTGCAGCAGTCCTTTTGTTGGGGCTGGGTGGCCTGGCAGTGATGGCTAAGGGGGTCCAACAGACCCCACATTAGTTCCTCTCAGAGGAGCAAGGCTGTAGCTCTGGGACAGGGTAGAAGAGTGCTCACACTGCTCCAGCTCTGTAAGAAAGCACCTTATTTTGTTGCTGATTCCTGAAAAGGACTAGGGCAATAGCATCATCTCACCAGGACCTGTGATTAGAAAGGCAATAGCACTGATCACTGGTGATCTGTGTGTAATCCAAAATAGATGAGATGGAGAGGAGAGAAATGTGCACCACCTGCAGAATTAGGTTTCTGTGGTCCAGAAACTTTGCTCGTGGAAGCTTGCTGGTCCCTTCAGTTTGCCTGATGTTGCTGCAATGACCTGACTTTGAACAGCTTTGTGTTTCCTGATTTTAAGCATTAGTTTATATTGTCTAGAGGACTGCAATGCACATCTGACCAGAGAGCATATCTGCTGGCCTTCCAGCATTGAAAATAATTTATGGTTTCTCCCCACTTGTTTTGAAAGCAGAAATTAAATTGTATGAGGATGCCCTGTGTTAGGAGACTATTGGTGAAAGTAAATCTTCAAGACTGCAAACCAAACTTCAATTCAGATAACCACAAACCACTATCTTGGGCTGAAGACCTGAAACTGTAAATCTGAACTAGGTTTTTCTTCGTTTTCATTTCCATATTACCTAAAATCAGTTCTGCCCAGAGCTAGGAGATAAAGGAGCAATCACAAAAAAAAAAAAAAAAAAAAAAAAAAAGGAAATAACATTTACGAATGTATATTTATAGGTATCTCAAGGGAAGAGTAAATTGTTGTTCTGATTTACAAAACTATGACCACACCATTTGCCTGACTGGTCCATTTTGTAATGATAGACTATTTATTTGTTTTAAAAGAACGGAAAAAGACAACTTGGTGATAATGAATGCAGAAAAGCTAAGAACAGAAAATGATTTGGGTTCTCTTACAGCACAGCTGATGGCCATCATTTTTGCTGGAACTGTTCCTCATTACTTCTCAACAGTCACATTATTTTGCCAGAGCTTCTTGTCCTGTGCAGCTTTATAGTAACACAGTGGTGCACAGACAGAAGAGGAAAAAAGTCTTGGAGGAAGAGGATGGTTATGTTTTCCCAGGTGAAAATCAGTCTCCTCTGTCTCTGCATCCCTTGCTGTTCTCTCCAGGGCTTGCCCACACAGGGATACACGCAGTATGCATCAGCATGCTGATGGAAATAAAACGGTGGGAAAGAGTGATCTATTACTCAGCTGTGCCAGTAATACAATTGGTGTAAAAGCTGCATAAAACGAACCTGAAATTTTAAATCTGTTCTAGGCCAGATTCTCCTTCCTTTTTTTTCACACAGTGTGGAGCTGGCTTTTCTCTCACTCCCTCCACTAGCCTGTTCTTTTTTCTGATTATACCAAAGCCGTGATGTTTTCTCTGCCTTTGTGTCCCCACTTCATAAATCCCTGTGCCCTTTATTTTGGTTTTCGGTAAAATTTCCAAGACACGTTGTCTCTCTCCTTCAGTGCCAAAGGTTGCTGTGATCACTCTGTGTTTGGGCCATGCTGCTGCAGCTGTCATTTCTTTGGTATTTTGGTGGAAAGGAAGTCCAAAGTTGGACAGTGGGAGTAAAGCACCAGGGAAGGAGAGCAGCTGTTGGCCAGAGTGCAGCAAAGTGATGCTGCAGGTACAGGGAAGCCAAAACTAGTTGGATAAGCTGAGCACCTAGATACACACTGAAACCAGGACAAAGTCAAAGACACTGGGACAGTGCTGCTAAAAGCAGAACATCTGTAATTAAAAGGAAAGCACTTTCACTCTCAGGTTTTCAAAGGTTAAGTAAAAGGGATGCAGAGGGAATGAAAACCTCATTTTTTGGGTGTAAATCTGTTTCATTTCCATTAGGGATGACATCTGAAGTTTTTCAAGCCCTTGTGTGAAGGAAATTCAGTAAAAAAAAAATTAAAAAAAGAGTTAAGGTTCCCTTTGAATGGATTATATAAATTCAAGTAAAATAAATTCCAAACAAAATGCTGCTTAGAAGGGGGGGAAGAAGGCACATTGTGATCTGCAGACATTGAAAGATTTCTATCCCTTTTTCCTGCAAAACAAATTTATATGCAGTTCATGTAATTTCACAAAGTGTTTTTCCTTTCTCTGAAACTGCATTTGATGATAGTAATAGTTTAAATGTTTCTTAAACTTATCTAGTGATTAGCAAAGATGAGTTTGATTTTAAAAAAATAAAAAAGAAATCAGCAGTTTCTCTCCAAGCTCTTAATAATTTTATTAAGGACATGATTAATACACTTATTTTGCTTTTAGTACTCTGTTGTTTCCTTTTGCTGCCAAAATAAAGCTCTCTGTAGCTCACAAATAACAAACAAAATATAATGTATTCTCAAATTACAAGTCTGCTGCAAAGGTTGGGGAAGAAGTATAAAAGGTAAGTCACACAGACATAGAAAATAAAAGCCAGTGTTGTATGCCAGTGTTGTTTTTCCCTTGTATACACATGTAATAAAAAGCCAGGTGGGTCTGTAATTTATGTTTACATCTGTGTCTAATCAACCCGTACAAAATAACATTTTCTTTTATTCATATAAAGAGAGAGAATATGGGCAGCATATTTGTGAAAGTTTAACACCTGAGGATTTCCCTAGAACTATTTTTATTACTTTACAGATAAATTACAGCACTTAAAACCCCTCAGATATTATGAAACCTGGAAATGAACTTTTGAGAGGTCTAACCCTTCCCCAGTGCCATTAAGTCCTTGAATGTGAACTCTTATTTTCTAAGGAAGAGCTCAAGTACTCTCATTAGTATTATTCCAATGAAAATATGACTTTTCAAAGAAATGTATAATTTATTTTATTAATTATCCTATTAAAATAGTGTGCTTTTTGTGTTTTTTTTTTTTTTTTTTTTTTAAGGCTTTTCTCAAGTTCATCCCCAATTTTCTTGGGAGGAACTTAATTTCAAGGCCTCCACTTTTTTCTGGGGCATTGTTTTCAGGAGTCACAGGAAAAAAAATGTGGAGTTGATTTCTTTCTTTTTGATTTATCACTTAAAAGCAACAAGAAATCCTCTTTATGAAATAAAGAAAACAATTCTTACGGCAGTGTAACTTTCCGTAAAATATCCCTATTGCTTTTTCCCTCCTGGTAATTGATACTGGATGCACTTCATGTTTGCCTTGAGCCTTGGACACCTGATGCTTGACGGTGTTACCTGAGTTTGGGTGTCAGAGAACTGGGAAGGAGGAAGCCTGGTGCCCTGGTGAGGCTCATGCCCTGCCGAGGTGCCCTGGGACGCTTCTGGGCAGGGGCAGTGCCGAGCGACAGGATGGCCACACAGAGGTGTGGCTGCTTTCCTTTAGCAGGAGTTCTCTCAGACAACAAATGTCAAGCAAAAATGAAGTCTGATTCCTTCCCATCAGCCTTCTGCAGCTATTTATAAGCTGTTTTGTTTCGGGTCATAGGATTTTTCCTCCAGGAGTACAGTGTGTTAGTTTTCTTCTGTTGTTGTAGTGATGTTTTCTTTTGAGGGACAGAAGACCTTTCCTTCCTCAGCTCTGCATGCAACTTCTGCAACCCACCTGAGGTAAAGAAAAGGTGAATTAACCTTGTCACTCCTATTGCTTAAATGTGATGTTGCCACTGTCTACCTGGAAATAGAACTGTTGAACTCTCTGTGAGGAAAACATTGATTTCCACCCAGCTTAGACCTGGGCATTGTTGGATTAAGGTTTTTTTTTTTAACACTAGGTGTTATTATAGTGAGTTGCTTAATGTTATATGGGCTACTTTTAATTTTTGAGGGAATTTTTTTTTAGGTTTTATTTTTACAAATGAGTTAATATCTTTTTGGTAATTGTTGTGGGAACTTATTTAGGTTAGTAATTTTATTCTTAAGGGGTACTGGGGTAGTATAATTTGTACCTTGATTTTCACACTAATGATAATTAGGTACATGTCCAAATCTGTAAGCACTTACCTGAAGAAAATCTGGAAGCTTGATGAGCTCTGGCCAGTAGTTATTTATAATCTTTATCACAATCCCTCTCTTCAAAACAAAAAACCCAACAAAAATGTCTTAAATCAATTTGTGCCATCCCCAGCTGGACAAGGAGATTAGTTTCTTCAATCTGGACAGGCAGTCCTTTATTACAACCCCAAGCAGTAACTTGTCTCACAAAATCTAAATTAATTACACTCAAATTTGTCCCTACCCTAAACTGGTCTCAAAATGAAATTGAAAACACCGAGTGTGAAATTGCCCGATGCTGCTGCTTTAGATCTGCGTGTCATTCCCCAGTAACCGCAGGACAGAGAGAAACAATTCTTTCCAGGGAATCTCTTATTCTCTTTGCCTTTTATTTGCCTCATTAGCCAAGTTTGGAGGGGATGGATTATGAAGGAAGCTAAGGGAATTATGTATACAGAGGCTGGAAAAAACAGGGTAAAGAAGAAGACATAACTGTAGTCTGATAACGGTCTGGAAGGGCTGATATATGAAGAAAGAGTTAAACAGCTGTATGTGTGTGCTGTAGATTGGTTGAACAATGAGTCAGGGTGTGATTTATATACTCAATGAATAGAGGCAGACTAAGATTGGAGAAAAAAATGCTTAGTGTAGCTGTCAGAAGCAGACATAGGGATGACAGGATAAAGTTAGGGAAATATATTAAATGATGTATTATGATACATCAAATGATCATATTAATTGATATATATGTGTATCAAGAAAAAGGCTCAGACACTGACTTAGGAAGTACTCCAGACTTCTTATAGAAGAATATGGAAACCATGTTTCTTCAGCTGTTTTCAAATAGGACTGAAATGAGTGCTGGAGAAGATGCTATATAAATGAAGCAGAGGAGAAAAAGGATAAAGAAGATGAAAGACAGATAGGAAAACATTCCCTGAACCTAGGATCATGGGGAAAAAATTAAGGGAAAAAAAAGAGTAAGTTCTGAGAGTAAGAAAAAAAAATATCTTAAAGGCTCTGTAGAAGCAATTTTTCTCTGTGCTTGGCAATAGCTTTTAGCTGTGTATCTGTGAGGTTCCTGATAATAACAATAAATGTAGGTTTCAGAGGAAGGGGGAAGACAGAAATGAAGGATGTGGAGAGTCCAAGGGTGAGTGGGCAAAAAAGTAAAGGAGGCAGGTACATGCAGTGAGGAGATTGGATCTAAAAGGTGCCAACAGAATCCAGCAGTTCTAATAGACCCTAGTCCTCACTGCAGCTCTGCTACAAAAGCATGACTCTAAGACACTTGCTCAATTGCTGTCTACAGCAATTTGCCCTTTACAAGAAGACCATAACAATGTTTTTGTGAAGTTTGAGCTCTATAAAAGGCAAAGGTGACATAATTACTAGGAAACAATTACTGGATTTTTCTAACCAAAGTAAATACAATGCTTGAGATGAAAATCTGGACTCCAGGAGGAGAAGCTTTAACCCCCATTAGAGATGATGGCTGAATAGCTGCATCATGCTGGAGAACTCATTTTATGCAGAGCTGATAGTACCAATCTCTTGTAAGCTTGGTCAGCATTCCCCATTATAAAATTCTCTTGGGGGTTTCTTGTAATTTTGCCAGACTATGACTGTTTGAGCAAAGTTTCCTATGCCAGGTGTATGCCTCAAGCTGATTGATTTAATTAGATATTTATTTGGGAAATAAAACATCTCTGTCTGAAAATGTGGCACAGGACAATATGTGATTTATCTATATCACAAGTGCTGTCACATTTTCCTCCAAAGTTTCTGCCTGACCACCACATGTTCTCAGGTCTGGAGCAGGGGTGTCTTGCAAGGAAGGACTTGTAACCAGAGATGTGCTTTGGCTACCACTGCTTGGCTGCTCCAAGTTTGGCCTTGTTATACGTGTAAGGAACTGCAGATGTGCATGGAGTCTTTTTAGATGTTTTCCACGTCTCTTGCAAAGAACTTGACCTTGCAAACTGTGCTTCAAAACTGCACCTGGCCCTGGGGGCTGCACAGGCTGTGCTGGAGCTGGAGGTCTCCTGTGGGATCCTGGTGGGATCCAGGAAGCAGGAATGTGCTGTGCAGCAGGGAATCTGGGCAGAAATGTGGGTGGGGTGGGAGCCATGCAGGGTATTCTGAGGAGCCACTATTGAGGGTGAGTAGAGTATGGAAGACATCCTGATACATGGAGAATGGGCAGGGGGACTGGATAAAGGTAGGAAGCAGGAGATGGTGGATGGGAAAATGCAGAGAGGAAAAGAGAAACCTGCTCAGGTTATGCTTCCTTGCTGGCTGTGGGAGCAACAGCCAGGGAGCACAGGGGGTGGCAGAACTGCTGAACACATGGGATGAAGAGCATGAAATGGGAGTGGAAAACCTGTCAGGTGGGAACTGTGTAGTTGAGAAGACAGATCTGGGCCAGGGCAGGGCACAGGACAGTGGGATTGGGCAGCGATGCCTTCCTTGAGTGTGCTGCTTCCTTCCAGCTGGGCAGAAATATTCGCTTCCCATTCTGCCCTGAGCCACAGAGGAAGTCAGAAATGACTCTGCAGGGTGACTGGGACAGTGGCATCAGTGCTCCCTGCTGGGGCAAGGCCAGCGGTTCTTCCAAAGTGTGCCTGGGGCTGGCTTGGCTGTGCACTCTTTCAGCCAGCACGCCCTGTTCCAGGGCAGGGGGAAATGGGTAGGGGGAAAAGCTCCTGCAAGGAGGGGGCAAGGCTCTCACAGCTTGGGGCCAGCACAGTCACTGTCAGGCCTCTGTGCTGGAGGGGATCAGCTCCATGATGGAGCTGCCAGCTCCTCCATGTGCGAGTCCTGCAGCGCAGCGCTGTGTCCCTGCTCCCGCCTCGGCTCACTCGCTTTCTGCAGAGGCAGAGCTCTGTCCTTGCCCCCCTGCTCCTGCAGCAGTACTGAGCTGGGCGGTGAGTGGCCCTGCCACGGGGCTGGGCTGACCACACACCAAGTTAGCAGCCCTGCTGGGTCTCAAATCCTGCTCTGTACCTATCCTCGTTCCTATCTTCTCCCTTCTCCTGCTTCCCTTCCTCTCACCCTCTCCTGTCTGTCACTCTACCCATTTCTTAATTCTTGTTTGCACTGTGCTTTGAAAATGCAGAGTGCTGTATAAATGTAAAGTATTATTATTATTTCTTCTTTTTAATTAGCATCCCTCACTCTCTCTTCTCTTGCTATTGTGGCTTCCAGAGAGAATGTGTGGGCTTACATTATTTATAGCTGTGTGAGAGTAATTACAGAAATGATTTAATTACTCAGTTAATACCGTTCTCCACATCACCAGCTTGACAAGCCACTGATCCTCTCACCACAGCCGAACATGCAGACTAGCATCCATGTCGTGGTTGAGTGGGTAAGGGGAGGCAAAGCTTGGGGAATGATTTTTTACAGCCCTGCATGTTGCTGGTCACTCCCCTGGGCTAAGGGATGAGGCTGCTGATCTCTCAGGGGCTTGGCCTGGGGCAGTGTGTGGTGTCACCTCAGCTGGGGCAGAGCTGCCCCCAAGGAAGTGGTGTACAGTGATGGTTCATGGCTCCCAGTGACAGGGGCTACCTCCAACACAAGCCTACTCAAGCTGAAGATTCAATATTTGGTGTGCTGCATTAACCAGCACTTCACATTTATCAAAGGTCAGAGATCTGGCATGGTTTTGTTTTCTTAACTTCTATTTAAGCCTGCCAGATCAGAAGGCAGAGGTCATGCACCCTGTGTGGGGTTAGAGTGTGAGATAAAATCGTTGCCAGGAATGTTCTTTCTTGCAGGTGGCCATGTGTGGGTCCTGACCCTCTTTAGGTAAATGAGCTTTCTCTCTGAAGGGGATGGCTTCTTCTTGCTGAGACTCCTGTCATGGGAAATGAAGTGTTTCCATCGCTTCCAGTTCACAAAGACTTGTGAAGAGCAGAGAATGTCCGCTTTCTGGTGCAGTATGGAAGGAGTTTGAGCAAGGAGAGTACATGCTTTCCTTCAGGGCATGCACCGAGCAGATGGTTACCAATACCTTTTAGTTATCTACCAGAGACTGTTGAAAAAAGCCCCACAAACCACCTTGTGAGCTCAGGAGAAATGTAATGAAAAAGATTCTTCTCTGACTGCACTGTAGATAAAAAGGAGGGGTCAGTGAATCCTTAACAGAGGAGACAGTTGCTTGGGAAGTGGAGAGAGAGGCTCTTGTTGGATAGTGGGGTATTTTTCAGATAACGGTGTATGGGGAAAGCATCTCTCAGAAGTGCCTGCTTTCCATGTCTCCAAATTGCCTGGCTCCATTTGGGCTCCTTCACGGCCTGGGCTGTGGGCCAGGTTCAGACTGTTCCTCGCCACGGCAGGGCTGGGTGGGCGGCGGGAGGGTTGGGAACAGGTGGCACCGAGGCTGGTGGAGTGGAGCGCCTTTTCCACGCGGCTCCGGCTGCCAAGCTGCAAGGCGCAGGACACCTGGTATCTGAATGGGCTCTGCCCACCTCCCAGGAAGCGATGGCAATCAAAGAAGTAGGCTGGAGTGTTTTAAGTGTGAACAGTGAATATAGGTCTTTCTTTTTTTTCAACATCCAACATGAGACAGGTTAAAGCAGCTTACATTTGAGAAAATGCTGGGTGTCTCCATCTTCTGAAATTTGAGACTTTCATGTTGTATCTCTGAATGGACACTCTGAGTCCCTCCCTCATTGCTTTTGTAAATGCACACTAGAGGCTTTTATTTATTTTTCCCCTTATTTGACACACTTGAAAGTGGATTTTATGACCTTACATTGGAACAGCTTGTTGAGAAGACAGCGAGCGGAATGGCAATGGAACAAGTAATTTTGTCAGCTCCCAAATGAATGAATCCTGTTTTCACTGGATTCACATCTCACAGTTAATTGACTCTTTAACTGAATCATATACTAAGGCTATAATGTGAGCTTAGTCCATGGTAGACACCAGAGGGTCCACAGAGGTGAGAACTTGAGCTGAGTGAATATATTTCAGAAGAGCTAGACTCATCCTTTCCCCAGTGGTGAAGACCAAGGGCATTAAAAGGATCTCATTTCTTCACCCACTGCCTTGTATCAACTAGGAGATGACCAGTCCAAATAAGTGCGTGCACCCGCAGCAGCTTCAATTTTTCAGGACCGGTCTACACCTCCTCCCTGAAAAATACCATTCTCCCCAGATCTCCTATTGTTTTTCTCCCAGTTTCCACTGCGCCTTTTATAGTCACTGGCTGGCACAGTTATGAGAGAGCTGTACTGTGGTGGCCCGAGGCTTCTGTGTAGAGGGGCTGTTCACCACAGGCATGCTGCCAGCTCAGGATGAAGTCCATTTGATTGCCTAGCGAGCCTTTGACTGGGAGTGGGTGAATCATACACGCTGCTGCGAGGTCAGACCAAGGCTTTGGGACTGCAAGCAGTTGCAGGCTGTATTTTGTAGAGCACTCCAAGAAATTAATTCTCCTTGAGTCCTCTGCCCCTTTGTCAAATCAGGTGGAAATTGGTCACCAGGTCCAGGAGTTACTGGAAGGCGTGACAAACACACACTCCCCAGGTTTGCAACAGTCTTGTTTCCTGAAGGAAACAAGCTAAAAACGCACGCAGAAGTTGGGCACGGTGCTGCACCGGGGCGTCTCAGGAGCTGAGCTTTCGGCACGAGTGTCCCGAGCGCACGCGGCGTGTCCCAAACACACACGGCGTGTCCCGAGCGCACACAGGGTGGGTGTCCCGAGCACACACAAGGTGTCCCGTGCCGCACATAGCGTGTCCCGAGCACACACCGCTGCGGGCATCGGGGCCGGGCGGTGCCGGCCTCGCACGGGGCGCACATGTGTGCGCTCTGTGACTCACGCTGGGCTGCGGCAGCGAGGGAGGCACGGTCACCAACACGCGCTTGCTCAGTGTCGCATGCTCCTGTCGGTGAGCTTTAGAAGGGGAACGTGGCGCCAGGATTGGAGATTTTAATATTTCTGTCCCACGACCGACCTCCCGAGAAAAGAAATTAGCCTGATGACAGCAGCAGTAATTGGATTATTCCGTTAGTATCCTCTGTGGAAGGGAAAAACATGTGCCTTTAACTGTATTCTCAATGCAGACTTAAAACTTGCACTTAAAATGTGAATTGTGCCTTTTTTCCTTCATAACTGTCAAGCAGACATCTGTTTTCTGCCCCACTTTTTTTCTTCCTTTTGACTGGCTGAGCTTTCTGACTAGCTTTATTCTTAGCCTTGTGGCAAGCCTACAGAAAACTGGTGGTTTGAGTTCCTCACCTGGCGCTGAAGATCAAGGCATACTCTAATCACTGTGTGCCTCGGGTGGGCTGAGGAGGGGTCAGCCTGGTGATGAAAATAAGGGAGGATGGATGCCTTGATCTAAATGAGGGAGTGTGCTGAATGGGCTGAAATCCTGGGAATGGGAGAGTTGGGGAGATCTGAATGGTATAATGAGATGAAATGCAGGGCAGGGAAGTGCCCAGCAAACTTGGGCTGTACCTCTGAACAGGTAGTCCTCCATGGCTCTCCAGGCTAATCTCTGCAGCTGCAGCCTGGCTATTGAAATGGTCTGTAATGGGACTGACAAAGTTTTGGAGTATGTGTGTCTTCAGGGGACAGCTCTGCTGAAGTGGAGGGAGATAAGGTGGAGCTGGGCAGAGGATGAGCCAGTCAGCCATCTCTTTCGGTTAGTTTTGGTCATCTGAGAGACTCCCCAAACCCATGTGGCCAGCTTCTATTTTGTTTATAACTGTGAGGTTAGTTTTGATGTGTTTTAGGCACATCCAAATGTTTGACACGGCCATTACCTACCCAGAGATTTAATTTTTTTTGATAGTCAATTGGTTCTTTAATTTGGATTTAATAAGTCACTTTGTGCTCCATTAAATAGGCCTTCATGCAAAATGTTTAATGCCAAAGTGTGCTTGCCTGCAGATGGTGGAACAGCTTCATTTTGGGAATGGCTGGAAATCTCACCAGGCTGTGCTGGTGCCCATGGTCCATTTTCCCCCAATGAGCCATGCTGCCATTAACCTTTTCTGTCTCCATGTCCTGCTGTGAGACCGCAGGGCTCATCTTCACCAGGACTTGTCCCAGCCATTCTCTCTGTTTCATCCCTCTGCCCTTGTCTGATCAGCCTTGGAAGATTTTATGTGCACATGTGGATTTGAGGTTTCAACTGCTTAATTGTTATAAACTGAAGTGTGGCTGGCTGCTTTTTCACCAGAGGCTGGCAAAAACCATGCTGTGATACTGACCACTGGGAGGAGAAAGAGAGGTTGTGAGTGATATTTGTTTGCTGTGCTTAGGACCACGTTTTTGTCTGACAATGTCACTCAGTGGTCACTATACTGGTCCTGCAGTCTGTTGCTCTATGTCTTGAGATGTGCTTATAATAAAACTCAGTAATTCACAGTACAAGCTGTGGGGAAGCATTTTGTGCTGCCAGAGAGCCAGAAGCCAGCCAGCAGCTCATGCCGTTCTGCTGCTACACAATACACAAATCTCTTGAATCATACATTGAAGGCTTTTTTTTTTTTTTTTTTTTTTTTGGTAATAGTGGAGTGAGTTTAGTTTTTCCATTTTTCCCTCTCCTGGTCTAGTCTAGACTAAAATACTAGGGAGGGGATTATCTTGCTTGGCTTATTTAGGTTTCTGTGGCCAAGAAGAAATGGTTTAGTATAAGAATGGGTAACAGCACCTAGGAGAAATGTGGCTGTGTCTCTGTGTAACCATGCTCACGCAGAAGCATGTCCTGTCCTCAACACTGAATCCATCTCTGCTTTCAAGGAATCCTTTTGGCCAAATGTTTTGCTGTATTTGATGAATAAATTGGATAGGGACATGAGGTGACATGAGTAGGTTAGACATGAGTGATGAGCATCTTGCCTTGACAATCAATTTATTGCTTTGCACTTAGGAATCTGTAGGGGATGGTCCTCTGGGAACTCATCCACTGGGATTAGTACCTTCAGTTACAAGAAGGTAACCTCCAGAAGATAAAATATTTTCCTTGCCACTCACCTGGTCTCGCTATTCTTCATAGTGGTCCACCTCCATGTACCCGCACCCTGTGAGGTGTAGCCCCTGCAGACTTGGTGGGACCTCTCATAAAGACTGAGAAAATGTAACAGAACTGTGCCAGGGGTAAGAAAAGAGATGGGAAGATCTGCTGAATATGGGTGTTGGACAAAGGGCAGCAGTGCAGAGGAAGGGTATCCCAAGCGTGAGGGTGGAAGGAGGCCAGGGTGTGGGATAAGGAAATTTGTTAAGATATTCAAAGTAATTCATAGACTAAAGCAGAGAGAAAGGGCTGAGGGTGAGATCAGATGATTAATTGACAGCTGCAGAGATTCATCTTCCTCTCTCAGCCAGCAGTATGTGCATTGTGTGACTTACAGTGAGCATATCACTCCTGCTGCTTCTCTCACTTAGCCCATGGCCAGATGTGCTCAGCAATCCCAGATCTCTTAAAAACATCCCGTATGTGCTTTCTCAAGGCTATGGACCAGAGGCTGGAGCTCCTGGTGGTCACTGCCACCCTGTATCATGTTGCTGCTTCTTTGGTGAGATGTGCTGCCATCCTGCAGTGTCCCCATGTGATTTGCCATGTGTTGCCAGTTTCTGCCTTGTCCTGGGAGGTTTTGGTAGTGCACAGTAAGAAAGGAACAGGGATTCCAGTTGCCTTTCCTCCCTCTGTTGCCCAGTAGGCAGGATCTGGCCCCACTGCTGATGAGCACCAGGCTGGGGAGGGAAGGCAGTGCAGGCAGTAAGGAGTGACTCATTCTCCCCAAACAAGCAAATGCACAAAAATGTCTGCACCTAAGGATGGGGGAAAAAAATACAACTTAAGACTCAAAAGGTTCACTTCTGTTTCCAGAGTACCCCAGAGGAAAGCTCTTTGTTGCCAAATACTTTCCCTTCCACAGTCCCATTATTTTTTTCCCCTTAGTATTTTCTCTTAATAGTTGAATCATTTAACACTACATATAAAGTCGTATTTGGCCGCTCTGGGGCGATTCTGGGTTGCCATGGCAATGAGCCCTGTCTCTCCAAATTAGGACATTTTTCCTGCTGCCTTTTCTATGCGAGGCTTTCTCTCATCTCTTTCTCTCTTACTCTCCCTTGATGTCTAAAGTGCTGAGCGCTGCCTCTTCTTTCGCACGCTCCTTGAAAGGGATCAGACTTTACCTGTCTAAATTAATTCCTCTGAAGCCTGTGCCAGCTTGGCATGGACCAACTTTGTGCTCCACAATGAACCTGCTGCAGAATCAGGATCAGGGCGAGGAGGGGCAGGAAGGTGTAAAGGTGGTGAGGTTAGCAGGGGACAGCAGCGTGTGACCGTGGTGTGTTCATTCCCTGCTTAGCACACCATTGCCTCATCTCTGCCTGGCTGCTGCCAGGGCTGCGTGGAGCTGGGTGCTGAGGTGAGAGCTGCTTAGCTTAAAATATATCTTAGGACTAGAAAAGCTAGTGTAATAAACCTAGGGTGAATGTAAATGTGCTAGCATGCACAGATATGTCGGACAGCCTTGGCTCCCCAGGGTCCTCTCCTCCATGGGGCAGGCACCTGCAGCTGGAGGGCCGTAGGAGTAATTTGTCTCACTGGGGAATTGTGGTTGCTGGATCTTGTCCTCTGGATACACTGAGCTGTACCTGGTATGTGACAGTGTGCTGAAGCAGGCAATTGGCTTTGTACCACTTCTGCACCTGTATATTCTCCTTGCTGGCTTTGGATTTGGCATGAGTCAGACCCACCTCAATTTATTCTGGCTGCTGACAGACTCCCAGGGCCCCTGTGGCAGCTGGGAGTAGTCTGACACATGGATGCCCCCAGCCAAACTGTCTTCCCTGGGCTATGCATCTGACCCAAGGGAGTAGGAAAAGAGCTGGCGCAGGCAGCACTAGAAATTTGCAGAAATTGAGGCATGCCCATATCAGGCTGGTCTGGGTGGCTGAGTATTGTCAGGAACTGGGAGCAGATCCACTGTCCCAGAGGAGTGTCATCCTGACAGTGTGAGGTGATACGTGGCAGAGCAGTACAATCCAGCATCTTCTACCCATCAGGGCAGAAATGAAAAGGTGATGAGGTTTCCTTGTTCTTTCTTCCCCATGCCAAATGGGCTACTATCCCAAGACCTGTTTTTAACCCTGTGGATTATTTTGGAAGTTTTACGTATAGCAGAGGGTAGAAAATCAAGGGAGGACGAAAATAGTTGTGAGTGTTTGGAACAGAGATGAAGGTACAAATGTAGGTTGGGAAAGTGATTGGCCTCAGAGCATGTTCTGTCCTAGCCATGGTACAGCATTGCTGTTTTTCATAAAAGATGTTTTGAAGCTGGGGGCAGTTGGCTGTGAAGTGAAGAGCAAAGCAGAGTGATGTTCCATGGCTGAAGTCCTTGGGCTCAAACCCAGGTGCTCTGCGTGTTTGGCTGCCATGGGACAATGTTAATGTCCTGCCTTTTCTCCAGGAAGCCAAAAGCCTTCTTTCTGTTTAATGATGCAGTGTTTAAATAAAAAGAGGCGACTGAACTTGTATATTGGTTTGACTGATAGTGGTAGGAACTTTGCTGCACTGTCCTGATAGACTTAAAAATTGTCCAGTAATGTTAAATGTTATTTTAGAAACCTTTTTTTGTAATGACGTGTAAACTTGTTTATATCCAAATGTAATTTAGTCCATTTTTTGACTATTTTGCATCCAACAGCAATTGATAGAGGATCAATTAGAGATACTTCCTCAGAATATTCTCCAAACATCCCATGAGTTATCACTTGGAAGTCTCTAAGATAATCAGTGTGTCTTTGTGTTTAGTAGTGCTTGGTGGGTTTTTCTTCCATACCCTTACCAACATACAAATTCTTGGCATTTGTGGACCCAGGCATGTTTTTAGCATCCAAGAGACAAAGAAGTTTCATCATTTAACTGCTCATAGGGTGAAGAAGTTCTTTGATGGAAACTTGCTCCGTGGTATTCTCATTTTGATGTCCCCTCATTCTTTGACAGGAAAAAAAAATAGCCTAACAGTTATTAATTCTTCACCTTCTCTATCCAGCCCCTGACCTTAGAAGTCCTTACTATCAGTTTTCTTCAGGAGAACAATAACTTATTTAGTTGACTATCAGGAGGACTTTTCCAGTTGTGTCATCCATCCTCATACCTTTTTTTGCCTCTTCTGCATCTCTCTGTGGGAAGGTATTTCACAGAGACTCTCCACTGGAAATGAGAAGATCTGTAGGCTGTGGGAATTACTTGCAGTATCTAACTGAGCTGGCCCTGACACAGACAAAACATGCCCTGTGCTGTCCTGAGGGACTGTTTTTGGCTCTGCCCTCTGAGATGTGGGTAAGAGATGCAGGTATCCATCCCTGATTGAAAGGTAGTTATGAAGAGGATGGAGCTAATCTGTCCTTGGTAGTGCCGGGTGGTGTCACGGAAGGCCATGGTAGGTCTTTGGACAGCAGGAAAAAAAATTCAATAGCAAGGTGGTAGAGTGTTGGAGAAAGAGCCTTGAGTCAGCTACAGCTAAGCAGATCTACTGCTGGTGATGGTCTTGTTGTGAGGGGATCCTTCAAACCCTGTCCTGCCAATGTTTCAGTGGAGTGCCATGAAGTGACATTGGGATGCCCCAGAGATGATCCATGAGTGTAAGATGCAGGAGATTTCTAGGATTGCTTGTATGATACAAAAGCTCTTTATGACACTTTTTTTCCCCATCTGATTTCAGTTTTTTTTCAATTGACATTGATCTATTAGGTTTTTGTCCCTTTCCTGTATTCCTCTAGGAAGCATACAGCAAGATTTTGGGCTGCAGTGCTGAGCAGGTGGAATTTTAGTGCCTGGGAGTAGTTACCATATCCCCGGAAAGCTGCAGCACGCAGAGTAACTGCTGTAGGAATGTCCTGGGTTTGCCTGCAGCCCGCCTGCCCAGCTGCACAGGGATGCTCAAACAGGCCCCAGTAGCAGAGAACAAAGTGTGGGACAGGCCTTGGAGTGAGTTTGGCTTGCTGAGCAGAGCAGCAGCTGGGTCACAGGGATGGATGCAGCAGAGATCTTGTAGAAACAACTGACGCCTGAATCATTGCATGTCTGGAAGATGGAAAAGCCCATTAAAACAACAATTAAAAAAAAAATAACAAAGCTCCTCAGAGGTCCTTTATTTGCAACAGATGTGTCTGAAGCTTCCTCAGATGATGTGCAGGTTTTGGTGGTGTAAGCTGGCTGAAAACACAAGATGTGCTGGGATGGGAGGCAGGATGCTTCCCAAACAACAATTCTCACTCCTGAACTTTCAGTACTCTCTTCTTCTAATTGTTCTAAGATATCCTGAAACTTTTCTTTCTTGTACTGCTATTCTATTATTTCAGGTGCTTGTCCTGTCTGATAAATCCTGTTGGATTTAAAGGTTGAATCTCTAGTCACCTCGTTTTGTCTGCCCTGACCGTACTGTTTCTGGCTCCTTCATTCTTTTGCTGCTTTTGTAGATTATAGACTATTAGGATTGAAAATGTGTGGGAAAAAGGAAAAAGTATCTGAAATTAATAAAATAGCAGTGGAGTGTGTGTGTGTGTGTTTGTACCTGGCAGAGGTTACTGTGAAAGTAATTTGTTCTGAAATGGTATGGGGTGTGCAGAATGGAGGAGACTTCAAAGGCTTTGTTTAACATTAATAATGCTACATTATACATGTAAATGCCATTATTAAAGGCTTCTGGGTATTTCAGAGAAAAATCAGAAGGAAACTTTGGGGCAACTGGTGTAAATCAAACCAAATGTATGAGCTGATGGCAAGAATAAATAATGATTCCCTTGCCTCATAATGCACTCTTGCCTTAATTTCTATGGCATCCTTTCCCCTGTTCTAGAATGAACAAATAGCCCCAGAAGAAAATAAGAATGAAACGAGAGCACTTGGTGCTCTGAGCATCATCTGGAAAGAGGGAACTGAAGTTCTCTTTCTGAATGTCTGAGAGAAGTACAGGAGGACTAAGCAAAAAAGCACATGAAGAAAGTCTCAGGCCTTCCTAGAAGTGCAAAGAATTTAAATTAGTGCTTGTAAAATGCAACAATGAATAAGACAGGTAGGTAAAATTCTCACATGTAATACCAAAGTGCTTGAAATTTTTGCCAGAGGGGAACATTTTCACCCTCTTGCTTTACTTGAGAAACAATTCCCTTTAAATTGGATTGAAAAATGCAAGATGACTCTTTATGTGTGGATTACTGCTACAGGATGACTGCCAAAACAGTCAACTACAGTGAACAAAGTAGGAAATATAATTATTGCTGCAATTTCAGATCACAGAGAAAGAATTGCAGCTGCCTCTAGGAAAAGCAGAACTATAGCATTTAAAGGAAACAAATTTTTAATTTTTCCAGCCATAGAGTCCCCCAGGAGAGAGCTCATGGGGTTGAGGAGAGCTTTCAAAAAAGATGAAGTCGAGTCTGCAGTCCAGTATGCACGCGCAATATCCACACTTTCCTGTGTGACAGAAAACATACAGGGATGGCACACTTGGCTTCTGTGTGCTGATATAATGCCTGTGTCTACAGCTTGTCAGCAGATCCTTATGGACTGCAGTGAGGCTCTTCACAATCGTGGCAGAAGCTGCTTTGCAGTCAGCCATACGATCAGAGCAAGAATGAAAATTAGAGTTCACCTATGGGCCTCTCTTGCAAAACTTCGTGCTGATCATTCATCATTTTTACAGTGATTGGCATTTTAAGGGGCATATTCTGCCTTTTCTTTAGAGACAGGCACTTGAAGTATCTGGAGATTATAGAAGGTGAATATATACCCAACATACTGGTATATACAAAACATTTCTAAATGTGTAGTAGAACTACCTGAAAGTTTTCCAGTGGAACAATTTTCTGCTGGAAATTGTTGATTCTACGGTATGAAAAGTCCACTGTGAATGTGTCAGGCCTGTCACAACTGTGGATGGAAATGAGGCAGGTTGGTTGGTCTGCAGAGAGTCTGTGCAGCTCTTCCAGATCCCTCGCCTGCCAGCTGAGTAGGTGACAAGCTAAAAATGCAGTCTCCCAAACTGGAGTTTTTCAAGTATTTATCTTCTGAAAGTTTTCTCAAATATTTGATTTTTTAATACATGTTAGTGGGAGAACTTTCTGCTCTCTGACTTCAAACAGAACAGCAATTCAGCGTTCTTGCCAGCTCAAGGTATGCAGCACAATTATCAGCACTCTTCCAGCTACCTGTGCAAAGCACAGCACTGTGAGGCTGCTAAGGCAGGAATGAGCTCTGTCTCATTCAGACCCCCTTCAGACAAAAGCCACTTCCAGCATGCCCCTCAAGCTGCTCTGGTGCCTTCCTTCTCAGCAAAAGCTCAAAGCATGCAGGTTCCATCGCTATCTAATCTCTCTTTCAGTCCTTTTAGGCTGCAGCCTTATTGGCTGCACCCCCGCATCACCACCCACTGCACAGATGCTTCCCCATCCTGAAGACATATTTAGGTGCAGGGTATAGGGTGGGATGGGGCAAATGAGAAGAGCTACCTCCCTACAGAAATCATAGAGGATGGAGGAGAGAGGCAAGAAATTTTTATGTATGATTCCTCTCGTGCTTCTTTCTCCTCTGGGAGTCTCCTCTGTGGTGTGGGACTCATCCAACCCATCTTTGTCTCCATTCCACCCACTTGCTGAGGACACATGTCCCTTCTTCTGACAGGCAGCGGTGGCCTGTGGGGTTTGTAGGGGCAGAGAAGGGATTTGTGGCAGTGGGGACTTGTAAGAGCAGGGTGATACAGTCTGTAACAGCAATACCGAGGAGAGGAAAGGCTGTGTTTACTAGGAACAGTGAAGGGACATTGAGCCGAAGCTGTCAGAAATCTGTGGAAGGCAGATGGGATGGTGGGGCAGGACAGGCTGAGAAGCAAGAGGTTTCCATTCTGAGGACATGCACATGTTATGTGGAGAGGGGCGGTGCATGCTGCTCAGTGCTGACTTCTTGCGTAACATCCTAGTCTGTTGCGTTAAGTGGGATCTTGTGCAGGTCCAAGATGTCATGTCTGCACACTTATGAATGCAAATATATCTCCAGGAGGCTCTAGATTAAAAAAAAAATGAGCTTTTTGACTTTGATACAGCATGCTGCTGTCCAGGCCCTGGTATATCTAAACCACAGCTATGAAAGTCAGAGCCTTTCCCCATACTGGTTTGTGTTCTTCTCTCCAAGCACTGGTGGGTAGCACGGTAGGTAGGAGAGGTGTCTTGCTTGGACTCTGTATGATGATTGTCCAGGATGCTTATAATTTACCTTTTGTAATTGGACTAATCTACAATTTGTGAGCAAGGTGACCTTTGCAGATCTTCTTGGTCATCCTGCAAAGCAATGTCAGTCCAAAATGCACTGCTATGGATAATGTCCAGGGATTATTGGGGTGCAGAAGTGAAAACTCTGTGAGGAGCATGGCTGATAAAATAACTATTAGAGGGAGTCCATCCTGAAGCTGTGTGGGGGTGGCTAATTCTGCCTCCAGTTTCTAATGAGGATGGCTAGTCACTCCCCAATAGTGCCTCTTTTTTGTTTCTGCATGACCAGAAGCCCTTGAAAAACAGAGTGATCACCAGACTGTTCCAAGAAAGGTTTGTCCATCACCAGAAATGTATTCTAAACCAGACTGTGTATGGTCAAATCCCACACATAAGGCTAATGTTGATTTGCAGTATGTGCTTCGTTTTAGTAGGCTCTTGCCTACTTAGTCATTTCTGAGCTGCCTGAGCAAGCCCTTGCACAGCGGACACATTCTCCAGGATGCTTTGCCATGACCCAGCTGTAGCCAGCTGTTGTGTTATAGGGATGCTTCCCTTGCTGCTGTGAAGCAACCTGTGAAAGGGATTCTGGATGAAGGTGGCTCCTTGACTCCGAGTGAATATTGGAAAATACATAGCACCAGGAGTAAAATGAGATAAAAAACATGTTGAGTAGAAGAACAGAGCAGACCAAAACCTTGCCATAGCTGAGTCTCTTTGGAAGTGTGGGTGATGCAAGGGAACACGTGCATAGTAACTGACCTAAGTCTGCAAGCAAAATGAAAAGCATGGGTAGCTGGAAGCGTAGGCTTTTCTCAGGGTTTTTTGTCCATATGAACTTTCATTTGGAATGGGAGTGCATGAATTCCATGATCCTGGAATTAGTGTAAATTCATCCGGTGGTTTTCGACCAGAGTAAAAAAAGAAGACAAAAAACTCAAGAGGGCTTGTGAAAGTGGAAAGGACAAAGTCCTCCATATCTGGCAATTCTGAGATGTTAAACCAGTCCCTCATGGAAGACTGAATGGTGCTAGGAGGCAACAAAACTCAGTGAGTGTGACCAGAGAGAGAACGTGAACACAAGATTTTCTATGGTACCCCTTAGTAGAATATTCTGAATTTCCTGATGGGAGAAATCACTGAGTCCAGTGAAAGCCTGGATTTGGTAAGGAACCTGATATGCTGCAAAAGAAGAAATCTGCAAAAAGCTATTTGGCCACCTTCCCTTTTCTAAGTCAGCATCCACCAGAAATGACACAGAGCCGTGCTAATGTTGCAGCAAACAGCAATAACCAAGACAGGGCCGACATTTGAGAAAAGGCTGCAAGAACTGCAGCGCTGTGCTTTCTTTGCAAAGGCAGTCCCAATATAGTAATGAAGATGCCCTCATCATCATTAAAACTGGGCATTTCTTTGTAGCTGCAAAGAACAGTCCTGCAATAGATGATTTTGTTGTTGGCATCAAAGGAAGTGGGATACTTGAAGTGAACTTGCACAGGAGCATGTTAGTCTGATGCCAGAAAAAATGACAGCCTTAAAAGTAAAAATAATGGAAGGAAGTGATAAAGCAGGGAAGTTTAGGATGTATGGGAATGGTTGATCTTTTGAAGGGAAGTGGCTGAATTTAAAGTATGGCTAAAAGCCCACAAACTTAAGAAGGAATGGCACGTAAGGGTCAAAACCAGCTAACCTTTCTCTCCAAGGAACCATTTGAGGGTACTTCATGGGCTGAGGGAAGCTGCCTAGCTATAGGGTAGAGTGGTAGGAGTCAAGTCAGCCCATGATTCATAACCCTAGAAAATTCCCTTTTGGTTGTAAGTGGAGAGTAAATAAAGATTTTATTCCTCTGGAAATCATCAGGTGATGAAGCGTGTAAAGCTGGACACATACGATCTTAAAGAGTAAATAAATGTTTAAAAATAGATCAGTTCCTGCTACTGTGAGGGGAAGAATTCTGAGACAGTGGGCATGAACATTTCGCCAGTGGAAATTTTGAGCTGCATTTAAACTCCATAAAGCCATTACCAGATCTTTGTGAGGAACCAGTACCAATGAAGTGTAAATTACGTACTGTGAAGATTTGTTAATGCAGGTAGATCCAAGTGTTGCCAGTACTGCCCCAGAGACGAGGAGAAATTACCACAACTTTGTAAGAAATTTCAGTGCCTCGTTTAGTTCCAACAGCCCAGGTCTTGAGAGCACTTCCGTGCGAGATGCCCAGTGAATACAAGATGAGGAACTGAAGATTATGTGAAGGTAATTTAGGGATTTAAAAGGAACTTGAGAGGGGCCAGAGAGGTTTTATCCTGAACTCAGAAGAGCGGTGATATTGAAGAGGCTGTCAAAGCTTTTCACATGCGTACCAAAAATGTAAAATGTAGGCCACGTCAAGTGAAAGAGTTAGTGGTACAAGGAAAACTGTCCCCTTGCTGCCTGGAAAAAGCAGCGAAACAACCAACACAAAAATAAAACAATTCAGTATGTACTTGTCCTAAGCTATTATTCTCACTTCCTCGAGTTAACCTTATTAGAAGACACTCCAGATAAGTAGGTGATCATGCATACGAAATTTGTTTTTCCAGACACCGTACACCTGACTTACTTAGTAACATCTGACTATAGGCCAGCTTAGTAGGCATGAATTTTAAGTAGTTTGCATGGATTTTGACATGTAACTGCTAGTTTTCTTCATCCATGATTTAACAGATGGGTTGAAAACCTCATTAAAATAATAAAAAACACAGTGAAGGGGATGTGGGTTATAGTTTGATCTGTATTAAGCTCTTTTAAATCACACCATGGCATCTACAGGGTGAGATGCCTCCTGCAGGCTTTTTATTCAACAGAATACTGGAGTCAAAAACTGGGGTCAAAGTGACTTGGGATTTGTGGTTAGTTATATGAAGGGACAAGTAAGGCAAACCAAAAATCTCAAAGCATTTGCAGTCTGAGAAGCTTCCTTTCTTCATGAAATGATTTTATTCATACATGCTGGAGAAGAAGAGCTAGGGGTGGGCTTGGCAACACAGGAAAATACTCTGTTGTAGGAGACTGTCAGGTCAGGTGGACACAGGAAGACAAGCAGTCTTCACATTCTGCATGGGAATGCAGCAAATCAGTCATTTTGCTCAGCAAGCCTTCAGATGAGTTACAGCCACAGCAGGTGAGAGATGTGACCCTGGTCACGGTGTGACTGACAGACTCAACCCTGCTCTGCACACAGAGAAGAGCTGGTTCACGTGATAGCACAGGTTGCCTCAGAGGGTAACTCAATGTACTTCTTTGAGAAGGCAGTGGACAGGTTATAAATATGCAAAACTTGGTATTATGTTGATATTTGTTGATTCCTGTTATTCCAATACTTGCTTGGGAAAGGAAGGGGTGAGGGTCTGTGTCCTTGATGGTCTCTGACCTAAGCCAGTTAAAACCATCCTTTTCCCATCTGGGGGCCTACTTTGCTCCATGCATGTCAGATGACCGCTGCCATTTTTTACAGTATATAAAGAGTCTCTGTATCATTTTTTGTGGGTGATTTCCAACCCACTTGGAGCAAAATTTTCTGGTCTATCCTGGTAACACAGTATGTTTCTCCATCGCTGTGGCAGAGACCAGGGGGTTGGTAGAGCAGAGGCTAGATTTCTCTGTTGCTCTGCATATAATCTCTTCCTTAGGACCCATGATGGAGGTCAGTAAGATGAAGTTTTAGCATTTTTCTGCCTGTCAGTTTGATCCTGAGTCTCCCTTGCTTCTCTGGTGGTGTCCCTCTGAAATTTAGACTGTTTTCCTGTCCCGTTCCTGGGATAGGTGGTCTAAGTGCTACAACTAAAACTCCTCATGATTACCAAGCCTGTTAAGGACTGACTTATCAAGGTGCTAGGTGGACCTGTGGTCTTCCAGCCAGTGGAGGTGGCTTCTAACACTCATAGGCTGTGTGTCTTTGAGATGCTCAAATACCAGCAGCATGCGCGTTGTGGTGTGCGCTTCCTCAGGCACTCAGTGGATGCAGGGAGGAAATAACACGTGTCTTGCATACATCCATTGTTTGATTTATCCCTCCATTTTATGGAGCTCTTGCCATGAGTATTTTTTAGTATGAACCATGGGATGGGAAGCAAAAAGAAACCCCAAACCAGAGGAGAAGATTAAGGGGAGCCTGTTCTACATTCTAACAGTTAATTAAATCCTTAGTTTTGGAAGCTGGTGTTCCTGGCAGACAAAGGAAGATAAAAGAGCCCATTGCATGCAATTACTGTGTTTTCACCTTAATATATTATCAGGTGAAATTTTGCTGGTGCAATTCAACTTGAATTTTAACTGTAGCTTTTTCTACTTTTATGCATGGAAGAGGGGGAAAGAAGCATGCTTTTAGTATTTATCTTCAAAGCATACTTCTACACATTGTGATTCAGCAGGAGGCCAAACAGGAGGCCCTGCTTTTCTTGTGTACCATACCCTTTAATCACCAGGGGCACACCAGGAGGTCTGGGGGCTTGTAGTGTGGAGGTGGGTGCTGGGGAGGAGCAGTGAGATGCTTCAGCCGCAGAGGGGCCTGAAGGCACGGATTCGCAGAGTGCTGTTTCCATGGCAGTGCTATGGAAACAGGTTCTGCTGCTCACTGCTGCTCAGGGTGGAATTTCAATGCTTCACACAGCCCTGGTACCCAGGAAACAGCAAACCCACAAACAAAACCCCACCAAACCTGTAGATGCCTCACTAGAGCACGGTTTCTCATTCAGTCTGTACACCCTACCCGCTGGCCTGAGGGAGGAAAGGACAAGCAAGCACAAATCAGCTGAAATTAGAGCTTGTTACACACTTGTCCCCCCCACCTCCATCTGGGCCCCTCAGAATAGTTTTGGAGGTTCATATAAATTTGACCAACTCTAGAATCTTTGATCTGCTGTTGTATGTAGGCTGCTGAATGCAGTTTGGAAGCCTCAGGCAGTGCTACAGTCTGGAGGCAGAATGGCTGGAAAGCAGCCCAGCAGAAAAGGACCTGGGGGTGTTGGTCAACATGAACAGGTTGAACAGGAGCCAGCATGTGCTCAGGTAGCCAAGAAGGCCAATGGCATCCTTGGCTTGTATCAGGCTTAGTGTGGCCAGCAGGACAAGGGCAGTGATTGTTCCCCTGTACTCGGCGGTGCAGAGGCTGCACCTTGAGTGCTGTGTCCAGTTCTGGGCCTCTCAGTTCAGGAATGACTTTTGACAGAAAAGGGTGGAAAAGCTGGTGAAGGGGGAGAGGACAAGTCCTATGCAGCATGACTGAGGGAATTGGAGTTGTTTGCTTGGAGAAAAAGAAGCTCAGAGAGGACCTTTTCACTCTTTACAGCTGCCTGAAAGGAGGCTGTAGCCAGCTGGGGGTTGGCCTCTTCTCCCAAGCATCTAGTAACAGGATGAGGGGACATAGTCTCAAGTTGTGCTGGGGAGGTTCAGGTTGGACATTAGAAGGAATTTCTAAACAGAAAGGGTGATTGGGCATTGGATTGGGCTGCCCAGGAAGGTGGTGGAGTCACTGTCCCTGGAGGTGTTTAAGGAAAGGCTGGATGTGGCACTCAGTGCCATGGGCTGGTTGATGAGTTTCATGGATTGAACTTTATGATCTCAGAGGTCTTTTCCAACCTAATTGATTCGGTGATTCTGAGTGCATTGCAAAGAGTGGGGAAGCAGAAGGCTAAGAAAGACCCAAACCAAGAAAAACTCTATTCTGCTCTTGGCTTATCTTCATGACCTTCTCTGAATCACTTTGGTTCCCCATGCCTCAGTGCCTCTGTTTCCCTATCTGTAGAACGGAGAAGATAATGACAGCTTCCCGTAGGCTGGGCAAGGTTGAATTCACCGGTCAGTGCAAGCAGGTCCTTGCAGGATTTGGGCTACTGTGAAAGTTGTTTAGCTAATGCTTGGAAAGTAGTTTGAGGCCCTCTGGTGAGAGTGGTTAGATAACAGCCAAGTTACGCCACTCTTCGGAACAACAGCCTGTAAAAAAAATTACATAAAGCTTATGCAGGCCTCACCCTCTTGTTCCCTATGATCTGTGTTTCTTCTGCAGGATGGAGCACTGGCACTGTGATTCAGTACATGGAGGCTCCAATACAGCAATTTTAGTAGTAACACTGGGATCGTTAGGTCTGCCTACCTAAACAACCCTTGCATTGCATCCCTTGCATACCAGAAATATCCCTTGCACAGTAATGGTAAGGAAGACAGCATAAAGGTTGTTCTTTGATTTTACAGCCTTTCAGTGCTGGCTGATTTTGACCAGTATAGCTTGAAACCCAGCAATCAGTTTAGCCTACTTAAAATTTGTCAGTAATTTGCCTGGAATGCTGCTGAGTATATCCCTGTGCCAGTAACAATGTCCAAAAACCTTTTGGTTGGTGGAGGCAGAGTCAGAAAAAGCCACAAGAGGCAACCTTCTACCCTTTCTCATCCCTCTTTTGTACCAGCAGTGCCAGTTTTGGACCCTGGAGCTCCAGGATTTCACCTCCTAGGAGTCTGTATTAAAATTAAATTCCCAGGGAGCTGCAAGAGCATCCGTGGGTCCCCCCACTGGTCTCTCGGAGCTCTCCCTTCTGCTGTCCCAGCCAGTACGGCACACTGCATCAGGTCAGCAAGGGCAGCCCATCTCTACAGAGAGGTACTGGCTTCTGAGCACGTGTCCTGTGGAGTGGAAAAGCACAAAGCTGCCTGTGACAGCAGGGTCATGAAGAGTCACCGCTGTGTGTTTGGCAATGCTGCGTGGAGGTGGAGAGGAAGCAGAGAGGGAAGTGTGGGTGTTGAAGGTCCCACCTGCAGGTCCACTGCTCCATTGGCTGCCTTGGGGAATGCTCCCCATCCTTCTGTGTTTCCTTAGCATGCTGAGGGAGCCAGGCAGGGGGACACAGCACCTCACAACCTTTGAGGGCTCTCAGGATGATGGTAATAACAAGAGATAACTTGCTGCAAGAGCTGTCAGCCTTATAAATACCAAGCCTATGACAGTAATAACAGGATGGTCCTTAGTCATATGTTGGGGAGAGGATCTTGGAGAATCCTTGCGGGCCGTGATTGTGTTGTCAGAGCAGTATCTCCTCACTTGCCAGGGATGCAGGCAAAGCTGTGGGCATCTCTTATCCAGAGAGCAGCCTTCCCTTTGGAATCAGCTGCCCCTCTCCCCCTGCAGAGGAATTGCCTTCTGCTTAATAAACGTCTGCTTGTAATATTCTGAAACAAGGAGGCTAATCAAAGGCCCCATTCTGTGGAACAGGGATGCTAAGTGACAAGATTAATTTCAGTAATCAAGCAGCTTAATTTGGACATTTTTTTTCCTTCTTCTCTGTTGCTGATGGAAATTGAGGCAAATCTCGTTCTGGAGAGACACTCTTTCCCTGCCTGATACCAACAACTTCCAGTACTGAAAATGCTTGTGTAGGGATGGGAGGATGGAGGAGAAAGAAGAGTAGGAAAGGGTCACATAGGACAGTGTCAGTGAATGTGTGTGGACTGCTATGAGTGATGTTTCTTGAGCATCTTTCCTCTGGAAAGCTCCCAAAGTGTTTTATAGACTGCATCGCAAAGGCTCCAGTCAGCAATGAAATGCAGTCATCTTGGCTGGATTGCAGCAAGTCTTTGAAAGGACATGGAAATTAAGCTGGTAAGGAGAAGGCAGGCAGGAGGCTGTGATACCACCAAAGGGAAATCATGAGACGTGAAACCTGTGTGATGGTGTGGAACTTATCTGAAACACACCTGTGGCTCAAAGGTCTCACACCTGCAATGAAGAACGAATTAGTCTTCATCCTTCAGTGATACAGAGCGCTGAGGGCCCCTTTCCTCAGTTCAGGGCTGGTACCACCAGCACAGCCTCTTACAGTGCTGTGGATGGTTCTCACTCATCTGCCTGGCCACTGCTGCTGCCATCCCACCTGCCCCACGTCCACCTGTGGAACCTCACCAGACATGATGTCACTGAGCTCTGGTACCACTGCAAGCTGAGAACGTGTGCCAGTGATCACTTGGGGGCCTTAGCCCATTTTGCCCATTCCCTGATCACAGGAGCTAGTGGAGTCAGCTGGTGAGATGGTTGGGGAATAAATCCCAGAAAATGTGATTTATGGTGAGGCAGGAAGAGCCAAATCCCTGCTCTGGTGTCATGAGGAAGCACTCCTCCTTTAGTTGCAATTTTGGCAGGGGAACACATTTCCAAGTGCCGTAGCAGAACTCGGGACTGGGTAAAGCCCTTTGGAGTAGGTAAAAGTGGTGTTTTTCTTGGGGGTAGCTTATGCTGGCCTAAGGCTGAGGTGTGTGCGTGGGCAGGCAGGAGAAGTCTAATAATAGCTATTTACTCATTCAAACGCCTGTGATCTGAGGAAGCCTGGACGGGCACCCAGTGGCGTGTGACAGAGCCCTCCAGAGCCAGCCGAGTGGGTTTAAGGGAATGACGTCCTTGCCCGAGGCAGTGAGGTTCGGGTCTGGCAGCTTTCCATGCCGGTGTCTCCGGTCCCCCTGCCGCTGTCAGCGCTCTCCTCCGCCGCCGCCACCTCTCCCGCGTGTCCCCGCGGGGGACATTCTAACGTGGCTGCACCCCCTGCCATTTCTGGCAATCAATTTTTCAGGGACATTCCGTGATGTTTTCCTGACCCCCCTCCTTTCCCTCTTCTCCTTCCACTCTCTCTCCCTCCCTCCCTCCCGCTGACTTGTTATTATGTACTGCAGCTGCCCGGAGGATTTTAAATAGACCCATAATGGCACAGCAGCTCCTCTTGGAAGTTTAAATATAACCTCCTTGTTAATCTCGCGTGTGGCAGCAGCACAGCACCTGGGGAAGGGAGGAATGGACGAGCACTAACCCGTGGCTTTACATCAGAACTGGGAGGGCTTAGTGAAGTTATCAGGAAATTGCCGTGTTCATTTTAACCAGAATAGTTCTGAGGCTGGTGCGAGGTGCCAAACCGATAATTTTTTGCAGCACAAAATTATTTTCTTAGTTACCATCCCAGGCACATCACAAGAGAAGGCTGCCCTGCAGCTGCCCTCCCACTTGCCGTGGCTTGGGCCAGCGTCTCTCCCCTGCTCCAGGAGGCAGCGAGCAGCTCAGACTTCCTTTGCCTTCCTGCGACAGCGATTGCTGTTCCTGCGGCAGTTCCGTGAGTGCTGCTGAACAAGGTGTTTCAGCGGGACACCCTGCAGCTCGCTTCCCAAATTATTTCGTGGTGGCAGACTGATTTCAATATAATTTCTAGTTGATGGATTAACTAATTTACCCCTCAGACTGGAGCAGTGTTTGCTGGGCATCATAGTTCGGGGACACTACAGAAGAGATCACAATTAATAATGGATTTTCCCAAAGGACCTGTTCTAAAAGAGCAAATCTAGTGCTCAGTAGTCCATTAAATGTAGTGAGACACTTTCAAACAGGAGCTGTTGCCTGTTGCTTTAAGCTAACAGGATCCCTGCTCTCCCTGCATCTCAAATGCAGCCATCTTCTCATACAGAGGGACAAGGGATGTGTGTGAGGGATCATGTCCTAATAAGTTCTTCTGCTGTTGCTGGAAGGAGGATCTAGCTGGCTGTTCAGGGATGTGGGTTGTATTTCCTCCAGTGAGCTGGTGCACACCGGGAACTTTGACACACACTGATACCAGAAAGGTTGTTTCTTTATTTTCCTCCTCTGTAAAATATAGAAATAAACCAAACCAAATCAAACAACAACCCCCCTAAACCCACAAAAAAACCCAAAAACAAAAACAAAAAACCCAACCCCTCCCCCCAAAAAAAAAAACCCAAAAACCAAAAAAAAGAAAATTAAACAAAAATCTGTCTTTTAATTGATGTTGAGCAGTACCTAGAAAATAAAGTATTATTATTGATGCTAAATTATCCATCAATTCTAGTAATCCAGCCATAGTAATTGCTGAGCTGGGGGACTAATTCACAACACATAATTTATTCAGTGAACTTAGCTGCTTTTTCTGTTCATGGAATATCAATTGTGCAGATCATAATTTCCTCAAATTTATTTGAATTTACTTAGTGAACTTCTTGGAAAATATTTACTCTATGGATTGATACAGGCTGCTTTACTTAATTATGGTTGGTCAGAGAGATCTATTTGGTATTGTTTCTATTCCCTTGTTGAATGAGCACACAAGCACTCCTGTCTTGAATACTTGCATATGAACATGGTAGATGTACACTTCTGCAAGTTTTTGCAAATTTCAATACATGAATATGCAGATAAAACTCCTATATGAGAGCACTGACAGCAAACAAACACAGACAAGCTAGGCTTAAGTAATTTTGCATTAAAAAAGTGAATTAATATTTTTAAAGGGCCTAAATTACCAGGACGAAAGTTGCATTTTTCTGCAAAGTAACCTAGTCCTTGGTAAACACCATCTTGAATGGCAATAATGGAGTGTTGAATCATAACCTAATAATTTTCCTCTTTGCCTCTCTCTGCTGATCAGTGCAATGATTTCCTGTAGTAAAAGGAAAGATTGGACATTTATTGTATGAAGACTGTTTCTTTTTTAGCTGGCTGTATTCATGTGACACTTGCTGTAAATGTGCTTGTGTCCTTCACTGGGGAGTGTTTGTCTGAATGGCAGACCTGATTTTCTCCCTTCCATTAATTACCTTTTTCCAACCTGTCTGCCCAGCTCCCTCTTTCCATCAGAAAGATGTAGTGTGGCTAAACCGAAACTTTCTAAACTACGGAATTGCAAAAGTTTCCAAATGTTTGCCTCTGGTTTATGGCCTAGAAGTGTGAGAGATCATATTCATAAGGACATTTGTGCACACGTGGGAGTGAGTAGTGTAGCATGATCAACACAGAGTGTAACAGGGAACAAACAGGAGCTACTGGACATTCTTGAGGACCACAATGTAGAGGAAGGCTGAAATGGCACCAGTGTGAAGTCTGGGACCATGCAGATGGACGTGCCACTGCAGGGCCTGTTGTGGAGCCTTGCTTTGGGTAGGACCCACACTAGATCTTAAGGACTTGAGCAGCAGAAATTGTTTGGAGAGTGCAACACTAACATATTTCTATTTCTTCTAACTGGTCTGGATGACTTTGCACAGTCTGCTAGTCTGTATGGAAAGATTCTTTGTTACTCCTACTAATTGATCCTAGAAACAATAGGATTATCAGTTATAAGCAAATGAAAAAGAGAAAAAGTGGGAGTATTATTTACTGATGTGATAACTGAGTCTTCAATATGAGACATCAGCATAAAAGGCAATTATATTCCTAGGTGCCAGGCAGGATATTCCCTGCCAAGGCAGGGAAGTGTCAGTATCATTGTAAAAGTCTCTACTGTAATTTCCTCTGTGTATAATTCTGTGTATAATTCCAGTTATTCCAATTAAAGCAAAGTGGAGCCAGAAAAATATCTGGTTGGTAGAGAGAGGGAAGAACACATTTTACAGGAGGAGAGTAAGGCAGTGTAGCTTGCCTAACCTGGCAAAATGCAGTCTGAGAAATCAGAAAAGGCTGCCCTCCACTAAAACAAGAGTGAGGTAGCAATAGTGCAAAGGTAAAGAGCTACTGGTGAAGGTATTGACTGGCTAGGAAAGGGCTTCAGCAGAAAGTCATCAGCACAGCAACTTTCAAATCAGATGGGAAAGTGAGAAACCTAACTTCCCTCCAGTGAGAGCATTATTGGTTCTTGAAAAGAGTAATATGGGAAGACTCTCTGGGAAACCAGGGTTGGGTCATCCCTCCCAGACTGCTGTTTCTTAATGATATCAAACCCCATGTAGGCACTCTGCTCTTCGGATTTAAAAGGACCTTAATTCAGTTTAGTTCAATTTTCTTCTAAGGGTTGCTTTAATTTGGGAGAACTGTGTCCATTCAAGGCTAATGTGATTTTATGAATTCATGCTAAACTCACAACTTAAGTTAATTTGGATTAATTTTCCCAACTGTTTCTCATCAGACAAGATGAGAATGTAGTAGAAATGGCAGAGAAATCTTGAGCAGTCCTGCTTGTGATTCAGTTCTAAACTGGAAAGTAGTTTTTCTGACTGCAGAAGGCCTGACGAAACATCTGGCCATGTCATGCCTCTCCCTGGAGAGGTGCTGAGGAGGCTGCAAGCTCCCAGGCCCAGGGTCCCGACTGTTCTCTGGTGTTTTCCCTTCCTGCTGTGGGAGCCAAGCAGAGCAGCCTGGTGCTATCCTTGTTTGGAAAGAGTCTTAGTGCTGTCCCATGGGAAGGTGTGCTCTGTGGGGCTACCTGCTCTCAAAGGTGGAGTGGGGTGGGCTTTGTGGGTAGCATTTGCCATAGATGAGGGGAGTGTGCGCTGTTTGGCTATGTGCTACCTACACATAGAAAAAAAACCCTTGTTTTAATTCCCTGAACCGCATTCCATTGCTTATGCTTGCCGGCTTCTAGGAAAGAAAACGCATTTCCCTGTAAAGCTGTTCTAAGGGGTTTACAGCTCAGCTGCGATGGGAGGTGTTATTTCTGTCGCTGCTATTAGCTGGCACATCTTTATTTGCCTCTTTCTGGCTGGCACGTCGTGGGTGGGAAACCTGTGAGCCCTAATGTGTCGGGCTTTGGAAGGTGCACGGAGGGTCGCTGCTGGCGGAGGGCAGCGCTGAGCGGTGTCGGGCACGGAGCGCGGCGCTGCGGGAAGGGACCGTGCTGCCTGGCTCTGCGCGTTGCCATGGAAACAAAGCTGCATCCTTCATCGGGATGCGTGTAGACCTGATCCCACCGTCTGCTGGCCTTTTGGCCTCACCTCCTGCTGCCCCAGTCCCAGCGTGGTTGTGACTGTCCTGTGCCAAGTGGGTGGGAGGGGAGCTGGTGTGGAGAGACCCTGCGGGGCTGAGGGTGCAGGAGAAGGGTCCAAGGAGAGAGGTTAAAGTTGTTCCCTGGGTCCCAGGAGTGGAAAACACCTCTGCTGAGGCACTGGGGGCAAAGGGAGCCTGAGGAGCGGGCAGCAGGGGTAAGTCTGCCATGGCAGCTGTGGTGGGAAGCACTGTGAGATATTGGGGTGCCTAGGCACTGCAGGAAGGGAGTGAGTCTTGAGAAGGTCATTGCTACATCATGTGTGGACCTTTAGACAGCACCCAACAGCCTACCTTGAGGAATGGTACAATTGTATCACAACAAATTTAGCTCAGGGACCATACTGAAACCACTCTGCAGCTTCAAGGACCCAAGGTAGTAATTCTGCAAGGTGTTGCTGTGCCTTACGGTCTTTTTAGTTTCAGGTTGGCTCTGGCATTTCTGAGGTAGGGATGTGGCATTATACAATATAAACATGGTTTTGAGAGTTATGAAAATGTGAAGAGGCTGTTGCTGGGGAATTAAAGCAATTGCACAGTGCACATAGAACAAGCTTATGCAAAAATGGGTGAGCAAAGAGATCTCACTTAATGTATTCCCTCTGCACTGTGAGCAATGCAAAGAAAAATTTGCTAAATGAAAATCTTTTCAGTTGTAATACCTAGCTCGATCAATACCTAGAAGAGGGCATTTCAGGGAAATCCAGAAGCTGTAGCAAAAGCTCTTGACACCTCAAGAGGCAATAATCTGCCTTTTGAGTCCATAAAGACTGCAAGATAACTGATAAACTCTGAGGAGGTGGTTTGCTGGAAGCTGTAGGATGGAAAATGTTGCCCACTTGAAGACCTGAAAAATCCCCTGCCAAGACTCACCATCAATGGTGATATGTCCATATCCCAGCAGGAAGGATTATGATCAGCCTGCTTAAAGTCCTCCTGACACTTCTGTCTGAAATGCTGTTCATGTTAAGTTTAGACTGTAAACTTGCACAGCATCACTGTACCCTGTTGAAATGCTGCTGTCAGAGTTCCCAGAGAACTGAAGAGTTTCTTTGTCCAAGTCCAAGATACACAACTGACCTTGTGTAAGGGAGCAAACTGCTTGAGGAATGGTACAATTGTATCACAACAAATTTAGCTCAGGGACCATACTGAAACCACTCTGCAGCTTCAAGGACCTAAGGTAGTAATTCTGCAAGGTGTTGCTGTGCCTTACGGTCTTTTTAGGTTGTTCAGGTTAGCTCTGGCATTTCTGAGGTAGGGATGTGGCATTATACAATATAAACATGGTTTTGAGAGTTATGAAAATGTGAAGAGGCTGTTGCTGGGGAATTAAAGCAATTGCACAGTGCACATAGAACAAGCTTATGCAAAAATGGGTGAGCAAAGAGATCTCACTTAATGTATTCCCTCTGCACTGTGAGCAATGCAAAGAAAAATTTGCTAAATGAAAATCTTTTCAGTTGTAATACCTAGCTCGATCAATACCTAGAAGAGGGCATTTCAGGGAAATCCAGAAGCTGTAGCAAAAGCTCTTGACACCTCAAGAGGCAATAATCTGCCTTTTGAGTCCATAAAGACTGCAAGATAACTGATAAACTCTGAGGAGGTGGTTTGCTGGAAGCTGTAGGATGGAAAATGTTGCCCACTTGAAGACCTGAAAAATCCCCTGCCAAGACTCACCATCAATGGTGATATGTCCATATCCCAGCAGGAAGGATTATGATCAGCCTGCTTAAAGTCCTCCTGACACTTCTGTCTGAAATGCTGTTCATGTTAAGTTTAGACTGTAAACTTGCACAGCATCACTGTACCCTGTTGAAATGCTGCTGTCAGAGTTCCCAGAGAACTGAAGAGTTTCTTTGTCCAAGTCCAAGATACACAACTGACCTTGTGTAAGGGAGCAAACTGCCCTGAGAAGGACTGAGTCCCCGACTGGGAGGGCTTGTATGATTAATCTCTGTTGAAACAGACATGCTGGTGCTTATGGAGTGAAATGAAAATCTTCTGGGGACCCAACAATTGATACATAGCAATGAAACACACAAACTACCACTGGGCTGTGCAGAATAGCCAAGTGCAGAATGTACAGGGAGCCTGTCCATATATTCACTTCAATTTAGAGAGTATGATAACACCATGAAGTCAGTGGGATTAGCCTGAGGAATAAAAGCACTGAGATCTACTGTCAGCCCTTAGAAACTGCTGGGTGACATAACAAGAGCAGTTGGACACCAAATGAGCTGTAGAACGCTGGGTTGATGTTTTCCATGCAGTGTGCTTCATTCACTGAGCTTGCCCAGTCTGCAGGGCTGCATGCCTTGAAGAGCACCAACACCAAGATAATAAAGGTACATCGTTCTTCAACTCTGCTCCTTCTACTCTTAGCACACAGAAGAGGAGAATGTCCTCTGAGATAAAGGGTGCACAGCTACTGCTGCAGGCTCCTACGCAGTGCAGACAAATGCCTAGTGTAGGAATGTACACATCCTGAAGGCACTGAGATAATGAAAAGGTTGAGCTCCTTGCACTAGCCACCACTCTTGAAGGAAAAATGTTTCATCTCAGTGCTTCTCAGGAGGAGACATTCAGAAGTTTTATATAAAAAAGAGAAAAAACACTTTCTACTAGTGAAAAAAAATGATCTTGAAGCTAGATGACCAGAGCAATGTCTTTGTATCAGCTTTCAGAATTGCTTAGCTGCACCCTGAAATAAATGTTCCTGTGGCTAAACCCTTCCCACAAATATTCCCTCTTATGACCTACCTAAAGAAAAGACAATTTTGATTTTTTTTCATTTTTGGTTTTGGGTTTTTTTTTTAAACTCAGATCTTCTTGATGTATATTATTTACATGACTACTTGCCTCCATGGAAGGTGAGTCCTGAAGGACTGTATTTTGTCAGAAGGAAGAAAGTCTGTTAAAACTATATCTTGAATGTTTTCACCCATGATTTGAAGGCATCTGTCTTCCTCTGGGCTGTGGCCAGGGCTGTGTAGTGAAAAGCAGCCTGTGTAAACCCTGGCTTCTCCCTGAGAACACAAACCAGAGGCTTAATGAGCTCTGAATGCATGTGTGGTGATGCAGACACTGCTCTTCAGTAAGTCTGGGTTGCACCATCACCTGATTTCATAGGGATCATTGTCAGATGCTAATCCAGGTGCTGCCAGCCTGCATTGGAGTGTAGCTGGCATACTGGAGATGAGACACTTTGCCTGTTTTGAGACATCCTGCAAGTAATTGCCTTTGTACACATGGACATGTGTATGTCTATATAGACACACACCTGCGTGCAGTGAGAAACCAGGAGTGCAGGAAGACACAGGATGACTTGGAATGATACAAAGTGGAAGAAAAGACAAAACACCACAGCCTATGGTTCTTCCCTTGCAGCCAGTGCAATGCTGGACACAACTTTTTGTTTTCTCCCCTCGTATGGTCATTTGTTTATCTTTTGTCACAGGCCCTGGCCAGGCAGGACTTCAGTGTTCAGACTGAAAAGCTCATTTCTCCCCTGCTTGCTGTAGCCCCTGCTGATGCTTCCATCTACTTCCCACCCCCCCATTGTGCCAGAGCGTGTGGTTAGGAAAGAGAACAGCCAAGCAGATGAAGGAAAACAAGATGCACCAGCTTTGCCTTTGAGTCAGTCAGAGAGCTATTTCTATACCTAACACATCTCACTCTGGCTTTTATTCTCTTAGATGCTTTTGTTACTCTTATTATTAATGACCAGCGGAGGCAAATTCTTATGCTGCTCTATCATTCCCTTTCTCTGCTGTGTCGATCCTCGACAGAAAGCTCAGTGTCTCATGTGCATGTGTGATCCTGAAAAAGATATGGCAGCTCAGTCTCAGCCTCGGGTTTTGTTTAAAAAAGTACAAAGCCTAATATAGATAGAAAAATTTGAATTCAAGTACAAAAAGTATCTTATTTATTATGCTGCTGCTTTTAAGTTATGTCAAGGGCATATTGAATATATAGATATATATTAATGTGCAGGTAAGATTAGAAAGAACCTGAATTCAATTATGTGTGCTTCGGCACAAAGTTAAGCTGACTGGAAATGGACTTATTGACTTTCATCGTCCACGCAAAAAAATATACAAAACTGAAACTTGGAAAGTCAGATGGACCAATTCCCACTTTCAGATCCTCTTCATCGAATCCTGAGGAGTGTAAGTGTTCATGTGCTTAGATCATGGAAGTGGATATAATGGTCCTTGCAGCACCAATCACTGTTGCAAGAGTGAATATTTAGTACTTCAGGAACGGTGGGGATGATTTCAGGCTCTAGCTCTACAAGTCTCCTGTGGTCTCCAGTCTTTTACCAAGAACAATTTCCACTTCCTCAGAGTTCAGAAATGGCTGTTCCATCGATAGGGAGTTTGCCACAATTTGTGCCTCAATCTCATAACAACAAGAGCCATGAAAAACAGCTATTAATCATCAGGGCAAAGAAAAGGAATTGAAGAGCTATGATCCCAAAGAAAAATAATAGAAAAAAAAATAATGCAGCAGCTGTGGATTTGGCAGAAGATGCTGCATATGTTTGGATGGGCATCTGTGCATGCAGGAGACTTCATGTATTTGTGAGTGGTTTTGTCTGTAAAGCTGTAGAAAACCTGTTGTGTTTTCCAGACTTAATAGATGGGATCTCAAGAAGATTTGAGAAGAGAGCTTCTTTCCTATCTAATATCTGTGTAAATAGCTCCATTGGTCTCAGAGTTTCCATTGGGGATGAGGAGAATAATTTAAAACTTTGTGAATCAATTTGATAAGCAAGATAGACATGACAGCAGCTTCCCAACAGGGGCACTCCTCCCTGGTTGATTAGGAAGGAGAGCTGGGTAGGGAAGGTAGGTGCAGTTTTCATTCATCCTGGAACACAAGAGCTAACTAACTATGGCCACAGCAAGCTCTAATGGGGATCGGGTCTTCAAGCATATTGAAGTCCTTGTTGTTTCAGCCAAAAACTCTCACAACACACTTCGGTGATACAGTAGCATTCCAAAGCAGGGGCCTAATCCAGAGCCCTGGTCAGGATGGGTCAGGAATCCATCTTCTCCTCAGACCTGAAGAGTCCCCAGCTAGATGTAATACCAGAATAAGGGTCACCAGGATGGTGCAGGCTGGGATTTGAACTAGTTAGCTCTCCTGATCTGGCAACTCTACTGGACATGGGCTGGAGCTTCCATGCAGTGCTGATGAACAGATGCCCTGGGGCTAGTGCATGGTTTCTGTGCCTCCTGTTGCCTGGTGCAGACATACACATTCTGTGCTAATGAGACAGCTGCTTGCCAGCAGCAAGTCCAAACAAAAATGGACCAGGGTACTGTTTCTTCATTTTATGCCCAGATTATTTCATCCTGTTCTGAAAGTATAAGGCGGGGGGTAAAATCCCTCTTAAAATAAAACCGCACAGAGCTGCCTTCTTGCCTGGTATACAGAACAATGATTTGGCATTCCTCCTGTCTCAGCCCTTGCTGTAAAACACAGGTTGAAGTGAGCTGAGTCAGGTTTGGGAGAGCTCAAGACAACAAGGAATTGTACTCTGAGCAAGCAGCACCTCCTTTCCAAAGTGATGGAATCTGATCTGGAAGGTGCGGTGGAGAGAGTTGTGGATACTCACAGTCTCAGCAAGCTGTGAGTGAAATGGTGAATGCTCACTCCCAGGCTCAGGAGGAGAAAAGGTGGGCTCCCTTCTTTCCGAGTGTCCCCTCAGTCCCGCTCCCCTTCCCGAGCGTCTCTGCAGTCCCAGCAGGCTGTCGGGAGATGAGCTGCGCGCTGTGATAGTGACGGCCAGCCCCAGTCTTGGCAGCTCCTATGCCGTGCCGTGCCGGGCTGTGCCGTGCTGTGCCGGGCCGGGCCGTGCCGTGCCGGGCTGTGCTGTGCCGGGCCGGGCCGTGCCGGGCTGTGCTGTGCTGTGCGGGGCCGTGCCACAGCGCTGGCGGGCGCGGTGCGGTGCGGTGCCTCCCGGCGGGATGCCGGCTGTCGGGAGCTTGCGGCCGCAGCGGGATTTCGTGTGTGCTGTTGCCAGGGGAACTTGGCTGTCCAACTGGGACCAGGACGGTGGGGCAGGACCGGTGCCTACCTGTCTCTCCCTCTCTCTCTCTCTATCTCTCTCTCTCTCTCTCTCTCTTTTTTTTAAAATTTGTTTTTCCTTTGGGATATATTCAGAATATCAATTATGACTCTCTCAGAGAAGAGCCAGCCGGGTATGAGGTAATGGAAGATCTGAAGTCTGTGCAATCTAGTCAAACCTCAGCTCTTGGTTTTGTCTACTTGCTAGAGAGCTCTCCTGGCTTAAGTGAGAGTGGTTTTTTTTTTTTTTTTTTTTTTTTTTCCTTTTTTTTTTTTCTGCCAAGTAACAGAATTGCCCATTTACTGCTGTCCAGGATGGATGAGGCTGAAGCCCTTTATTGCTCCTTGCCTTAAGGAAAGCAGAGGGCACATTTACACAGACTTTGCGTGCAGCTGCTCGCTCATTTGTACTCTAAGGCAAGCCAACTCTGATCCAAAGGGTATGAAAGTTACATAGATGTGTTAAAAATTATCTAAACTAGTTTATAATACCAGCCTGTGAGAAAAGATTAAATTCTGGCACAATATTACTTTAAACTGACTGCCTTACTTTAGCTGTCCATCTTAGAGCATAGGCACAGCCAACTTTACTCTGCCCATAAAGGCTGACTACACCTTAGGTGTCATTAGGAGTGCAGGTGCTGTCTCTTAGGACAGAGAAAACAACTAACAGCTTAGCCTGCAGAAGGTTAATAGTTAAATAAGCAAGGCAAAATTTGAGAGATAGGGGTTATTACTACTTTATAAGAGAAGAGGAATAGAGGCACTTAACAGACACACTCTGACCTGTCCTCAGCTGGACCATAGTGAGAAGAGATCTTAAGCTCCTGAGAGGCTCAGGGGGCATTGGATGCAATGCTGAACTTCCAGGACTTATGTAAATTGACTCTGTGAACCTTTGGAGGTTCAGCTCATATGAAGGTAAGAGACCAAAGGTATACTCAATGAAATAGGAGAACAGTTAATTTAGAAATTATAGAAAGAAATAGTATTTCACCCAGGATAGTTGATTTGAGAAATTTATTCGATGACATCTTGCCAAATACTGTGACTGGACTTTTTTAAAGCGCTGGATAGTTTTATGGCTGCTCTTGATTAATAAGGCTATACCAAATGACATCCCATTCAGCTTACAGTCAAAATTCAGTCCTTAGTCTGGAGGGTAAGACAGCCAGAAAAGAAGAGCCAGGCAAACACCATGATGTAATCAGATGGATGAGTAATGGGGCAGTCTGACTTTCATTTGTTTTGGGCTGGCAGTGTCAAGATATTAAGCCAGCCTAGTGGGCTTCTCTGAGTTGGGACAGGGAAACTGGTCGTGGGCTGCCCAAATTGCCTGCATGGTGTAATGTCACCTGGGGGGTGGACTCCACTCAGCATGGCTCTAATCCGTCCTTGTACTTTCATCAAACAAGGAAATACACACCTACAGAGGTGAAAATGGAAATGTAACAATCCTGGTGGGAAACTGTTTATCCTGGCAACTTGTTAACTAGTGTTTCTCCTCTGTGGAAAAATGCTGGCATCCATGCATGGTGCTGTAAGAAGCTGGTACAACATACCACCATACATTAGCCTGCTTTTACCAGTCATTGTTCATAAAAGTCACAAATTTTACACCCTCTCTTTAGCCAAACAACTGAATTTCTCTGAATTGTATATGTCAGACAACGGCTCTGGTACATTTGACTCCTTCATCTTTTTTATTAACTGCATGTGGTATAGAGTGGAACAACACCAAGATCAAGATTACAGAATCTAGGTTATCGTATGTTTCCTCTGTTGCAAAGTCTTTTGAGCAAATTATTTCTGCAGACCCTTAAGTAGAAAGTGGAAATCACTTAGCTTTTTCAGCCCTTGAGTCATCTTTAATTGGAGACCTTTTTGTTGCAGCTCTCAGGAACTCCTTGGTGCTGGAGCACTTGGACTGTTGCCCCTGGGTTAGGGCTCTGCAGCAGGTCTGTTTCCACTGCTACAGAGAGATTAATGTCCAATCCATGACTGGGATCTGTGTATATGATGAAACTTTTATGTGTAGGTAATGTCATTATGCATGTAAATTTAGTATATTTGTTATCATTTACCAGGGTAACAGTTGAACTGTGCTGACAGTTCTAGATTCTTCATTGTAATTAGGAGCCGTCAGGGATTGTGGCTTCCAGAGAAGACCCAGAGAGTCACCAACCATTCTCCTAATTAATTTATCACAGTGTATCCTGTCTTTCTATCAGTGGCAACATTGAACTGGATCTCTTGCTATCACTCATCCACCAATTCCTGTAACCATCAACTCTGAGCTATGTATCCCTCTGTCAAGTAAGTCTAGTGTGTTCAGTAATTATTGCAAGAACAAGGCAGGGAACTGATAAATGATATGGTTATATAAGCCACATTTGTTCATCTAAGAAATTTGAACTTCCCACTGATAGCACGTTCTCAGGGCAGCTTGGTGGATTTTGACTAAGAACAATCCACTCGTCAGTGAATCAGAATGTGGGAAAAGGATTGCAGGAGGTCATATGCTATGCAAGTCAAAATCATTAGTAAGCCAGGGAACCTATTTCAGTCAAACAGGAAAGTTTTGAAATCTTATTAAATGGTATAAACTAGGCAGAGTCATTAGGAAATGACACAATTCAACGTGCTCCAACTTTACATTGAGTAGGTTTTGCTATGAATGTATATGTGGAAGTGTGTGTATATGTGTGTGAGAAGCAGAGATTCTATTTTAGATGCCAATTCCACCAGGAGGACATAATATTAGGTCTCTAGTGTTACCATGTTCTCATAGTTCCTACTGCGAGCATTCAAGAAAGCACTCACACAGCATGATGGCAACATGTAATATAAAAGCCAGAGTTTTATTGTATTGAGTTGTTGAAAACGAAATAAAAAAATTAAATTTGGAGAGAAAAAACCAAACAGACAGAGTATCCTGACTGTAGGCTAGCCTGAGGCAGTAATGGATTTGTGGTAAGATAAACAGAAGTAAATGAACACTTAAGCAACAAAGATCCTGATTTCCTGTCAGATATGTTATAACAAACGGGACTCGGACATATAAGTAACTAAATTATAAGACGTTGAACTGTAGTGGCATTTTCTGTCATGAGCAGTAAAACTCCCAGTGAATCAAGTATCCCACCAGGACTGTGACAAATAGGTACACAGTGGTATGTCTCAGTTTTGAAGAAAAGAAATACATAGGTAGGCAAATGAAAGCCTATGTTTTCCCAGAAGTTATTTGGTGCTTGCTCACTCCTTTTTGCCCCCTCCAAATTGCGTGGTAGACAGGACTGAAATCTAAACAAGAGGCAGCCCTGTGTTGTTTGGCTGTTGGTCATAGAGTAATTTTGCAAATCAAGACTGTACTAAAGACACATGAACAGCTTTTCTTCTAAATCAGGAAATGAGAAGAGGGCTCTGGAAAGTGATAGTGGCCTGAGTCATTAGGATCCAATAGGATCCCCTCTGTGAGCTGGAGAGGAAGGGCAGACCCCAGTTGTTAAATTATGGCTGCATAGGAAGCCTAATGAAGCAGCAAATGGGGTTAAATATACAGATGTTCCCAAAAGCCTAATAAAAAGGGGCTACTAGCCTGGCAGTACAAATTGTATTTGTCCTGCAGCTGTGTGGAGACAGCAGAGTAGGGCATTTTGCAATGACACATCGATTTCTCAAAATCCTGGAAGCAAACAAGTGCTCTGGACTTGCTCCTTACTCAAATTCCTTGTGCATAACTTGACAGATCTTGCCTTTTGTGGGGTCTGGCACTTCGACTGAAGCTAAAGGAGCTTGCCATCCCTAGCAAAAATGTGTTCATGGACCAGCCAGCAGTGTGTGGAGCACAGAATCAGATTACATTCAGGTGGGCTGCACAGAGCATGCTGATCTCCTCACTCACCGAGTCAGCAGTCAATACCATGGCTCAGTGCAGGGCTGGCCAGTTCCTCAGCATGAGTGGACCACTGCAATTATTTTTGGGGATCTTGCATTCCCCTGCTTTGTGGATGTTCCCCGATCTGCCCCATGCTGAGAAGCAGTTTGGCTCTGGATTGTAAGATCCTGTTTTTAAGGCAGGAATTGTATTTGCTTGTCTGGGGAATCTAGAGTGCCTGTTAGGAAGGAACTTGAGAGAAAAGACCCCTGAGGACCTCTCCTGCCTCATCTGAGGTAAATGGCTCATTAAATGGCTGTGATTGGTTTCAAATGGTGCAACTGGAGGAGGGAGACTCTCCTGGGAGACTCACCTGCAGCCTTGCCAAGGGCTCACATTTTCAGTGAGGTGTGGGTCAGACCTGGTCTATCTGCAAGTCTGAGGAACTAAGAAGCGTTGGTGATAGTACTCTAAACCTTGTCCTACCTCTGCAAGCCCTCTTCCATCCACCTAGAAACTCACTAGCCACCAGTCTACAAAAGGAGGCTTCATGGTGAGTGTGTTTGTACCTTCACCGTGTGCAATCCAGCTTTCTTATTTGAAGGGTTAAACGTGCAGGAGGAGGAGGCAATACTTGTCCCAGCATTGGTAAACTCGGAGCAGATTTTCTGTGGGAAGCCATCTGTCAACTGGGGAGTGGTGCTGTGTCAATTGATCAGCTCCACCTCCAGCTCAGCTCTGCAAACTACAGATCCCTGGCCTTGTAGGGTGACAGTGGGGGAGTACAGGGATCTCTGGAAGCTTTGAGATCCTCCAGTGGAGCCTCTGCTCTTTCAGACTGTGTGAGGGACACCCTGCAGCATCTTGTTTTCTCTTGCATCAGGTAGTGATGGAAAGCCAGAGCTTGCACGTGAAAGGGCTGTAGGAGGAAGACAAGCTTTTTCTTCTAGCCAGGGGATTGTATTTCACCTGGATGATGTGCAATGTAAGGGGCTTCTGATTAACACTCGACCTATCCCTGTCCCAAACCTAAAACTGCCTCCCAGTGGCAATGCTGAACCATATTTTGGCTGTTTCAAGGTAAAAAAGGAAGGTGGAAAATGTGAAATTTATTCAGGAGAAAAATAGGAACTTATAATGTTCTGTAAAACCCTGTAATGTCTGGAAGGGTAAAATACTCCTTTTTTAGTTTTAGACTGTAATAAAGCAATAATGATTCTAAAGGGTATATGTGTGTAAAAATGGTAAAACCACCTTAGATCTGTCTCCTAATTAAAAAACTTTCACTGTAGCACTACAGTGAGGTCAAATTCATACTCTGATACCCCCACTGTTCTGTATTAGTTCAGCTCCTTCTCTTTTTCCTTGACTTTTCATCAGGCATGCCCAAAAACAAGGCTGGGAAGAAAATTGTGGCTTTTGGACATTTTTCTTAGTTTGCTTTTTGTCCCCCTCAAAAGGTAGTGACTGAGATTTCTATCCAACTCTATCAGCAATTCTCCTGATTTATTATGAGAGGGACACTTTCTTCTCTGCTGTTGTCTGTCCTTCCTTCTTCACCCCTCTCTGAGTGCTGAGTTGGTCAGGGAATGAAGAACATTTGGCTAGCCCAACTATTGGGCTCATTAAGTGCCAAAAGACATCTTGGCAAACCAAGATCTGGACTAGCTTGCACCTCCTTAATGCTCTCATTTTGAATATAAGTTGCCCCTTCTCGCTGTTTCTGTAATAGAAATGCCAACACTTGCTCAAGAGCAATTATTGCCTGCACAGCCAAGTGGCTTGTGCTTGATGTAAAGTGGGATGCTTCCATTTCTCAGTGGAGTGGAATTGTTTCGCTGGGTTGTGATAAATCTGTCTATTTGGTGTATTGGTTTTTGATGTTCTGATACACTCTTGTTAGTGAGGAGCTCTGAATTTTGTTCTTGAGTCTTTTGGGGCTGAATTCCCTCCGACAGTTAAGCGGTGCACTCATGTGGAACGAACTGTCAGCAGGCATTTTAGCTTGACCCTGTTTAAATCACTGGGAGGGCATTACCTCCTGCACCTTGCTATCATGCTTACTAACTCCTGAGAGTGTGTCTATGTAGCCTTGAAATAGCAGTGGATTTACCACCTAATGTCCCCTGTTTGTCACTGAGGAAGCAACCAGACAAGACTTCCAGACACTGTGTGTCAAATGTTCTTGTAATTCAATAACCAGGCCCTTCAGATCTTGGACTGTCTACTAGAAATGGTGAAAAATTGCAGTCAATTCAGAGGCTCTTATGCATAAGTGTAGAAAGGCTCTTGTTGAACTTAATATAAAAATAAATACTAGTCATCGTTGTAGCTGTCTTGCCTTTTCATGTTGCAGTAAGGCTGAGTCTTCACACTCTAGCATTCAGTTTGCTACAAGTGGCTTTCAAAGGCACTGTGCAATGAAGGGTGTTGGAGATGCTTGTTCAGGACTTTTTCAAATTCTGGCACATGCTGTGAGAATAGTTTGATTTTTTTTTCCTCTGTCTTTTCTAATTTTCTGCATAAGCTTCAAATATATAAAGTATCATTTTATTAGAAGAGTAGGTTCTTTTCCTGAGCACAGTTCGGACAGAAGGGGGTGAATTCCAATGATAAAAAATATGAGATATTTTCCATATATTCAGCAGTTCAGTTTGTTGCTGTCGTCTTTTTCTTTTTCTTTTTGCATACATTTCCCCTTCCACTAAGCAAAGAGCAGCCCTAAGAGAACTTTCACATGTGGGTGGTGAGCTGTATGGAGGAAGCAAACGGAGTTTAATCACCAAACCTTGTAAGAGAGGCATTTTGTATAGAATGTGACCCATGGGGAGCTCAGGAAAGAGAAACAAGCAGCTTAAGGCTGGGTATGGGATCAGGCCTTTACTTTTTTTTTTTTCCCCTCTGGAGTTGCTGAGCTATAGCATATTTTGTCAATATAGGAAATAGCTATAGATAATCAAAACCATGACTAAAGGATGAATGGATGATTGATTAACTACATCCCTGCCGAGAAACAGCTTTACCTGCCAGGCTGCAGTAGACTCAATTTGGTAGAGAGCTGTTCTAAATGTGACTATCTTGAAATAATGTCCTGAGGCACAATCAGTTTTCCCAGGTCTCAAACTCCTGACTATCCTTTGTATCTCTGGTCCAGTTTTCCGTCCAGTTTTCCAGGCTTATTAAAAGAAGATTGGGCTGTTCTCATTCCTTAAAGTAGAGTTTGGATTTGGAGAACTTTGTTATTATGATGGGAATCTCTACACAGAGAGATAGAATAGAATTTAATTATGGTGTGGTTTTTGTTTTTTGGTGTTTTTTTTTTTTTTTTTTTTTTTTTTAATTTGTTGGGTTTTCTTTTATGCTCTAATCCTCCTCTATAGAAGTCAGGAGGAGTTTGCAATTGCTTTTAAAAGATAGAAGATATATCCCTAAGAGAGCATATTGGCAAATATTGTTCCCCATTCCTTTCCTTCATGAATTGGGCAAAAGCAGGGATTTGCATTTTTCTGGATGTCATGAATTGAAAGCCTGGTATCTAATGAAATCCCAGGACAGAAGAGATTTACACTACACCATTGGAGAGCTGAGATCTGTATAAAACTCCTTGGAGTCTTTGACGTTGTAAAGTGGTACAAGTTCTAATTTTTGCAAAGATTAACTTAGTATGGTAGAAGGATATGAGAGCCATACCAAGAGAAATACTGAGCTGATATTTCTCTAAAACATGGTGTCAACAAACCTCATCATAGTTTAGAAATCTCTGTTTTATTTTACTGTATTTTATGTTATTCTGAGACTGAGCCTTCACAGTTGTACTGAGAAGAACTGTACAGAACTCTGTGCTGCTGCTTGCTTTGAGAGGAGCTAGCAGTAGAGATTGTCAGAGCTATTCCTATCCAATGATTTTGCCTACTCTATTGGTACTTCAGTCTGGATACTCAAACTGTCCCAAACTCAGTATCAAAGTGACTGTCCCAAAAAGCAGTATCAAAACTGCTGTGTATCCTGTTTATGCTACATATAAGGTTATGATTATCCTGATTAAAGCTCTTGATTTCATGGAAATATTTTGTACGTATTCTGTTTTTCTGTCCTCACTTGTGTAACACTTGTTCTCTGTCTGTTAGAATCAGGCCTAACAGTTGAAACCTTTAAGTAATTTTGGCAACCTGCCTTTAAAAATAAAGTAAGGACAGCTGGTCATAAAAAGGATTTTACTTCCTTCTCACTTGCTTCACTTAAATTTTAAAAAGTTAAAAATCTTTAAGCTCTGGCCAAGAAACGAAGTGAGATTCTGACTGTGTGCCTACCCAATTATGCTCAATGGATTGACTAGAAATGCTGTTTATTTCCTTTGACCTATTCTTGTTTTCTTTTTTTTCTCTCTTCCTCTGACTTCCTATTCTAGGATGAGTCATCCATGTTCTTCCAGTTTGGCCCATCAATAGAACAGCAAGCTTCTGTCATGCTCAACATCATGGAAGAATACGACTGGTACATCTTCTCCATTGTCACTACTTACTTCCCTGGTTACCAGGACTTTGTGAACAAGATCCGCAGTACCATTGAGCACAGCTTTGTGGGTTGGGAACTGGAGGAGGTCCTTCTGTTGGACATGTCCCTGGACGATGGGGATTCAAAGATCCAGAACCAGCTCAAGAAGCTCCAAAGCCCTGTTATCCTCCTCTACTGCACAAAGGAAGAGGCCACCTACATTTTTGAGGTGGCCAACTCAGTGGGTCTGACAGGCTATGGTTACACGTGGATCGTGCCCAGCCTGGTGGCAGGGGATACAGACACAGTGCCATCTGAGTTCCCCACCGGGCTCATCTCTGTCTCATATGATGAATGGGACTACGGTCTTCCTGCCAGAGTAAGGGATGGAATAGCCATAATCACCACGGCTGCTTCTGATATGCTGTCTGAACACAGCTTCATCCCTGAGCCCAAGAGCAGCTGTTACAACACCCAGGAGAAAAGGATTTACCAGTCCAACATGCTCAACAGGTAAGGGAAAGAGCTGGGCCAGCCATACAAAGACGACCTCTGATACCAGAGTATTTCTGCTAGGCATGTGGTGCTTTGGGCAGCACATGGTCTTGGCCAGAACTGGGCAGGGGGAGGTGAGCTGAGGGTGAGACCCATGTTGCTGTGCATCATGAGTGCCAGTGTTGTCACCCCCTTAGAAAGCCTTCATACAACACAGAGGACAAGTCAGCATGAGGAAAAGAAATAACAAAGGCATAGTGCAACAATTTGAGTGTGCCCCTCAATGCACAAATTTTTGCTTTGATAACAGCACTGAACTTCTTGGGGTGTCTTTGCATGACTGGGTCTGCAGCTCTCAGGTGGGTTCTTGCTGCAAGCGATGGGAATGTTTGTGTTGAAGTCTAGAAGGCAGCAGCTTCTGTTCCAGGCACTAGCACTATGTGAACAGGTGTTCCTTACAGGTGATGGTTGTGTAACCTGCTGGAATAGTTTCATGGCAACTGTTGTCTGAACACCAAGTGTCCTTCTGCTGTTCATTAGCCCTGAATTGCAGGGCAGAAGGAAGTGCAAAGAGATGTGGAGAGCTAGAGCTCCAAAAAGAGTTAGAGCCATCAGCTCTGCTCAGATCCTTCTTCATACTCAAAGCCTTTAAAGACCTTGGATGTCTTAAGAATCTGGTTTACCTCAGAGGAGGGCTCGTGCTGTCACCCTGCTCTTTGGCACTTCACTAGCCATTGTCTGCTGGGTGTTTTGGGTACCATTCTTTCTTGTGTACCTTAGGCAGAAAGCCTAGTACCTTGATTAGAGCAGGACGATTTTCCAAATTTAAAAGGGTATTTAAGCATAGGGAAAATCTGTTTGAATAAACATCTTATTTTTATACAAATTCAAAATTTTCTAAGAAACAGTGCTAAGGCATCTCTTTAAGGGCACAGAGGATGCTTGTGGTGGAACAACCTCTAGAACAGCACTCTGATTACTACATGTTCCTCTTTGTCCCAGATGGAGTTTTAGCGTGTAGCAAAGCAACCCGGATAATTAGACATGGAATTCAGATGCCCCCTGATCTCCTCAGCTGTCATTGTGCGATGTTTTACATATAAAATCCTTGGACATGTTATATCCTTTGTGGTAAGAAAAGAAGAATCCAGGCAGTAACCATCAGGCCACACAGAGCTCAGTGTCTTTCTTAATTTGTCATGTTGAATCACTAAGCAGTGCAAATGTGATGGATTGGTCCACACGCTGTGACCTCTCACTGTCAAATTTACTAGGCAGATAGAAGGACAAAGGGATAAGGAAGCAGATTTTTGCTTTGCCTGAACGCTGGAGACTGTGAGAGAACTTTATTCTTTGGCCCAATATATTACCCATATTGCTATTTGGTCTTTGTCGCTATGATCTGTTGGCATATTGCCAGGTCTTATTGCTTTTTCTTCCTCTTCCCCAAGCTGTTTTTTTTCTCCATGCAGGCCTTGAAACTACCAAAGGTGCCCAAATCTTTTATCTCTTTCCTTCCCAGCTAGGCTTAGGAGTAAGGGTTTTTTTTGCTGCTCTTTTGAGTCATCACTGAAATGATTAAGCACGGAAAATATATATATATAGTGTATACAAAGTAATGAGAAGTAACATCAAGGCAGGCTTTTGTTCTACCTTTCCAAATGAAGAGGGATTCTGGGGGAAGCTCTATTGTGTCTTTTCAGCAGTTATCTAGAAAACAAAACGTTCCCTGCTATGTGATGCAGCGTTCTGCAGAGACCTTCTGCTAATGAGTTCTGTTGACACTCTGTTAGCCTATGCATAACATCACACCCATACAGCTGTGCTGCTTCAAGGACCCAACATAATCTCTCTGCATAGCACCTCTTTGCATTGTTTAGAAGTCACCAGCTCAGAGACTCTTGAGTGTAGATATGCCAGCACTGTTGTGCTGTGTAGATATGCCCTGAAGCCTCGGCACCCTACATGAAAGCAGTTCCTGTCACTCGTGAAGATCATAGCTTTCTTTTCACCTTCATGGCCCGAATCATGCTGTTTCTGCTCCCTTGTCTGCTTTGGGCACAGCATTCACAGGAATGAGTGCCAATACTTGTAGATACACCCCGCTTAGTTTGGGTACTGACATCAGTCTCACTGAGAAGCACAGTCAAATTAGTCAGTGCCAGGCTCTGTTCTGCCACTGTGTAGATAGCTACAGGCACCTGAGCTAACTCATAAATAATTACACTTTTAGTTACTTGTGAGCACAGTGCAAATATTCGCTTTGCCTCGCATGGTGCTGGCCTTTGAGGGGGTTCTGACCTTGCCTCCTTTCCCTCCCCCTGCCCATGTTTCCACACTCTCTGTATTTCCAAGTGAGGTGGCTAAAAGTTTGACTTCAGTGAGTTGGGTGCTTAGTTTTTTATTTAAATCAAATTACTTTCAGGCACCTTTTGAAGTTTAAAAGCTAGTGATGTCTGAAATAAGCCATTGCTTTTACAAATCCAAAGGTTCAATAGAAATTGGATGGCTTCAAGCTCAGCTTCATGCCTGAAGTCTTTGGAGAAGAAGAGGTAGAGGAGAAGCACAAGATGTGGAAGGAGGCAATCATGAAGATGTGAGTTTGCCTCACTGAGACAAAACCCACAGAGATTAATAGTTGTATAATCTGTGTTCATACCTTTAAGTTCCATTGAATTTGCTGAAATTTACTATGTGCTAAGCTCTAAAACTCTCATGATATGCTTTGTCTGTGTGGGATATTACAGATTCTGCAGACCTGGCTACTTCATGCTTTCCCTAACCCCTTCCACCTATTAGGATCCCACAGTACTTGTGCACTGTGCACACCAGGTAGCAGCAATACCTGCATGTCTGGAACCTCGTTTGGCTCATTTTGGACTGGACTGGCTGCAGATTCTGGAAAGCTAATTTTACCCTTGCTCTGGACCCAGCAATACTATATTCAGCCATCTGTAACTTAAAGTTCCCCCTCCACATGCCTACACAGAGCAGAGAAATGCATGTACGTGGGCTTGATGTCTGGGGAGACAAAGTGTATGTGACCTCAGATAAAGCATTACCACGTAGCTACTGTTTCAGAAACTCTTGAAGCTAATCCAAAGGGGTCCAATTTACTTCAAATCCATAGCTGGGGAGGCAAAGCAATAAAAATTTTTTCCCATTTTATTCTTTGGAGAGTGACACATCAAACTAAAAAAAATGTGTAATTTAGTTCAGCTGGGGCACACTATACACTGACTGTGAATTAGTCATTTCCCAAGATCTTCCTTTGAACTCTGACCATTTCTTACTTTTTTCCCTTGTCTTTCTAAAAGAGCAGTTGTTCTGAATGCAGCTAAAATCAAATGGTCTTACTCAACATGGTGTCAATGGTTGATCTGGGTATATAATGGAGTAAGGAGAAAATGAACTGAATGTTGTTCAGCTTCTCCATATCCTTCCTCCATTTTACATTGACACTTGTTCATTTTTGCAAGAACTTGTGCAAACAAAGTTTTATTTGAAGTATGGCTGTAAGCACAAAAAGAAACAAGACAGACTGTTATCTAAATGCCATTTCTTGACAATGTAGGTGTTTGGTCTGCATCTTCTTGTATCGCTAATGGTCGCATAGCAACTGTTTCTGTTTTGAAACTGGTTCTCTTTTGTGTTAGACTGGAACTACAGAAGTATGATCACGACCATTGAACATTTTGGATTTTGTCCAATAAGTGAACCTGCTGATGAGATAACTCCACTAAAGGGTAGTAAAATGATACTTTGAGAGAGTTTTGTTCTACAAGATTTGTTAGTTATCTTTTTGAATGATTTTTGAGGAATTTTTCCTCTAGTGAGGGATTTATCTCAATTTATGCTGATAATAGGCTTAGGTGGTAATTTGGAGTCCAAATATCCAAATGCTGTTTCCCAGTTCAATTACAGTCTTTAATTCTTTGTTCTGTTTGTAATAATTACCTATTCATTTATTCCTCCATTGTCCCAGAAAAAAAATCTGATCTAAATATTTCAGTCTACTAAGTTTATAGTTATCCCAATATCTAGTCTTCTGGCACCCAGCAAAAACACTGTGTGCTCTACTCTTTCCTACTGGGTGATAAGATCTCAAAAGTTGGGAAGGAAACGCTCAGAGGAGGAGTTCTTACCTCTTGGCCCTTCCTAGGAGAGTTGCTAGGCTTCCAGGCATCCTGCAAAGCTCATCTTTTTTCCCTTCACCATGGCTGCTGAGGAGTGAGTGGGCAGAGGTGGATGTGTTTATAGGCAGCCTTCTGCTTATTTCGTTATTTTAATTGATGGGACAGATTTCCTTGAGCTCTGGATTGGTGCTTCTCATTACATTTTAGAAATGGGAAGAAATAACTAAATGACAGGAGTATTCTTAGGAGTGGAATTCAGAGATGAGTCATGAGAAAAGAATATAATTTCTGGCACATATTTGAGGAATGGAAGCTCAGCTGTTTTCTATGGATATTCACAGTCTTTGGGCTACATAAGCTGTGGTTTTATTGTAGCCTTCAATGAGACCTGGATTCTTTCTCCTTGTTGTCATGGCTGCTTGTGAATGCTGGGCCATAACTACTAGTTTGTTGTTGCAGGGTTTCTAATGAGTTCTCCACTGATTGGCTTTAATAGTCTCTCATTTAACACCAGGCTGCACACAGCAGATTTCATTTTAATAAAAAGTGCAGTGGAGCATTTGCTTTGGAATTAAAATACAAATGTGGAATTATACCACCTTTGCAAAGAAATACTTTTAGAGGGAAACAAAGTTAGGTTCAATTCTGTACCTCAGATTCTTCAAATAGGAAAACAGCTGGCAAGCTTGCTCAGTGCATTGTTTGGATGTGACACTTCCACTGTGGGGGAAGTAACATTCATCTGTAGTTTTACCTTGCCAAACAGATAAGAAATGCAGAAGAGCCTTTGATGAGTGCTGGGCAACTGTTTTTCCTGGAACAACCAGGGCAAGCTCTGTTCTCACATGACTACATTTCCCTAATAGAAGCTAGGAATTGGTGGGGCTTAGATACCTCAACTGTGAGTAGAGAGCAGAGAAAGTTCTTGAAATTTACAAATTGCTTCCCTGGAAACTCAAGACTATATGGGCTGTACACATCTGCAAAAAAGTGCATTGCCCTTTCAGGGTATTGTGTCACCCTGATACCTGTGGGCAGCACCATACCCATAGCACCCTGGACTTGTTTTCCCCAGGTCAATGTCAAGGACAGTGCCCAGGCAACACCTTCCCTTGTTTCTCTGGTCTCTCTCAACCCACTCTCCTGCCCTCTCCTCTCTAATAATGGCAGCCATCACCTTCCACGCCAGACACAGGGGACATCATGTGTCATTTTCAGGTATTGCCATGGAGCCACTCTGTGCTGTCTCCTAACTGAGTGGGTCACACACCTTCACAGAGTGCAGTAGGGGAGTTGAGGGCAGGAATGGACAATGGACCATTTGCAGTGTTCTTTCTCCATTCACAGGTTTGTCAAGTTATCCTCGCACTAAGAGACAGGAGCCCTGTCTCGCTCAGTTTGGCAGGGCTACATCTACCTGCTTGGCAGCTGGCTGGGAAGCCCTGCTCCAGCCCTTGAATCCTGTGGCACTCCAGCTGTGGCAGGCACAGTGCTGGGACTTGTTTCTTAATGCTGGGGAGGTGGTGAGAGAAGGTATAAGTGGCATGTTCCCAAGGATGCAGAAATTGCCCTTTTCAGAAACTTGGAGGGTGGGGGAGCATATGTAACTTTTGACCTTTTGGAGCCTTTAGGCCCATGTCTAGTTAGCAGCTCATTATGTTCCCACTGGTTGGTGTGTCCTGCTGCTGTCAGGCTGGTGCAGAGTGGCAGCACATGGCGTGAGCGCTGCTGACAAATTAGACATCCCTGCTGCTGAAATCTGCTTGTTCCTGTCACTGCTCCAGCAGCAGCTGGAGGCTGGGGCTAGCCTGTACCTCCTGCCTCTGTCAGGGTCTCTCTGCCTCCCTGCATCCCTTGCTGTACACCATCTCGCTCTCTGTGTGTGCTGCCATCACATTTTTCTGTCCCTGTCTTGCATCTCCTGTTGCATTTCAGTGTGCAGTGCTGGTGAAAGCTGCTGGGTTTGCTGGCTTGGGGCTACTGGATATTCACATTGCCTGGTCAGGAGGTGAACAGTCGTGTGCCACCACATCTTGGAGGAAGTGTTGGCTTCTTCTGTTTCCTTTTTTTTCTTGTCACTGGAGAGGAATGCTGAGGGCAGTTTGTAACATGCTCTTGATCCAAACCTCTCCCATACAGGTGGGCTGGTGAGGGTGCTGGATGCAGAAGAGCAGTCTGCATCTGGCTGTCCTTCTTGCTCTGCCCAGCTCTTAAGCAGTCCTGCTTGGCCAGTAGGAAGCACAGCTGTCCTACAGTGGAAGGACAAACATCAAACTAACTTGTATGCTGGTAGGATACTGGAGATCCCTGGCTTCTAAGTGGAAGTATGTGATGGCACAGAAAAAAATGTTTGTTCCTCAGCAGACACCACAGGATGCCTTAGCCCTGCACAGCTGGGCTTTGTCAGAGGGGGAGAGTAGGTACTTGCTCAATGTGGGCAGTTGGGTATTTCAGCCTCCTTGCAATTAAAATAGGATCACAGAATCACAAAATATTCTGAGAAGGGACCCACAAGCATCTTTGAGTCCAACTCTTAAGTGAAAGGCCTGTAAATGGATTGAACCTGCAACCTTGCTGATATTAGCACCTTGCTCTAACCAGCTGAGCTAACAGAAGGGTTCAAGTTAAATGATGGGTTTTTGGCAAGGGTCATCTTTTGATTAAAGGACATACCCTTTCATAAACGCCTCCAAAATCCACCAGCTGGGAATGAATTTTGGTATGCACCATCAGTTTCCAGATGGGAAAATGTCCGTGTTCTGCTTCCAGCCCTCTGAGACATCTTCTGCTCTGCAGCCAAGTCCAATTAGTGCTAGTACTGTGGCAACTTCACTTGCTGGTGACAATATGTTTTAATGTGTGCCTTCAGACTCTCTCCATTCCTCATGGAAAGGAATGGAAACCACAAACCCAGTCTGGGCCACAGTTTAGCACCAGCTAAGCCGTTGCTGATCGTGCTCTGATCACAAAATGCATTTAGGGTGCTGTGGGCTTGAAAGTGCTGCAGGGAATTTGAAAACCTGCTTTAGCAGAGCAGTGGAGGGAAGGTGAGAAATATCCTTTTTCCTTCAAGAACTGGCTTGATGGGGAAATGTATATTTTCTGGCTTGCACACCTGCACACTGATAGCTGGCCATATGTAGTTTCATCACTGGTGCCTATCATGAGCATGTGCATTTTTTTTCCTTTCTGTTAGAAACGTAGATTCTTTTTCTTTTTTTCCCCTCTCTCCTCCCCTCAGACTTAATGTTCTTACTATCTTTCAAGTTTTTAAAAATAGGAACTGCTGCGTTGCTATGGCTCCCTGTGCAGCTCTGGAGCAGCTTTTTCTTCTCTTTGATGCAATTTGGGTTCCTGATTTGGTTTGACAAGTGCTGCTTGCACCTAGTGCTCCCTCCTGGAAGGCAGGAGGTGGGGGGGGATGGAGGATGACAGCCTTTGTGTTCACTAAAAAAGGGAAAAAGATTAAGTCAGCTGACCTTTCTTGGAAAAGAATGGAGGTGTTAACCCTGGTGTGTCTGGGATGAGGTTTTTTAATGTTCTGCAGATGTAACACTGTTCCTGTGGTTTAACTTTGAATGGGATGTTCTTTTCCCCTTTCTGCCCTACACGCCTGTGTGGTGGAGCTGAGCCCTGTCAAACAGCTGCCTGCTCCCCTGCAGAAGCACCTGCTGTTCAGTGGCTTTTGCCATCCGTGCTTTGTCCAAGAGATTGTGCGTGGTTAAGTGCTTTTCTGAATTGAGGCTTAGAGCACTCTTGACTAGATGCTGCTGATGAAATTCCTCTCAAAATCATTGCTTTAAGGGTTACTTGAGTCTTGCATCCACATTTTGGGAAAATGTGGATCTGCATATCTGTGGGGCAGCTGAATACTTATCTGAAAGGGACTCCACCAAAGTTTGCACAGGTAACAGGTTTTGAATACCTGTTACCTGTGCAGAATCCAGACCTCCCTCTGCAGTGTACATATCTCTCCCCTGGCCTATTTTCAAGTAGCAATAATTTTTAAAGTACTTTTTGTTTTACTTAGCAAATTTTATTTTCATCCACAGTCCAAAGGTGAATATTTTTTTAAAAATCTGAGAAAAAAAAAATCCCTTTTCATCCAATTTTGAGTTAAGAGAGTGTGAAATGGATGAATTTGTTCTGCTTTCAAATAATTAGCCAGCAGTGGGCTTTCTGTTAGTGTGGACAAATAACTCAAAGCTAGCTTCACTTCAAACTTCAGAAATTAGTTTGCAGTGTTAGACAAGGGATTCCTGCTTTGCTAAGGTTAGAAAATGTGATTTTGAATTGAATATAAACATTTGAGGGTGATGTATATTACCTTAGTGTAATTTTTTTTTGTATTGTACATTTGTTGTGCACTATATTTCTTGAAGTATTTGAATGGAATATAATCTAGAAATGTGATGTTTAGAATGCTTGAATTTGAGTGAAATAATAACACAGAAAATAGAAATAGCAGAGACCTGTCAGCTTGTTCAGTACACCCTGCTCTATCATTTCTGCAGCGTGTTCTCTCCTGATTTAAGTAATAAAAATGTCCCTACTCAAGCCTGCAAGCACCTTAATATAAAATGAATATTAAAATCTGACCATAGTTGCCCTTGAAATGATCAGTCAGACTGAGTGCTGCCAGCCATCTTCATGCAAAGAAAGCTCTTTTCTTCCCCTGTGGAGAGATTTCTGATCTTGTTACATCACACCAAACAGGTCTCTACCCCTGTCTTGACTGAATAAAGATGGTAAGGGGATTTGGCCTCCCCTTTGCAGTAAAGTACTGTGAGAAATGGTGGAAAAACAGCTTTGGTGAACTCAGTGTTCGTCTTTGTTAAGGATCTGGAGAGACAGAAGATAATCAAATGAAGAGTTCCCCCTCTTAATGGTGTGGTCATGGTGGAAGAGAGCTGCCACAGTGGACTGAAAACCTGTGAATGTCTGTAACCTGACAGTGGTTAAAAGTGCACAAATGCTGACTCGATGCTGACTTTTTTCTTGGGTTTTGAAGCTGTATTAAAACGAGATGGAAATGAGTTTTTAGTGTCTTACCCAGTGTTCTTCCCTGTATTATTAGTGTCACAAATGAAATCATTTTTCAGCAAGATGGCTACCTCCAGTAGCAGTGTCAGCAACTTACATTTATTTATGACAGGCTGTAGCATCTTTTATCTGCAGTTCCAAAGCACTTTACAAAGTAGAAGGCGATGGCTTAATTCACAAAAAAAAATGCAGTCATCTCTGGGGTGAAATAGAGCAACTGTTTAACAGAATATAGTACGAGGTGGAGATGAATACTGCACCTCACTGGAGCTGCACGAGGAATTTCAGCTGGCAGAATGAATTTACTAGAGGTGGATTTTCGCCAAGACATTGGGGGTGTTTAATGAGCGCAAGATATTAGCGGCAGTGCCACACATGCCTCTCTGATGCCTGTGTGCAGCAGGCAGGCAGCAGCTCCAGAAGTGGTGTCACAAAGGAGGTTAGCAGCTTTTCCAGTGTGCAGACTTCAAGAGCAAAAGTATCTAGTTTCAGTGACCTCCTTCATCTCAAGAGAATGGCATGTTTTGAGCTGATATATCTGGATTTTACATTGATTATGTGCTTATTTCCCCTGGAGACAGCCCTGGGCAGTGGGAGATATCCAGCAAGGCTGCTGTGGTTACAGACAAGTGATAACCAGAACTGGATGGGGAGCAAAGGGGTTGACTGCAATGAAACTCTGAGAGGTTTTAGCCACATGGGTAATAGATGTCATATATAACAGATGGTCCTCCCAAAAGAATACTTTTCATTGCTTTCTTCACCCTTAAAATAATGTGTCACTGACAGATAGGCCCTGTGAGTGACATGAGGTACCTCAAACAGATTGCTGCAAGCAATGCTTTCTACCTTCTTCACAAAGATGCTGATGTTGTCCTCCTGCATCTGAGTGGTGACGTATGGCATGGTGAGTGCATACAAGTGCTGGTACTTAAGCCATGGTAAAATGCTCTTCAGCATCACCAAGGGACTGTGAAGACTTTGAGGTGCAAAATACAGATGCTTACAGCCTCTGAATAAATCTGAACATCTAGCAGTTACTGTTCAGTATGCCTAGTGTGTATTCATGTCAAAAAGCTGTTCTGCAGGGCAGTGTGGGATTTTGGGCTTTCCAGCTTTTGACTTGCCCAGATTCAGGAAGTGCAGCAGAACCATTATTTCAGAGTTCTGCATGCTTCGCTGCCCTTGTCTCAGTTTCCTTTTCCTTTCCTTGCAGGCAGGTAGCTGAGATATTGGGGGGCTTTACTTGCAAATCTATTTTGGTTTTAATGTAGCTTTGAGATAGAGAAAGTCTTGCTTTTTGTAAATGTGAGACTACAGGTCAGATGAATCGCAGAATCACAGAATGGTTTGAGTTGGAAGGGGACCTTGAAGATCATCTAGTTCCAAGCTCCCTGCCATGGGAGGAGACATCTTCAGCTAGACCAGATTGTTCAGAGTCACATCTTACCTGATTTTGAACACCCCCAGAGGTGAGGCATCCACAGCTTCTCTGGGGAACCTGTTCCAGTGCCTCACCACCTGCACAGTAAAGAATTTTTTCCTAATACATAATCTAAACCTACTCTCTCTCAGTTTGAACGCATTCCCACTTGTCCTGTCAGTACATGCTCTTGTAAATAGTCTTGCTCATCTTTCCTGTAAGTTCCCTTCAGGTACTGAAAGGCCACAATTAGGTCACCCCAAAGGCTTCTCTTTTCCAGGTTGAACAATCCCAATTCTCTCAGCCTTTCCTCATGAAACAGGTACTTCAACAAGTGCCTTGGAGGTAGCACCAAGCCACAGTTTCTCTGGTGGCTGTGGAAAGATGATAGTTCTGGAAAAGGCTCCAGTTCAGCTGTCTAGAGTGAGAAGTTTACTTATTTTACTGATTTGTATTTTTTTCTCCCGGCAGTTTTTCATGGAAGGCTCAAGTTTGAATTGATGAAGGCACAAGTTTAGCAATGCTGTGAAATTGATTTGGAATAGTTTATTATAGTTCCATGAAATTGCTTAACAAGGAAGTTCGGCAGAGTGAGGGAGCCAAATGAGAAAAGCATGGCTCTCCCAACAGTGGACGGCACGGGGAGTACCGTGTAAGCCAGTATGGAGGCTACGTAGGCATTCAGGGGTAGGATTAGCCACAGGGGAGAGGAGAGCTGCCCAAGAGAGAGGCATCCACCAACGTGCATTGCAGATCAGGCTGGTTTGCATTGCTGCTGGTTTCCTCCCTTTTTGTCATCCTCTTCTGGATCCTCACAAGTCCTGCAGAAGGGGTTCTGCCTCTTGGTGCTCAGCTGCAGCAGCTCAGAAACATTTGTCGCAGCCATCAGTTGTCAGTGTGGAATCAGGTCCCCAGAGAAGGGCACTGCCAGAAATGGAGTGTGGGGATGTGGTGCAGATGGAGGACCACTTGGGGGAATATAAAGCATCACTGAGCTTGGTTTTAGAGCACTCACTGTGAAGGACATGCAGCTGGTTCTCTAAGTGGGAGGGCTGTGGGTGACACTGACTTTCATTCCTCTGTGTGGTTTGGAGCTTGCCTTGCCTTCTCAGATGCCACAGGTCAGAGCAGCAGTTTACCCAAAACCAGGCAGTTGCATGGATGCTGTGACTTTGGCTGTGGCCATTCTGCTGAAATTGAGCAGTGGGAACTCCTGTGCCAGGAAATCCCTGAACCTACTCTGGTCATCCGAGAAGTTGGAGGAAAGCAGCCATGTAAATTTGTCACATTTATGACAGAGGTTCATGCTGAAAGTTTCTTTAAGTATCAAAGAAAGCTGTGTGGTAGCACCTAGGAGTCTCATCTGGTGATGGCCGAGTGACAAACAGCCCTTGGTCTGCTTCCCTCACCATTATAGAAAAAAGGAGGAGTTGGGCTGGTCAAGGAGACAAACACTGTTTTGCCTGTGGCTATTTACTTAATTACTACACCTCTAGGAGGCTGCTGCACAAGACCATGGGCCTCAGTCAATACTTAGGGTATTGGGGGTGTTCTCAGTATTGCTGTAGCCTGGTGAGGTGTCAAGGAGCCGGCTTGGTACCCCCTGGAAGCTGTGGAACAAGTTTCTGTGTAGTGGCACATGCTGGTGGGACTGTGAAAGGTGTGGACGAACTGAGAGAGGTCTGTTTTACACAAATGGCTCTTTGGTAACAACTCACACCTTTACTGATGTAGACCTATGAGAAAAAGCTTATTTTCCTAATCAAGTCCTTATGCCTTGGTTTTGCAATGTCTGTTATGTATTTCACCACTAAAAATGCTATTCCTTTATGTTCCTTCTTCAGGCCAGGAATCCTTTTTCCTCCCCTCCTTTTGTTTGTCATCAGGCATGCAAATGGTGGGCTTGTTCTGGCCAGGGTGTGCAAGAGGAAGTTTTGCATTATTCAGGGTCTGTTCTTCTGCAGTGCTTCTAAAGAAGGATGTAAATGGTGGGTAGTCAAACAGAGAAACAGAGAGGATGGAACAAGTACTTAAACGCTTGAATTAACAATTTTTTTACTTCCTCCTCAATCCACTGATCCTAATGGGTTTCCCCATTCTCTCTCTGTTTGCCTAAGAGAGGGCTCGGAGGGGTTGGGAGTGGGACGCTTGTGAGCTTGCCAGATCAGCCCTAGTTCTTGCGAACTGACATTTTATCCTTCTTTTTTAGCACAATTTTGGGGCAGGCTTGCAGTTTTACATTGTGGAAGGAGAGAACAGGAGGTTGCAGGGGAGGCATTAGCCCATAGGCAAGACCTATTGCTCTGGTGTTTCCATGATTCCATGCTTATGGTGTTTTGCAAACAGCCAGGGATGAGCCCACTGCTCTTGCTATCAGTCATGCCCCCTTTGTGTGTCTCTGTGTCCTTCCATCACTCTCATCTTCCATCCTCTTATCATTCCCTCAATAGGTGATTCTTTTCTACAGAAATATTAAATCTTAGCTTAAAACAGAAGAACCACCCCATTTTTCCTACTCTCTTTCTTTTCTCTCTTTCATCTTTTCTTCCCATGGAAGTGTTTGAAGTAGCACAAGTTCCCCAGAAAAGCATTTTTTTTCTCCCTTTGTGTTTTGGCTCTGTGTCCCTTCTTCGTAATATCTTCCCTTTGTTATTTGTTCTGCCTGCCTCCTCTCTCTGTTTTCTCCCCATCTCTCAACCCTTCTTCAAGGCTCTCTCTTCATTAATATGTTAATTTCTAGCCCAGGAATGCTTCTTGCAGCTCACTGTTCACCAGGGAGAGCCAGAGGAGAGAGCCAGGAAAGAGAGAGAAAAGGGAGAGAGAGAAAAAGAAAAAGGAGTGAGTCAGTAACTTACAACAGGACAGGACAAGGGGTGTTAGCAAAGGAGAATCTTGCACTGACAGGTGTCATGATGCCAGGAAGAAGAGGATTATCCACAGTTTTGGACTGGTCTTTGTCTATTGTTTTGACATTTTCAACTTCTGAAACTAAATATTAGTAGGAAAAAAAGCCTTGAAAATTAAAGAAGCTCTGAACTATTTTTTTGAAGTAGTTCCTTTTTGGCAATTACTAAGTTATCTTTCTTTCTGCACAGAATTTTTTTAAGCATCAGGCCCTACTCCCACCCTGATATGGTCTCTTTGTTTCATTTGTCTGCAAATGTCTGATTTGTTGTCTGTAGGGTCTTTGCATAAGGCTTAGGCCATACTTTTCAGGATGGACAAAACCATTCCAGAAGTTCTCTGAAGGTAGTTTTACTCCAAAAGAAGTTTTCAGGTGAGAAGTAGGGAATGTTTAAGCTGCTCAGGTAAAGAGGTATGAATAAAGACTATAATCCTCCAGAAGTTATATGGCAGTGAAAATGTTAGGGAACCTGGGGTTATGAGGAGCATGACAACTGCTATTAGAGACAGGTGTGATGAGTCAAAGTTTTCCTTTCTGCCGCCCACCAGTACAGTTACTGGGTGGAAGGTTGCAAAGAAAGAAGAGATGGAGGCAGGCACCTCTGCATCATGGACCAGATCTGGGAAGGATGCAGAATGCCAACACTATTGCAATTTTGCCCTGAAATGAGGAAACCTCTTTGCTGTTTTATATCTAATGAAGCGAGACCTCTGTCAGTGCTCGTAGTCCTAGGATGGTGATTTCCCAAGCAAATAATTAACAATGCAGCAATGAAAGCTGGTGCTGGGGAGCTGGCAGGGTGGGTGGCTGGAGGTGAGGAAGCAGTTCTGAGGAAGGGCATGTGGTAAAGGAGAGAGACAGGAAAAGACGAGCTCTGATACAGTGCTGCAAAACCGGTACGAGCTGGAAGCAAAACAACTGGGGAGGAAAACTCAGGGGGACTGCTGCAATGTTCTGTGAAGTCCAAGGCCCCCGAGCCAAGAGCCTTTCATATATTACGTACACACAGCTGTGTCAGAAGAATATTATTTAGGTTGCAAAGGCAAGCACTTCAAACAGAAGAAAATGCCAGAATTAAGGCTGCAATCTTAATTTGGCATTCTTGTGTCTATGCATTATAGAGCAGTGGTTTCAGTACGATCTTTCAAGACAGGACCCCTGCCTGCTTCTGTATGCATGATGGGTAATATTTCCTGACTGAGCAGTGATTCAGTATTTCATTTCCTCCGCCTTGCTTAATGTGTATCTTTAAGCTTTGTATTGTGTCTGCTTTCACAGGCTGCTGAGAATTGAGGATTCTTTGTCTCAAGGTGTTATCTGTGGCACGTTAGGCCAGTGTCTCGGTACATCATGAGGTTCATGGATTTTCACCCTCCTCCTACGAGCTGAGAGGACACAAGCTACTTCATGTAAATCCATTGTATAGGCGGGGAACTGAGGCGCAGCAAGATTAAGGTCAAAAATGTCTATTAATTTTTCATGGCCCATCTGAGACACCTAGAATCTCATTATTCAAAGTACTGATCATTACAGAATGCTTTCAGTGTTCAAAGCAAATTTCTCTTTGTCTTCAACTCAGCAATTCTTCAATTGCCCCCTGCCAAGTCTTACCTAGGACTGAGCACCGTTTTTCACTGATTTTTTATTAATGTAGAAATGGAAATTTGGTGACATACAAGTTATATGGGCTGTTTGTTTATACCCCATATAATTGTTTGTTTTGCTGAAATCATCTTGAACCCAGGAGAAAAGCAAAACAGTCTCCAAACAATTTCCCTTTTTTAATTTTAATTTGAATTATTTCTTTCAATATATTTGCAATGAAACTCTGGATTTCAAATTCCAATTAGTTTATGACTTCAATATGGATCTTCCTTTCATTTGAAAAAAAGATGTTTAAAAATGTTCAGATTCAAAAGAATATAGGCTGAAAATATATATATATATATATGTTTTGGTTTTTTTTTTCTTTCAACAAAGTCAAAACTTTGTACTTACTGATCTGCCAAAATTGGGCTCTCAATAGAGTACTTCTTTTTGTTTGGAATTGCCACCAACCGCCC